>NC_092454.1:66694871-67015224 GCF_036169615.1 Heliangelus exortis | reverse complement strand
TGTTTTTAACTTCTGGTGATTTTCTCTCTACAGCTGGCAAGAGGGGTGGTGCACACAAGTCTGCACCACATCAGGGGGATCTTTGTGTAAACTGAGGTGAGTGTTGGATAGATTATGAGTTGCATTGCACCCCCTTTGATCTGTGGATGTATTCACATTTGATCCCTGCAGAACACATCCAGCCATGCACCAGGCAACTCTCTTTCCTTTGTATATAGCTGCTGGATAGTGCACTGGGCATTCTCTTCTGTTGTCTTGAATGTATGTTTGAAGTGGAACATATATATATAATGTTCCCGTATGCTGCTATATTTCATTTGCAAAGATATGTTTTATATACTGTGAATTTTACTTCTTACCAAAAATACATTATCCTGGAAGCAAACTGAGTCAAGTGTTCTCAGTGTGCCTGTAATTCCTTTGAAATTGTGTGAGGTGTGAAATCCACTTGACTATTCTTACTGAAAGATCTGAAGGGTGGAAGATAAAAAATTGTTTTACTTCTGCCAAGCAAGCATGGAGAAGTATAGATTATGTATATAATTTCTGATGGAGAAGTTGTCATACCAAAAGACATCCTCAAAAGAGAGAGAAAAGGACCTAGGACAAATACTTTCATTTGATTTCACTGTATATATCATATATGTAAAGACAGAGTATTGGTCTTTTAAAACAAATTGTAAAATAAATGGTTGATTGAGCTTAATTGAAGCTTGAAGTAGAAAAAGTAGGCAGAATGTCCCTGGTACAAACTTCTTTAAATGGGGGATTTCTGTCACTCATGGTAAAAGACAGAAATGGCCTCTTTGGGGGTGGGTAAAATGGTCTTTTTTGTTGTTGTTAAGTGGGTTTAAGATAATTTCCACTCTATTTGTAAATTATGATCCACTCCAAAAATCAGACACTAAATTTCACAATAAGAAATTTACTCACTGGTTAAATGCGAGTCTCAAAAGAAAATAATCCAAGCTGGTGTTGGGTGATTTGGTATTTTGCCTTCTCAGTCATTACCTTGGCGTGGCACTAGGAGGCAATCTGCTATTAGAGGTGTCATCACACAGACATCAAAGTCCTTGAATATTGTGATATTTCAGCGTCAAATGGCACTGTTCATGAGGAATTTTTTCCACGCCAGATCCCATCCTGTGTTCCTACAGCATCCTTGGTGTCTTCCATAGGCTTCTGGAAAAATGGCAGCTTGGTGACTAAGAATGCCTTCCTAAGACTGACCACAGTCATTCCAATGTCTAAAGTGCTAAATGTGTGAGGTTGAGTAAAGGAAAAATTCAGCTCCAGGTCTTGACAGGGATGTGATAGACAAATTTTCTGTGTTGGCAAGACATACGTGTTTCCTGGTATGCCTAGAAATAGACCAGCTGAACAAAACTTGAACAAGGGAAATTTATTTATTTATCTTTCAATTATGGATATCTCTAAGGTAGAAAGCAGCTAAAAAGGGGCTGGGTTTGGAAATGCATATTTTGGATTCAAGTACCAATGGGGTGCATTTAAGCTTTTCATGGAAATGAGCATGAAGATGCTAACTGGTCAGAAGAGAGCACATGGACACTCAAATTTGGCACCAAAATGTCTTGATTTTTAATTTCTCTTTGCCTTATTATTTTCATAGTTATTCTGAAAAATAGTTAATTAATAATTTTGTGCCCCTAGGTTTTATAAACATAATAAAATCGTAGGCAAATGTAGGAGAAATTTAGTAGTTCTGTTTTCATAATAGGGTCAAAAAAGTGTACTATGCTAAACATAAGGCTGTGGTCATATATTGAAAAGTAAGGTTGAATAACTATTCATTAGCTTGTAAATCTATTCCAGGGGCTAAATTAACAGGTGGTTTTTCAAAGAAAAATGTAGCCTAAGTACATGTCCTGCAAGATTGCATCAGCATGCACATGGGTGGTAACTAAAGCTTCACAGGCAAAAGTCATGGCAGCTCTTCCTGGATGCTAAATGCTTGACTTTGCTGTCTTACATTGTTTTATTTTTATAAAAGTTCCTTTGTTGTTGTTTGGGAGTGAATGCATGTTTATAAAATTTGGAAGTCTGTAAAGAACAGTATTTATAAGTTTTAAAACAGTTGATGTCTATCACAGAGGGACTCTTGAGAGCTGAAAATATGCTTTTTAAAATGCTTCCTCTAGCGTTTACTAAGACAGAAAGCTGAATTTGATTTGGCTGTGTCTGTGCTCCTTTTGTTTACTTTTTGTGAATATTTTAGCTAATAGCTTCACTGTTAACCATTGTTTATAGGAACAGCACATTTTAAGCGAGTATTTCCAAAATGTCTGGGACGATGATTTTAGACTGACAAACATAAATGTTTTCATTAGAAATCTAATTATAAGCTTTACTGTTTCTAATCTATGTTTTATTACGTAATCATTGAGTCAGGAAGTGTGTCTGTGCACACATCGTTTTACATTTAGTTGGGAACCTCCAGCTCCTGGGTTAAATACCAACTGCATGGAGGGCACTGCAGATCACCCGCTTGACTCCCAAGAATTCCAGGTATTAAGCACTTTCAACAAGGCACTATAAGTCCTCAGCCCTTCCCATTCCCTTAGATGCTGCACTTTGCATAAACCAGACTGTATTCTGAGTGTTGGGGTGTCTTGTGATATTTTTTTTGTTGGGTAGATCAAAGGATGCAGGAAAACAGTTACTGCTCAGTTTTCAAAGAAAACACAGAATCTTGAGCTGGGATCGTGACGTGTAACAAAGGGGGAAAATTCTAATAATTTCAGGTTTTAAGTGTGTTTAACTGTAATTCTTTATCTACAGGTTCTCGCACAGGTTAGAAACCGTTTGTAGAATTTTGTCTTGTTTTTTAAAATGTCTTCCTTCACCTTCTAGAAAAGAAATAATACTCATGTTTGTGTCTCTCTCTGATATAAACATAATTAACATCAGTGGTATATGGAATTAATGCTGCCTCTAAGGAAGGAGGCTCACAATTTAATCAGATTTGCTTTTGTACAGTTTGGAGTTTCACTTACAATGCAATGGGTTTATACACCATGTTCCATAGATTCTCATTACGTGCCTTGTGTCAGCAAAATTATGTTAGGCAATCTCACCACTTGCATCAGCTCATATTAATATTATTTGTAAGACAAAATGGTCCTTGATATTGTGCTTCTACTCATTATCAGAATTCATTGTGCTCTAGAATGTTAATATTAAAGTTTATATACTATAACATTACTATTTGTTTTAATAATTTCCAATGAAAAACAACTACTGTTTTAGTGACATTTTATTTTTTTGTATTTCCTGGCAAGCAGAACATGCCTTTTTAAGGAATACAAAAACAAGTTGGCTGTAACACAGCTGAGATCAGGCTGATTCCATGAGCCTTGCTTGCTGCAGGGTTCCATTCAAACCAGAGGTCTGGAGAGGGCATCCAGGACAGGTTCAGCTTTTCAGTTTCACTCTCCTGTACTGAAACACTGTTAAGCAACATCAATTAAGATGTCAAATAGAACAGAAGATGCCTAATTACAAAATAAAAGTGAGCCAGGGAAGGAGAAAATGACTGAAAAAAAGAGATGGAATACCATCAATCCCACCTGGGATGTGCCATATCAACATCAGTTCATGGAATGGCAGCTGCTTGGGTGGACAACAGCATCCCAGGCATGCACTGCCTACAAAAATGTTAATCAATAGCTACAGATGTAGAATACTACTACCAACTGAAGGTCTTTTTCTTTGTTTTGTTTTGTTTTTCTGAAGGAATACCTAATGCAGAATAAAATGCAAGTTCAGATTGTATTTTGGCATAATTAAACACCCATCAGTTTCAAATTCAAGAACAAATTCACTGCCCATGCATAACCAGAGCTCTCAGTGAATATAATGCATATGTATTGCCACATCATTCCACATTATGTAATATTTGAAATAGTGAAGCCTACTTATGAAAAGGAAATAATGGAAAATGAAAATGTGTTGCTGTATTTTGCAAAAATGCATTAGGTTTAGTTAGTAGCTCAAAGTAAATTGTGAACTCTTGAAATATCAAGGGTAATTCAGCAAAAACAAAAAATTGGCAGTCAAACTGTTGTAAATTATTTTTTGGACAGTTTAGCTTATTTTTTATTGGTGATTGTGATTTAGGACAGTAAATATCTTCACTATTGTATCTTTTCAGGCAGAAGCAAATGATCCAGACCAAAAATCAAGAGCTGTTCTTACTCTGTTCAGATATTATTGAGAACGCAATTTTTAAAAAGTATTTTTATTTATTTCAGTGCTCTAATTTGGCCAGTCTGGTTTATATTTCTACCTAAAGTGGACAAATTCTACAATCACTTAAACCCACCCAACCCTATCGACCTCACCCATACTCTTGTCCTGATTTACAGCCTCATTAGGATTTTAATGATGTAAACGAAAGTAGAAATTTGCTCCTAAATCTTCAGCCTAAATTAGAGTCTATTCACCTCTCAGTGCAGGATGTGGGAGTATGTGCCTCAAACAGAGAACACACAGCTAAAACTTGGCAGGCAAGGTCTCAGCTAGAGGCTGGATTTTTTTTATTTTTTTTTTTAATGAAGAGCTCACTTCTTTCCTTAGATAAGCAGGCACACATTCCCATGTATCTTGTAAAATCTTTAACAGTTCTACACATGCATGTACAAGTGTAGTGCTGTTTTTACAAGACAGACAACAATTCTTCCTCACATATCTTTCTGATGAGAGAATCAAGTCATCCGTTTGAATATATTTAGTTTTACTGAAGTTGCAAGACTGTGGAAAGAACAGACACCTACCAGCTCTTGGTACTTTGCTGGAGCACCTCTAGTACAAAAATAGGTCCTCCTGCACCAGAGTGCAGACCAGTCCTAAAAGTCTCTAAGTGAATGGGAAAGTGTATGGGAATAATCTCTCTTTTGTTGCTGTTGTTGTTGTTGTTGTTATTATTATTTAGAAACCTTAGCCTTAAAGCCTGACCCAAAGCTCACAAAAGAAAAATTCTCATTAACATCCATGGCCTGAAACAGCTCCTGCAACAGAAAACAACATGTTTCTGTCTCAATATCTTCTACAAATTTAAGCCAAAAAACCTTTACTGCTTTTAACACACCGTATGTTAAACAGTAGCTATGAAGGACTTAATACTTACACAAATCCCATTGTGTTTAAATGCATTTTACAGCACAAACTGGGAAGTGCCATAACCAGCACGTTTACTCAGCCCTTATGATCTGTGTAACTTGAATGTAGGTGTAACTCCTAGCAGAGTCCCACATTACATGGAATCATCCTCCTCTTACCCTCAAAACTGCACCCATTGCCAAAGAAGGTCCTTGCCAGTACTTGCTCCTGAAGAGTAATTTCCACACAGTCTTCTCTTAAAAAAAAAAAAAAACCAGTAAAGGGGGAATGATGGGAGATCACAGTGACCCTGGGCAGCTGATCTGGTTTTCTGAGCCTGGAGTTCATTCAGCTATTGCCATCCAAACGTCAATAAATTGTAAACAGTGTCATGTACATTACATACCATTAGTGGAGAATGATGGGGTGCATGGTGACACCAGTACCATGGTTGCAGGGTGCCTGGCCAGGAACACAGAAAGACAATTGCAGCAAGATCACTGGCAAGATCAGGCTGCATGGCATATGGGCAGGTTTGAAAAAAATATGCACAAAAGGAAGAAGTAAGGAATTTCTTGCTTAAAATAAATCAAGACTTTTTGGTTTTGACTTCATTTCAAAGCATATTGAAGCTTGATTACTTTTAGTAATAGGTGAAGTGCTGCAGAGTTGAGAAGCAGAAGAATTTTAAAAGATCTTACATAACTCTAGTGATATTTTTAAGCATATTAATTGGCAGGTGCTTCTTACAAATAAGGAGGTGACTTTCTGAAGATGTATCTGCCCCTTGAGTACACCGTGGCTTATTTTGTAGCTTTCATCAACAACAGAATTCATCAGCTGTAAAAATTAAGAAGGTTGCACTCTGTTTTAGAAAGAAGCAATCAGGAGGAAGCTTTCCTCTCCAAAACAAAATGAAGCCATGAATGAAGCCAGACCAGGAAGGGAACACCATTAAAAACTGGACAATTTTCAAATTCTTTCCAAGTATTCAGACTCCTCATGCCTCCATAGCCCCCCACCTCAACCTGTCAGTGATTGCCAGTGCTTGGGACCCCACTACCATTCCTTGCTGCATCAGGGGGGATGATGAGCACAAGTGGAGCTTGCAGGATTTGGTCAGTGCCTTCAGGGTACCAGTGGTACCCAGTGAGCCCATGGGTGGGCAGTGGAAAGCCCCATCACTCAGCTGCTTGTGGCCTTCACAGCTGAAGAAGATGGTTTGTGGAAAGATGGGGGAAGAAGAACAAAACAAAACAAAACAAACAAACAAAAAATCCCAAAACCAAACCAAACCAAAAAAAAAAAAAAAAAAAAAAACAAAACCAAAAATCCAATTGTTTAATAACAGTACTGTCAGTAATTGTTTATATTGTTAAAAATGGTTTATATTAATTTTCTCTCTTTTGCTGGATGCAGCTCCACTTAGCAGCCAGCAGAGAAACACTGGGATCATGCTGCATAGACACAGCTGAGCAGGGGGAAGAATTGGATGCTGTGTACTTCACCTTGAGGGTGACAGACAGGGCATTTTACCACAAATGTTTATGCATTAATACGCAGAAACCTGTCTTGGTAGGGTTTTTTCTGGATATCTTAATTCTGCTGATGCAAAGTGAGATTGAAATTACAGGTGCCAGTTTGCAATGTAGAATGCTGATAAACAACTTGCCATTTTGCAGTGGCTGGTCACATCTGGAGCCTTTTGGGATGCAAAAGTACTGGAGGATTATTGCAAAACTTAGAGACACTTATGTTACCACAACTTTTGTTTTTAACCTAAATTTGTAGGGTCTTTTTTTTTTCTTTTGGAGGATTTTAGGAGTTATATTATACTTATTTAGCTAACCAGCTAAGTCAGCAGCAAATCAAAAAGATTCAGACGGGTAGCTCTTGTCAGAAAACTTTTCTAGTTTGACCTTAGACTGAGACAGGCTGGTATAAAACCACGGATCAGTGGATTGTGTTTCATTAATTCCAGCATATATTAAAACTCCATAATCTACAGTCCCCAGCTCTGAGCTAGCACTCCTGACAAAGTTAGTGCCCAGCATTTGACAGCATTGTTCTGCTTTGGAAAAAAAACCTGCACAATAAATTTCTTTTCCCACCTTTAAGTTATGATAATACATCTGTAATATAGAAGTTCAACAGACACACATACAGAGAGAGATAGATGGATCCATGATACAGACTGTGAAGGCTACTGCAGTTAGGAGTCCCTTGCTCTTGCATTTTGTTATTTTTATAGTTATTCCTGCATGGACTACTTTAATATAACATCCAATTTGATTTTATGTATCACTGCAGTCTTCTGCTGTTTTCAAAGCGCTCAGTTACTCTCTCTTGAAAACCTCTGCTGAAATTTGAAAGGCTGTTATGAATTAATATCTGTTTATAATACTATTTGTCATTTCCCTTTATGTATGGAAACACAAAAGGGCTTGAGAAAGGTTTCTCTCATCATGTTTCTAGCACACAATAGTATTTTGAAATCCTTGCAAAATTTCCATCAGGTCACTGTAGCAATAATTATGCATGTGTGCAGTTAATGTTCCCTGACTGCTTCTGATCTGCTGTGTCTGTTCCCTTTCTGTGCTCTCCTGTTGAGATCATACAGTCTGACTATAACACAGAGCAGACTGGTCAGAACTCCACACCCTAGCAAATTTATAAACTATGATCCTGAGAGAAATATTCCAACCCATACAAAATAAAAACCTAAATGGTAATATGCATATTTTTTTTCCCCTAAAATCGAGTATATAGCTCTTGTGTTACAAATATCTGAAATGGCTTTGATGTATTTTCTGTGATTACCCACCATTTCCTGTTATGTAAGGTATCTCTCAGGAGACCTTATACTCAAGAATAGGTTGCATTGGGAATTACAACTAAGATCTGGCCCAGTCTGTTTTTTTAGCTCACCGAGCATTACTGCTGTGGAGAACACTGTATTTTTCCTATGCTGTTTAGTGTGTTTATATAAAATATTCACTCTGAAACGGAGAATGCTCCAAATTTATTCTCTTGTGGCACATGCAATCTTTCATGAGAATCCAGTTAAATATAGGTTTTCTTGCTTCAGAGAAGACACTGTCAAGTTGGGTCTGGATTTCTCCCCCCTTCTGTTTGAAGGTCAATGGTCATTTAGGACAGTTTTCTATCACGCATTTCAAATTCTGGGGCGGCACTTGTAGCAGGGCCATGATTTATCAGTGAATCTCAGCTTGTTTTTCAACACCTTTCAGGTAGGATGGTTGCACTGCAGGTCCCACTTGACTGTGAACACCTACAGCCTGCGTGGCTTTATTCTGTGGCAACACCACACGCACTCCTTCTACCCCATCGAGAAGCATTTGGTTGCACATGAGTGGCTGTGGGAAGGGAGATCTGATAGTTCTTCCCCTTGACCATATGTGCTGGCTGCTGGTGTCACCTTTAGTAGCTTTCTTGGGAAGAACAGTGTGGGGGAAGTCATGCTAAAGTTGGACACACGCCTCAGAGCTCAGCAGCCCTGCCACCTCCCCCACCCAAGCACATGATCATCCTTCTTCCACTTTTGTGCATTTGTTGTAGCATCTCTGATCTCAACTTCGTGCCCGACAGTGTCCTTGACTCTCACTGTTTCCCACTTACTGTACTCTAATAGCTGCTGCGTTCACAGCCTGCTCTGCTCCTTGGCTTCATCTTATTCTGCTCCTCCAGCACAAACCGTCTTTGCAGAAGGAGTGGACGTGTGTATTTGGAACTGTAAGTGCACCCATAAATATAAATATCAGCATGCGCGGGGTTATTTCTGTTGCCTCCTGGACCTAAAGCTGCCCTTTTCCCTTTTTCCCATTCTCGATATTTTCGATGCACAAAACATCATGAGTCAACTCCTTCACAGTCTCATGGCTCAGTGCAGAAATATCTATGGCTTTAAAATTTAGCCAGTAAAATGTTTTAAGAGATATTTAAACTGCTAAATGTGTCAAATATATTCAGTTTTATTAACTGAGCCAGCTAATAACATATGGATTTCCTTCATGGTTCTTGCCCTACCCATCTGCAGACAACAGGGCCCCATTGCCCCCCTGCTTTTAGTGCTCTCCTTTTCTCAATGCCTGCATTCCAGCATGCAAAAGGGAACAGAGAAACTCTCAGATTCAGTTAGAATATACTGAAAAGCCTGTACTTGAGACCAAGCATACATCTCTATGCAAACAAAACAAGAATAAGAAGTGTCTGAAAGCCTCGCTGTGCCCGAAGGGGAACCAGGCACTCCTTTTGTTAGGCTGGTGGCTGGTGTAACACACCTACACACACCATGCACAGCCCTTAAACAGCACCACCTAACCTCATGTTAGATTTTACTCCACTGAGGAATATTTCTGGACCTGATGGCAGCGATCCAGGGCTCTCTTAACAAAGCACTGGCTCAACAGTGTGCACAGAATCGCCCCTTCGGATTGCTCGGCACACCATCCCTGCCTGTCAGCAGGCAGGGAGCAATAATTATAAGGATTTACAGCTCTCTGAATACTGCTAATTCATTGACAAAACCAGAATTAAATTGTTTGATATTGGTACTATTCATAACCCTTCATAACCCCTGTTGCAGTCTGTAATATTCCTGAAGACCCTGGAACTGGTGACAGAAACTGAAGATCACCTGCGAAACTGTGCCCAGCACTGGATCAGAAATCCATAGCAGCTTCTTAGCCCCAACTTTACACTTCTTTGTAAGTCAGCATTTTGTAAACTGCCTAGAAACATGGCACCTGGGTGACTTGATAAGGAGTATGCCATCCAGATTTATGGATGCATTTAAGAAAAAAAATATAAAAATTGCTGAGAAGATTATTGTGGTGCAGGAGCAAAGTCATCTCAGCCAATTTCTTACTCTTCACTCAAGAAGATCCAGGGCTGGATACCTGGATGTGTACTTGACCCTCCAGTCTCTCCTGACAGTCAGCTGCAGTACTTCTGCACTGGGAAATGAAAGAATAAATATGGTTACAAGGAGAGGGATAAAATGGTTAAAGAGCTGTTGGCATTTCTCCTTTGCTTTGTGGTCTGCTAAGTGTGCAATGTAACTCCATGCCAAATCCAGCACGTTTGGGAGTCCTTATCAGAAAGAATCTAAACTTGGGCACAGAAAGTTTATGGTGAAATGGGGAACCCTCTAAGAAACATGGCTGAAAAGAATTCACTGACACCAACCCTGTTCGTGCCAGGGGCAAAAAAACCCAAAACTGTGTGGCTTTTAAGCTCAGTTCCCAGGAGGTGAGCCTGGGATGGGTTGTAAGCCCAGGGGCTGTTGGGTGAATCACAGAGTCCCTGATGGCAGCCAGGTTGCTGACTGGGGAGACCTTGGGATTGCAGTTAAAAATCTGAGGAACTCCTGAGTTTTGAGCTGTGCCCACAAACTGTTGTTCTTTCTTGTCTGATGATGGACTAAGATATCAAGCTACAAAAAAATGTCCTGGGAGTAAGGTAAATGCCCTGCTCACTAGTCTGCTGGGTCATGTTCATCTATTCTACATAATCCTCCTCAAATCTGGTATATGGGAATCTGGGGAGGGGCAGGGGTCTGTCCTCCAGATAGCCAAGTCCCTGTGGTTTGTTGAAAAATTGTGGCTACCCCTTGACCACTGGGAGGGTTTGGTCTTTTGTAATATATCCTGATAATATTTACCAGGAGCAACACGGGGAACCTGAACAGAAAGAAATGGAGTTTCCATACTGCAGTGGAACTTGAGGCAGGGGATGTCAAACCAGGCTTTGCAGTGCCTGACAAAATGATGAGTCAAAAAGGAAGAGGCCCACGAGCCCACAGCTGTCAGCAGCTGGAATGTGGATATTTTAAACAACATTCTGCTTAGAGCTTCAGTTCCAACCAAGCCATCTTTCAAGTACCTGCATATGTCCTGAATTTATTGAATATAGCCCACCTAGTTGACATAAAATTTGAAGAATTAAAATGCTGCACAATTATTATTGATACTGTGATAGCTCAGGCAGGATCGGGGATGCATTGTGCTAAGCTTTTCAAGACAGCTAGATAAAAGTCCCTGATCCATAAAGTAGACAAGGCATTAGTATAAATACAACAGATAAAGCTGAAAAAACAAAGAAAGCTATAGCAACAGCTCACACATTTGTCCACTCCAAACAGTTGACAGTCAATCTCCTATGGCATGAAGAAGGGGACAAGGAAAGGTGGCTCTGCTTGGCATCACAGAGCACTAACTGTTATTACAATCACTATCAAAGTCAGAGGAAATTGCATCCATTTTACTGTTGAAACGTACAAAATGTACAGAGCTTTCCCAGCATCCATAAACAGTTAAATATGTTAGAAAATAGAGGACATGAGCTCGCTGTTGTTCTTCAGTCTCAACTTGTATTGCTTTCAGTGGCCATTTAACCTCGATAAAGACAGAAGGATCCAGGCACAATGTTTTTAATTACAAGTGGCATTTCTAAGCCTTCTGTGGTCAGCACCTAATCCAAAAAAGTGACATCATTCTGGACACAGGCACTATGGATGCTCTGTGTGAAAGGCAGACTGCAAACTAGTTTCCATCCTGCTTTAATAATAGGTTCACAATCCAAAAAGGAACTTTAAACACTTTATTTTAATATTCAGACTTAAAGCTTTCCTTCTGTAAAGGGGCTTATAACCCAGCAATAAAAGGCTGCCTTTGAAAGTTGACTTAAAAGTCTTAGGAAAGCAGTAGATTTTTAGATATAAGATTCCAATACTTAGAAGAAAAAAAAAAAAGACGAACCACAGAACAGAGATAAACAACTTGGTCACTTGTCTGACAAAATCTGCCCTGAGTTAACAGCCTTCTCACAGACAAAGAGTGCAGGATGCTCCAATGAAGAAACAGTTTCAGCAGGGGTTTCTGCAAAGTGAAACTGATGGGGCTTGATGTTGCTGGGGAGAGGTTCTGTGGAGCATATCACCAACCAAGCCCTTCCACAGCTGCTGACCTGGCCCTTACCAACGAGGGTGAAGGAAAGTAGGGACAGTATGCAAGAAACATGAAGAACAGAAATGAATGCTAAGGTCTGGTTTTTTGCATGGCATACAGCCAGAGGAAATATTTTTCTGCTGGGTGGATAAGGGCTTGTCTTCTGCTGAGGTGTAACCAAACCCCGCTGAGACTCCTGTGAGATTTCAAGGAATTGGCACAGGCCAGGGGAATCCATGTGGAAAAAAACAGTTTTAATCCAAATTAGATGTAAATGTTCTGATGGATGAGCTATTTACCATTTCCTTTGAGAACACTGTAGGACGTTCACATTTTTCCCTTTTCAACTACTTATTTCTTTTACTGATTTCAACCCAGTTTGCCTAATGATGCCACTTTCTCCACAGTCAGCTATTCCATATAAATCCCAAGGATCCCTCTTTCCCTCAGGAAGGTCCTACTGGACTCAGTGGCAGTACCCCTGAAATGACTGGTAAAGTCCATTTGTCATTGTTATTCTTATGGCCTCTAAGAGCTGGTGCCTTGCCAAGCCCTCATGGCTGCCTTTTACCCGAGCTATTTATACTACATGCATATATATGTATAAAAACATAAAATCTATCACATCAGTATCTGGACATTTTGTTTCGCTGCTTCTCTAAAATTATCTGTTTGTCAATATTTTTTCTTAAGATGAGATTGTGAAATGGGAAATCCAGCAGAATATCTTATATAATGGAACAACACCTCTTCTCCTTGACACAGGAACAAATCAACCTCGGGACAGTATGTGTTCTTTAAGGATCTTTGTCTCCTTTGCTTTAGCTGACAGATAATGATCCTTTCAAGGGCTCTCTCACCCTTTTCCCAACACTGCAGGTGGGTTTTGCTTTCTTTATTCCCCGCTCCCCAGCACCCTTTGAACAGGAGAACCACAATGTTGTCTCTCAGATATCAGCATCACCAGCTTCTTCCAGGAAAGCAGCACGTGGCTCCCAGCGTGACACCAAGACCCCATCCCAAGTGGCAGACAGGTCTCACGTTCCCTGATCACATCAGCAGGTGAATTTCCCTTCCTCCACTTTAATCAATATGCCTGGGCAGCCAGACTCAGCAGGAGCCCACGGAGAGCTCTGAGGCTCTGTCTCCTCCTTGAGGTCCAGAGGTGATGTCCTCAGAGCACTGAGGTCAGGGGCACAGGAAAGTCTCTGCTGCCTGTTGTCATTGTCCTTTTTTTTTTTTTTTTTTTTTTTTTTTGTGAGTTTTGAGCTCCTTGTCCCACGTGGCAGTGTTCTTCTCACAGCTGATCTGAATTAATTTTTCAAGTAAAATTTCATGAGGCAGTATTAAATGCTTTCCTGAAATCCGAATATATTACATCCACTGCTTTCCCATCATCTGCTAATTTTGTAATTCCATCAAAAATGCAATCAAGTTTGTCTGGCGAGGTTTATTCTTTATAAATCCCATGATTCAATTTACCTACCAGTGGAGGATGAAGGACTGAGTCAACCTTTGCAAGCTTAATCAAACTCATCCAAACCTCAGTGTTCAATAGATTGAACTGAAAGTTTTGCAAGAAGAGGCTTTCTCTCAGCATTTGCCTCACTTTGTGGTTTCTAATGGGATGGAAATACTGGAAGAAAAGGCTTTGGCACTGTATTTCAGTACTTCTCCACTGTTTAGTAGCAGGAAAAAGCAAAAAAATAAAACCCAAAACTTTTCTTTTAAAGTAGACAAGTAGACTTTTTCAGACTGTAAAAAGGGTCTGAAGATGAAAAAGGAGGTTGTTAGATAACAAACATCATAGGTCCAACTTTACTCTTAACTAGTTGTTTCCATTACCCTTGCTAACCTTGACAGAAAATAAACAAACAAACAAACAAGACAAATAAAAATCCTAGAAAATTTGGGCAGGTTTTTGGCACCTGAGATTCCACAGATACATCTGGGATCCCCTAGAGCCCTAACCTAAGAGTCAGAAAGTAGGCATAGAATTGCATGACAAAGTCTACTACTTAACTCTTAAATTAGCACAATAGTTAAGAAATTTGAGACCATGTTCACTATACTTCTCCACACTTCAGAAAAAAACCTCTACAATTTTCCTTTCTAAAGATTTGTAATTTTTTTTCCTAGACAATCACCTTCCCATATCAAAAACTTTATTCTTTCATTTGCTTTCCACTGTGTTGTGAAAAGCATTTCTGTTTGCATTTTTCTGTTTGTATTCTGTGCTTTTATATTCTCATTTGGTTTTATGAATTTGAATTTGAAAAGGCTCTTTTCAGTACCTATAATACAAGTATTACTCAGGGAAGGGAATTCTTAGGACTTGTAGGGAACTTGGGCACTGAACCCAAGATTTATAAAAGGCTATTTCTATAGACAAACACTGCAGAATGTAATAGTGGGAAAGAAATAAAAATTGAATTTGAATGAGGTTTTAAAGAGACTGAGCACATTGGATACTACTGAGTGAAATAGGAGGTACCTTAAAGATGAGTCCAGTGTGCTGCTTCATGTGGTTTGATCAAGTGATCAATAAAATAACAAACAGGAAGGAAGGAAAACAGAAAAGCAGTGTGGGTGATAAAAGTGTAGGATATCTGTTCTTGGAATACTGGCTAAACCATGCACAAATGCTCAGCATCTCAGCTTAACACTGACACTGCCCAGTGGGGTGATTGATGCTCCTGTGAGTCTGAGGATGCCCCATACCCTCCTGGTCCTGGGGAAGTGCCTTGAGATGCAATTTCACAAACAAGTAGAGTGAGAACATCTGCCCCCAGCTCCCCTCCTGCAGCTGAAATAGCAGCACTGCTTGTGTTATGTTGCATCTATACAGCCTCTGCTATAATTGCAGGATAGCTTACTTTGACTCAAAGGGCTTGTGCAGCACATGCTGAAGCAGCTTGCCTGGCAGACCTGGTAGCACAACCCTCAGAGGGGTGACAGCAATGGGCACCCTGCTACAGTGCCAGTTTCTCCAGCTGGTAAAGCTGCAGCTGGAAGAAGATGAGCCCAGAGCCTGCACTGCTGTCTCCTTTCTGGAGATCTGACCATCTCTGGTCAGCCTGGTGGGCAGCTGCTCCTTTCCTGCTAGGTCCTGGGTACTGAAGAGATGGTCTCTTCCTTGCAGTCAAATAATTCCTCAGTGCCTTGGAGAGCCACTGTATCTATACCTAGACACACAGGCAGTCCTTCTTTGGGAAAACTGGTAAGTAATTGTATAATCATTTCTATGGTGACAACGAGTGAGAACATAACTTCAAGACATTTAGAATAATAATGTGCCTAAGCAAGTGCATATTTTAAAATGTGTTGCTTGGGCATGAAAAGGTCCTAGGCAGCTTCTGGCAGTCAGGAGAGACAGTCTACCATAAACCTCCACACAGCAGGCAGCTACTCAGTCTGAAAATTAATTTCAAGAAACACAACTGACCACCGAGCAATTTCAGCAGTAGTTCTTGCTGAACCTTTTGTGGTAAACAATGTTGTTAGCTGAACATAGAGTGACTGGGCTTCAGAATTAAGAGCCAGGCCTGTAGGCAAGGACAGAAATGCTGCACTGCTTGTGGTGTGCCAGAATATTCCTCGTTACAAGGCACACTCACCCCTGACTGTATACCCACTTATGTGCATCTGCTTGCCTGAGCTGTCTCTGAAAAAATAATTCCTAAATTAATTCCAATTATTCAGCTAAAAATGGGCTTGAAGACCTCTGTCAAAAGATACTAGTGGTTTGTAAGGAGTAAACAAATGCTTTTACTGACTTGGGTCTGAATGTATGGCTTCTTTGGGAAATGCAGTTGACTGAATTAAAAATCAAATTGCAAGAAAAGAGCAAATATATACATATTCAGGGAAAGACGCATCATGTTATTCTTAAAAGAATAGGAAAGGATGGAGTAAATCCTTTATTCTCTGAGTACTGTACATTATCCTACACTTTTTTCACAAATCTTGAGAGAAAAGATAGCGTCATCAGGAAACGTTTAATAGCTTCAAAAGGTTTAGACTGTGAATTGTGTGAAAGAAGTTGGCTATTTCTATGTTTTTTGCTTTGGCTTGGTCATTTTTAGCTCAAGTCTTCACATAGTTGGCTTCTAATGTACATTTAAACAATGAACACAGAACACATTTTAAACTCTAATACGCTTCTCATTATGTAAGACATTTTCTGTGTTTCAGATAGCTTGGACAATGCCACTAAACTTGTCAGATTCCCCTTCTGCTTCTCATAAACTAACACAATACTGTTGAGTTGGGCTTCATACTCCTGCAGGGAAATATCCAAATCCATCCAAAAGATTGTTTACATTGACATCAGAGGGGATGGAAAACAAATTACGACATTTGTATTTGTGTTAGGAGCCAGATACTGCCAGAACCATGGAAATCAGTGGCAACACTCTGATTGGATGCTAGCCTTTATAAATCCATTTTTTATTTTTAACTAGACCTAATCCAGGGACCTTGAAACAGTTTATTAGTCCCCTACTGTTTTGAGTATTTCTTGAATGAGGAGATTGCTGGGAAATAGATGTTGAAGACACATAGGTAAGTGGTAGACTCAACAGAAGGGGTTAAGACAAAGATTGTCTTTACTGTTTTGCTCACGTCAATCAAAAAATCTGAAGTTTGTTATTTCCTTACTCTGTAGCAATCATGCATAGCCCAGCAGCATGATAGGTCCTGGTTTCAATGGGAAACTCACTTGTGAATAGACAACATGATCAGACCTGCTTCATCTGAACTTTAAATCGATTGTTTCCATAGATATGACAAGTACCTATGGGGGTGAAAGGGAAATTCATAAGTGAAAGAGTAAAAAAAAAAGTCTCTGTGGAAAAAAAAGTGTTTCTTAAAATTGACTTTAAGGAATCAGTAGGCAGGGAGAAAGTGAAACAGTCTCGGATGGACTCTCTTCATTATTGTGCATTTCTGTGCTGGATTAATTTGTCATTTTCATTAACATTTAAGTTACCTGTAATACCAACAGCTTTCAAAAACAGGTCTGTGTTTGTCCGGATTGAATGTGCTCAATCAGCAGTATCAAATCCAGTATAATTCTCATGAGCAGCCACCGACTGATGATGGAGAGTGGAGTATGTGAGAAGTCACATCATGTATTTACTCTGCTTCCACGTAAGGCAATGAGAAATCAGGATCAAACTCCTAAAGAATGGTAGTCTCACAAAAGAAACACCAGGGAGAAAGCTAATGTGGAAATAAAGTAATTCCCTGATACCTTAGTATTCTGGGCAATTGAGGTATCTTTTTCTAGTGAAACATTTTTATCCCCACATTCATGAGTGACATGTTTTCCATTCTAAGGTGGGACACTTCAGGCTTGCCAGAAATTTAAATATATTAAACAGACAATGCCTGAAATCTAAGGTATGATCCAGAGTCTTGTCAAGAATAGATAAAATAAGGTAACTTTTCAGAACCATTAATAAATGTCTTGCTAGTTTGAAATATACTTGTTGAACACAACATGCTGGAAAAGACTTCATATTGGGGATAACTAAAAACAGCATTAGGAGGACCAAGCTATGCAGAGAAATTAAAATGGTGTCTTTCCAAAATGGTTTGTGATAGGACAGACCTATCAGTAGTAGGATTGCTGCAGGGCTTTTGTACTGGGCAAAGAGAGTAATAAGAAACTAAAAAACTTCTGGCATTTCAACTTTATTGAAAAAAGGTACAAAGGAGCCACCCCTGGATATTGTAAAATTCACAAATAAATTCTTTACAGCTGCACAAGGAAAGATAACAATGAGAGCCTGATATTTCATTCCTTGCACAGTAAAAAATCCTATTATAGCCAATGCAGTTATGGGTGCACCAGCTGTATTCTGGGAATTCTATATAACTTGTCTGTTTCTGAACCAACCCCCCTGAGGCCAGCTTCAGAGATTAAAAAGCCCTCCTCTATCATATACATGCCCTTCCACATCCCTATTTGTTTACCAGGCTCTGGAATTAAGTAAGTTGTCATAATTGGACATGATGCCCTTCCAGGCCAGGGAGGGACTTCTCAAGAGCTGCTTTCCTACCCTGTACTCTTGTATATTAGAAATATACATGTACATAATAGTGCACCTCTTCCTTCCTTACTAAAATATACACCTTGTGATGCACAAGTCAGACATACCTTGTGGTGCTGGAAGAATGTTTTGTTTTGTTTTGTTTTGGGTTTTTTAAGTGCAGAAAAGAATTTTTAAAAAGAAAAGGAAATGGAAGAAATTAAACTATCTCTGCTTGTCAAGCCCACATTTTAAATCACCAGGGGAAAACGGCTACCACAGGTCAGGTAAGCATCATGAAGCTGGGCTGTAAATTTTGGCCTTGGGTATGAAAAACTATAAAAGAAAGATATTTAAAATAACATAATTCACCTTAAATTTCAGTCTTCTTACTCAGATATCCTAGGAAACTAACACAACAGTCAGACTACCAGCAGTAAGTATGTGGAGAACTTCACAGTAGAGAACAGATGGGAGAAGCCACTTGTTTCTAATACACCCCTAAGGCATCTCTGTTCCCTTGTTTGGGACTTCATTTTGTAACCTCCCCTGTTCCAGCTGCTCAAGATCAGGAATTGATGCTCCTCACAGACCCACAGTATCACCCTTCATTGGACAGAAAGACCACCTGGGGAGAAAGCAGGTGGCTTCAACCACAAGAACCACTCTGCCTGCATAAACAAATCTCTTGTGGGCCAAAAGAAGAGTTGGGAACTCATTCAGTTCAGCTTGCTAAGTAACACCCTCAGCCTTAGATGAAGGAAATGTAACTCAAGAAATTGGTGGAGAAGCCATCAGAAAAGGTTTTGATTCAAGTAGACCATTCATATCCAGAAATGGAGAAGTGGGAAACCTTGTGGAGATCTCAGATCAGTCCCATAACTACTGTAATACCCCAGTAGGCTCTCACATCCCTTTCTCATGGAAAGAATTATTTTGTGCTAGAACTCCCAGAGGAGGTTAACTTTATGTCTGCTTTAGACTTAGCAGTCCCTGGAGACCCCACACTGGGGCTGTCCTCTCATTCATCACACTGGATTTCCAGCAGCTGGTTTAAATGAGAAAGAACATGAATAAGTGTCCTAAAAAACTGTGATGTGCTAAACTTTGGCAATTAACTTCAGCTTCTTGATCAGCTTGTTTGAAAGAAAAGCCAGAATGCATCTACAGGTGAAAAGCTGTGGAAGGTGTATTAGGCAGAAACCCTGCCAGATACATCATGAAACTGTGGGAGTTCATGGCATCTTTCAAGACATTCATGCTGCACAGACAGCACAGGCATGGATGCATTCCCTGTTACAACCACTGTGCTACTGTTTGCTTATATTAAAGTTCAATCACTTGTGCCTATTCATTTTCAATAAACATTTAATATTTTTCTTCTTTTAGAAGCCAGGAGTGATTATTTCCATACCTCCTCCTGGCATGGAGATGGCAAAGAATTTCATGAGTATTTCATAAAGGAAGCCTGCTGATTTAGACTGCTTCCCTAGTTGACTAAGTAATTATAAATACACCAATGAATAGGATTTTTTGATCCTGAATAGTCATAATTTATTGTCATTTGGCACTCACAAAAGTTGATAAAAGGGTTTTTGAAAAATTGGTCTCTACTCTTGCTTTGTAGTTCATCTTGGACTTCCACAAAGGCAATTTCAGGATAGAGACCTTAGAGAAGAAAATGATGAAGCAGAAGTGCAGAGAAGGAAGGGGAGAGAAAGGAGGAGAGTTTGTTCTTTGCATTAATATTAAACTGTCCGTTTCCCAGCTGCAGGCTCATGAAAAG
The DNA here is from genome assembly GCF_036169615.1 of Heliangelus exortis. Classification (NCBI taxonomy): domain Eukaryota; kingdom Metazoa; phylum Chordata; class Aves; order Apodiformes; family Trochilidae; genus Heliangelus; species Heliangelus exortis. The sequence continues at coordinate 66,995,317 of NC_092454.1, read as the reverse complement.
GAGACTTCTTGGTGATTACCCAGTAATTCAAACCTTACAAACCCTCCTCAGAACACACAAAGACAAGGTAAAAAAGGACTTTTTTTATTGCAGTTTCAAGAAATCTGATCCACAGCAGAGCTCGAAGTATTCACTAAGCTTTTGAACACATATGCAGACTGGTATCAATTTCTTTTTTTATTTCTTCCTTACCAGATGAAAAACATAAATGAACAACACTGTGTGTGTGTGCGTGTGGTGTGTGTGTGTGTGTACACAACTGGAAATGCCAAAGAATATAAGTAATAGTCTGGTTTCTATGGAAGGCTCTGCCTCACAAAGCAATCTGCTGTACAAACCCAAAACAAATCTCTAAAACGATTTTCACATGTTAGCATCACAGAGTCTGCTTGCCTTTTACCTGTTTCACTGTTCAAAAAGAAACCAAGAAATACTGAATCAAAGATGAGCCTAAGTAGAAAATTATCTTCACAGACCCTCAGTACTATTATCACAGAGGGTATCTAGAGACCAAGGGCTCCCTTCCTGAGCTGTGACACTGTCTATACCCCTGCTTTACACTTCTTTACCTGTAGAGGACCCAGAATGAAAAGGCTGTCATTTGGTCCCTCTGGTGACATTGTGCCTGTAGCACACAGCTGTAACAAGGACTGAATTTGCTGTAGTTCCTCATATCTCTGCAATCCATGAAGAGCCAAAGGACACTGGCAAAATAAGTTCTGCATCCACTTTAGGTTCCGTGGAAGCCTGTGTGAGAAATAAGCAACATTTTTTATTTCATCAGTTCCATGTTCTATTAAAAATTTAAAAATAAATTTTCCTATATAATTTTGCTGGATTATTGGGAATGTTCTGTGGATTATATTCCAGTAATGGTTTTGTCTGTTTATTAATCTGTGATCTCTTGGAACTTTTAGAGAAACAAAATATATAAGTACAAATTAATAAATAATACTGTGGTTTTCCTTTTTAATTTTAACACTGCTACTGGCCAGCTCTTAAACAATCAGTCCAATCTGATGAAACTGATTTAATTTGATTTGCTATGTGCCAGTGCTTTTAATCATCACCACCCTCTCCCTGGGCCCCAGGTCCAAAATTTCCAGGGCAAAATTTCATCATTTTCGATATATCTGTTCTTACTGAAGAAGAAAACCTCAACTCTAAAAAGCAAAAAAAAGCTCAGATATTAGTGTTAAAAGCAAATGAAGAAATACTTGGCTATCAGAGCCCACTAGCACATTTTGTACTTGGTGAAAAGAAGAGCTAGCAGCCACCCCAAATAATTATTTTATTTTATATGATTCTTGATATCCAGAGAAATTAACCCCTTTGAATACTAATCCCACAACACAGGTCACAGTTACCTTCATCTGCCCACAGATCAAAGAAGGCTGAGAAGTTCCACAAAACTGCTGCACATTTGAATGTGTTGATAGAGCATGGCTGATATAATACACCACCCAGATAATACTTAGTGCATCAACATGTGCTTAGTAAATATGTGTAGAGAGAGACAATTTCATTAATCTTTTGTGTTAGGTATGAACTTCAAATGTAAAGACCTACCTAGAAAACAGAACACCCCATGTGTTTGTTTTATAAAACTGTGCAAAGGTTTGCCAGAGCTGTATGATAGCTCTGGCCATTGATTTTCCCACCTTGATCTTCACCTTGAGTGCTAATGCTTCCATAAGAATCTTTTTTTTTAAAGAACATAATTTAATAAATATTAAAATACTGACAGTTCTGAAGAGCTTATTTGTCCTAATCATCATTAATGCTGGCTAAAGCATTAAGTCTTTCTGCTGATACACCTGTGCCACCCCAAGCCTGCAGCTCCAAGCCTAAAGCCCTCAGTATGCAGCCTCATTGGTATAATTTTACAGAACTGCATTTCGAGTAATCCTAAAACCAAAAGAAACAAATGTGTTAAATAAGCCTGTTGAACTCCACAGCAATCTGCACATTTCAGACCAACTCAGGAATTATCAGCAACTCCATACTGGGTTCACCTTTTTTCTGTAACACACTGCTGAGTGTAGTGACCCTGAAAATAAAAGCAATTTTGATACTGCTAACAGCAGGTTTTTATTCTGCTAATGTGATTTCTGGGTTTTTGGGTTTTAGCATAGCACTAAATGATAAAAGAGGCAGCTAAGGGACCATAGCAGTAAAGTCCTTACCCCCAAATCCCTGCTCCCACATCATGCAAAGACAGATCTATCTATGTGGAGCTTTGGATAGGATTGGGGTCCAATTCAGCCTCATATCCACCCACATCCCCAGTTTTCAAGCTGTTTTTCTTGTAGTTACTGACACACGTAGCACACAGAATCACAATCCTGATGCCACACATCACTGAACCAGCAATGTTGATTTTCAGCTAGCCTTCGTTTGATTAACAACTGAGGCTACAAACTATTTCTTTTTTTTCCACCAACAGAACTGTCTGGTAAGACAGAGTTTCAGTCAGCTGAACCCAAAGAAACAGACTGATCTCATGTTTATGCCCAGGTCATTCATAATTTTAATTCATTACCCAATTATCAACCAAATTTATAAATGTAAAAAAAAAAAAAAATAAAAAAAATTTCTAGTTCTGTAAGTGAAAATATATGGCTGGGAAGAAGAGGGAGACCTCATCTCAGCTTTTCTACAGGAGAGGCAACATGAGTTCAGTGCTTAGCCAGCACCAGAGAAGGCATTCACATGACTAACTGTGTGTGAGAGAGGGAGAAAAAGGTTGTGAAAGCCCCTCCAGTGGAAACAGCATTAGGGAGACCTGAAACAATATAAGAAGACAGAGAACAAAGTCACAAAAGCAAATGTGGAGGAAACCAGCCTTTGCAAACATTGGGGTTTTTTTTTTCCCATTGCATGAACTAAGATGCAGACTGTATGTAACTGTGTGCCCTTTACAGATGATTTCCAATACTCTTAATTGCATGTGTACACAAACCAGACGCCAGGGTACTTAGTTACATGTGTGGGCAACTGTATCATCACCAGCGAGAGAAAAAAAAACTAATTAAATTTTATTCTCACCAAGTTTTATTTTTAAGCTGAACATATTCAAGTTCTCCCCAGCCCCTTCACGGATGAACTGTGCCACAGGGGGCTGTAGAGCATCCTTGCTTCCCTTCCAAAGACAAGGAGGCCATTGTGGTTCTCACTGGAAAAAAAAACCAACAAAAAACTTCCAAGGATGAAGCTAATTGTTGCAGGTTGCTGGTTTCAGCAGTGCCTCTCCCTGTTCTGCAGCTTGAAGATATTCCCAGCCTCCTTCAGCGAGCTGCTCTGCACCTTACAGGAAAAGTGTTCTTCAGCAGGAAAAGATTCAGGATCCCAACCACTGCAGAGCAGCTTTGGCTCTCAGTGGTGGTGGGGAGTCATTCCAGGAGAACTGCAGAAACACCAATAAAAGAGGAAAAGAGGAGGAAAAGAAAGAGCCCCTGCTAGAAAGAGACCTGGGTGACAAAGAGGTTGTTAGTAAGCCTTTCTTTAAGGTTTAGAATCATAGCATCCATAGAATGTTTTGCAGCTGTGAGCCAGGCATTCCTCCCCATCCTCATTCTGCAGTAATGATTTAGGGCTCATCACCTGAGCAATTCTTACTCATCTGTATGGCACAAGAATGAAAGTCTGAAGAATGAGGTTCCCAGTTAGAAGCCTCACAGAAAGATTAAACAGCCTACAGAGGGAGGAGGGATTCTTCAGAAAGGCTTGAAAGCTTCTCTGTTCATGTATCTATTGGGAAAAAAAAAAAAAAAAGAAAAAAAAAAAAAAAGAAAAAAACCCCAAACAAACCAAAACCCAAACAAAAGCCTCTCTTTCCCATGGTGTCTTGTAAAAAAAAAAAAGCCTTTCCAGTTACACAACAATAATTACATATATATAACTAGAATTAAAATAAGGGAGTACCATATATGAACTTAATTTCCTGACTAGAGCTTTGTTAAGAGCTGTGTGAAACCTTCCAGTTGATTAATTAATGATTTTGAAAATCAACAGAATGGGTAGAGCTGGATAGTAATTGTACATATTACTGTAAGTACGTGAAGAAAATAATTATTCTGTAATAGAAGTTACCCTGTTCAAGTAAGTCTTACAGAGACACAAAAGTAATGTTTCACTGCAGACATTCTAAACGTTAATCCATAATGTAACTAGCTGCAGTAAGAGAGAGAGGGAAAAAAACCCACCCAGTTTGTAGCTACCCTGTATCTCAGACAGGGTGATATAACATAACATATGTTTTAAAATGATAAAGATTTCCAAGAATAAGACGCAGTTTCCAGAAAAATATTCATACACGCCCAAACAAAAGCAAAATCCTGTAATAATTGAATAATTGCATCTTTCTGTATCCAAGAAATTAAAAAAAAAAAAACAAACAAAAAACACAAGAAAAAGAAAAAAGAAAAAAAAAGAAAAATCCAGTCCAAACCAGCCCTTTTCAGTGGCTTAGCTGGTCAACACTCTTATACACAAAGCCCAGTGCTCTTCACTAAAACCTAAGAATTAATCAGCATTATGTAAGAGATTTTTATAACACTCTAAAAATACATTGTGAATTCCTTTCCAGTGTCGGACTGAGAAGCTTCAAAGTACTGCCACCCCTTCATCCCCCCATTTTAACAAACACTGGATCTTCATTTCTGATACTAGAAACTTCAATATGCCTCAGTATTTGTGCCTCAGATCTCATTAATTACAGTACCAGCCTCATGAGATACAATTGCTGCTGCTAAGAGCAGTGTTTGTGCTCAAAATGATTGGAGCAAGGGCAGAGATGCACAGATATTATATGTGTATATACACTTCAAGAAAGAACTAGTGACACACAAAACTTCATAGGACTACCTGGATGTTTTTATGTCAGTTTACCTGCTTTCTAAGCAAACTTTTGTATCCTCAGAATACAGCTTATTTGCATGGTGCTGGTAGATAATACACCATGATAGCATTCCTGCAAAGGCAGTGGTAACATCATCCTGGCAAGCCTACAGCTGAGTCCTGTGAGTACCTTATTCCTTTTTGTGCTCTATTTTTCATATGCATAATAAATAAGTACTAGCACTGTTTCTGTATTTTCCACTGAAGGATCTCTAAGCAAAATTACAAAGTCATCACCTGAATGTTAATGGTAGACTGGGAACCAGATCTGTAAAGAAAAGGAGTTTCAACACTGTTACTGGGGAACACAGCCCATCCTGCTCATGTCCCAGCATCCACCCCTGCCCTCTGGAAGCTCCTTCCACTCCACCCCAAATCACAATTTAATCTGTGAGCATGCAAGGCATTTGCAGTCCTTCAGACCAAAATAAATCACAAGAATGCAAATAAATTACATGAAGAACAGGAACAAAGCATTTTCAGCTGTGAAAATCTTGTAATGGAATGCATAACCAAGGACATTACAGCAATCTCATTGTTGCATTTTTAGGAAACACCTCAACATTGTCCTTTTCCAGAACAAAACTTTTCCCCATAAAAGGCTGACACAACACTGACACAACCATCTTCTCAAAATAACCCCCAACCCTCCAAACCACAAACAAATCAATCAAAACTATTGAGGCAAACAAAATATTTTATGGGGGGAAAAAAAAAAAGATGCAAAGATGAGTGTATTGCCCAGAAATTATTTCACCATTGTTACCAGTTTCATGTGAAAGCCCTGCTGATACACTGATACTATGGCTGACACGTTGCAGCACAACATCTTGAGGAGGCTAGGGAATATATCTGGTGGGATGACAGTGGCTCCTCCACAAGGGCAACCAAATATTTAGATGAAAACTGTACTCTGGATGACAGTGCTCCTGTACCAAAGTAAATGGCAACTATCCTTTGTATGTTTGCCCACAGATATCCACATCCAATCTTTTCCTTCCCTCAGCAACTCTTATTTTTTTGATATTTTACCCACAACCACAGTCCTTCTTTGTTCTCCTTCCTGACCCATTCTCTGCTTTTCTTCCTTTGTACCATTTTCTGCTACCTGTATTCATACTGAATGCAGTCATGTGGACAGCCTCCACCTGAACTCCATGGTACAAGACATGTAAGGATTATTTGGTACAAATAAGGGCAAAATACCTCCCTCTGGTTCACACTTCATTAACATGCCCATCTCAGATTTTCTCCCAACAGTCTTTCTTTGCTTTCATCACCTAAATTCGTTAGGATTTTTTTTTTTTACAATGTTTCTTTTTTTCGTTCTCACCCATAGTCATTTTTGCCTCCTTCATTTCCTCCCTTAGCTTCCCCTATCCTTCCCATTCACTCTTTCCTCTCTTTTTTTTTCTGCTGCCATTTCCCACTTACTTTCTTCCCACACCATCATCTGCTGTTGCCACCTTGCTCCTTATTCTTCCTCTGGTTTCACTGGGGTAACTTGGAAGTAAGCACAAGCCCTGGTCCTGCCACAGTGTGGAGTCTGGGTGCATGGGAAGCCTTGATTTATTTCCTTCACCAGACCCACCAGACAACCACTCTTTCCTTTTAACACACACACACACACACAAAAAAAAAAGGAAGGCCCAAGACAGACAACCAACCTTGGCATGAAATGGCTTTTGCTGTGGTATTCCTTAATCTGATGGATTATTGCAGCAAGGTGCAGGAGTGCTCATCCCACACAACACCCACTGTGACTGGGAATTGCTGATGTGCAGCTGTGAGAACCTCCAACCCTTCAGCCTCTTGCTCATTCCTCTCGTCTCTCTCTGCTATTCCATTGCTAATACGTTCCAGTCACTCATTAATACTTCCTTAAGCCCTCCCCCCCCTCCAAACAATTTCACTTCACCAACCTTTCCTCTTCACTCCAGCAGCTCAACATCCAGAGGATATATTTTTGGGTTGTTTTTTTTTGTTTTTTTGTTTTTTTTTTTTATGCCTGCAGCTCCTACAATGATAAACAGATGCTGGTGGTCTACGCCTTGCACAACTTCCCTCCTCGAATTTTGCGTGGTGCTTATTGTTTGTGACCTTTGCCTGCCAATGCAACGGTGAGATGAGTACATTTACAACTTGACCTGACCAAAAAAAGAGTTCCGAGGGCTTGGCATTAAACACTGAAGGCCCCCGTGGGCACAGGTCAGTAGGTTTACAAGATCAGTTGTTAGTTTGTTCAAGTAAGCAGGTACCAAGATCTCCAAAATTTTGGACTACAGCAGCAAGGGCAAAAAGCAACCCAGAGACCACCAGGGTACTTTAAAAAATAAAAAAGGAAAAGCAAGCAATAAATGCAATAAATGGTGCCAGTGGTTGCCCTCTTCTATCTCTCAATTATTCGCGATGTACCTTTAAAAAAATCAAAGCATTTCCTTGAATTTTCTTTAGACTTTTTTTTTTTTTTTTTTTTTTGAGTTAAAAAGCTTTTCTAAGACACAGTGTTTTGGTTCAGGAAATGTTTTCTCCCAACCAGCCTCCCGATGGCTGCAGGCTGGCCTCGGCTCCAGCCCGTGAGGCCCCGAAGTTCTCCTTCTCCCATGGCACAGCAGCCACATCCCTGCCCAGGGAGCCCCTTGCACCCGGGGCTCGCCTTCCCCTGACACGAGAACCCCCTCTCGGCCCGACCTTCCCCTCCCCAGCCCCTTAGAACATTTTGGGTTGGAAGAGACTTTACATGACCCCCTGCCTCCAGCCCCCCCCCGCCGTGGGCAAGGAGGCTTTGCCCTTCGGCGCTGAGGAAATGAGGGCGCCAGGAAGGTCTCTGAGGGAGGCGGTGGGACCCGGGTGTCCCCGCGGGGTGTGGGAGAAGGCGGGTGGGCTCCGGAGAGGCACAAGGAGGATGGAGGGAGGGAGGGCTAAGGCGCGGCGGCCCCAGAGGTGACTTTGGGGGTGGCGGCAACCGAGGAGGGGACTGAGGGGGGGAGCGAGAACACAGCGGGCAACTCAGGAGGGGGACGGGGGGGAAGCGGGTGTGGGGAGGGAGGCGACGGGGTCGTCCCCTCGCCGTCCCGCGGTGGGGTGGAAGGTGGAAGGTGGGAGGTGGGAGGGAGGCGGCAGAGCGCGGCGCGCCCGGCTGAGGGGAGCGAAGGGGCCAGCGCGGGAGGGCGGACAGGCCGCGGTCGGGCTGACGGAACCCGATGCCGAAGGAGTCCGGTCCGCAGTTTGCCGCTCGCCGCCGCTTCTCTTCCCTCGCCGGCAGCGGCGGCGGGGGGGGTGCCGATCGCTTGGAACAGCCGGTTGTTTAAAATCCTTCTAGAACCGTTTCTAATTCCCCCTTGCGCCGGGGAAGGGAGAACGCGAGCGGGAGGGGGAAGGAGGAGCCGAGGGGGCGGCGGGGAGAGGGGGGTAGGGAGGAGGGTGCAGCCCGTCCGGGTCTGCGCCTGTCCATCAAGGCACGGGGGGCGTGGCCTCCCGCCCGGCTGACCAATGGGATGTGTGTGTGGCGGCGTCTCCATGGTGACGGGGCTGTTCCTGGGGAGGCTGTGATGGGTTGACAGGTGCGTGACAGTCGGAGCTCTCTGCAGGCATGTACGGCAAAGGCAAGAGCAACAGCAGCGTCCCGTCCGACAGCCAGGCCAGGGAGAAGTGAGTACAGCCCGACGGGCCGCGCCGACGGGCCGCGCCTGGCCCCCCGCGCACAGCCTGCGCCGAAAGTAACTTTGCTGCCGGTGGTGCGGGGCGGTGCGGGGCGGGAGCGACCAGAGGCCGGACCCACGGACCCACCGAGGGGGTTCGGCGCCGCCCGGGCCGGGCTGAGTGGGCAAGGGACGGCGGCAGAACTACTCGGACCGCGGAGGAGGGTCCCCGCGGCGGGACAGTGGCGGCTGAGCGAGGGGACCGCAGCGGGCGATCCCCCGCTCCCTTCCGCAGCCGGTCCTCGGCGGGGCAGGCGGCAGAGCGGCGCCGGGCTGCCCCCCACCCCCCCTTTCCCAGCCCCGACCCCCCGCCTTCCCCCGTCCCCGGGGCCCTCCGCGGGGCTCGGGCAGCGCAAGGTGCCGGGACAACTTGGGTAACAAAGAGCCCCGAGACAGGAATAGGGACATTAAGGACGGGGTGGGGGGCGGGAGCCGCCTCCCGCCGCGTCCCAACTCGCCTCCTCGCAACTTTTCCCCGGGACCGGGCAGCCCGGCGGCCCCGGCCCCGCCGCGCATTGTTCTCCGGGGCGCACGGGGGGGGCCCCCGCAGTGCTCCGGCTCCCGCCCCGCCGAACAAAGGTGCTGCTGGCATAGGCAACCCCTCCTGTTTTGTGTGTTTCGTGGGTGCGGGTCCGCGGCGGGGCTCCCTCGCACTCCCACGCCTGAATACGGCTAGTGCCGAAACACCCTGCGAAAACTACTTTCTTTTTTTTTTTTTTTTTTTTTTAGTTTAGTTTTTTTTTCGGTTTTGTTTCGTTTGTTTTGTTGCTTTATGTTTTTGTTTGGGCTTTTTTTTTTCCCCCCCGGGGAAAAAAAAAAAAAGGGACAAAATCTTTATCTTAGCGCCGTTGAGTGCTGCTTCAATTTTTTTTTTTTTTCTCTCCCCTCCCCGCGGCTCTTTGGACCGGGGAGAGACCGAGGGTGGCCGCGGGAAGCCGAGCGGGGCCCCGGGCAGCGGCTGCCCGGCGGGATGCGGCGGCCCAGGGAGGGCTGGAGAGTGCGGGGGTACCCACATACCCGCCACCTCCTCTGCCGTTAGGGCAAGCGGGAAAGAACTGGGGAAAAAGACGAGTTTTTGGAATGGACGGCGTCTCTCTTAAGTTGTCTGTAGGGGCAGCTCCCTGGGGCCGGTTTAGCGCAGGGGGGGAGGCGGTGGTGATAGTGGAGGGGAGAGGAAAAAAGCCTGTGTGAGGGGGAGGAGGTGGCTTCAGCCTGAGGAAGGTCGGGGTGAGGCTGCTGAAGGGGTCTGGAGGTGGAAACCTCCGGACAGAAACCAGGTTTGCATCTTGATCCGCTGCAAAAATCGCATTGCTCTAGAATTGCACTTCTCAATACTCCGGGCACGGCTGATGAGTTTCCCTTCAGGCAGTTTGTCTTGAACCTTCACCTAAAAGTTGTTGGGGTTTTTTGTTTGTTTGTTGGTTTTTTTTTCCGAGTGTTTTTTTAATTTTAATTTTTTTTTTAATTTTTTTTTTTTTTGCTACAGTGTTTTAGAGACTTCCTAATTCCAGAGGCTGGCATGCAAGCTTCCTGGAAAAGCAGCAGGCCAGGCATCTCTGTTGCTACCGGAGAGAGAGATGCTAGGGGAAATTTAAAGTGTTGTTATATTTGGGAATTTCACCCGTAACTTTGCAGTAGATAGGTAGGGGAAGACAGAGGCAGCACTGATATGAAATGTTAATTGCTAAGATGGAGCGGAAGGGACAACTTGGGCACTAAAAATTTAATCAACTAGTGGCACTTCCTATTCCCAGCATAGGAATAATTTTTAAAATAATTGCCTAAGTGGGTAGTGAAAGCGTTATTTATTCGGTGTGGCAAAATTGTTCAATTAAACCATTTTCTTGTGCTACATAGTTGCTGGTGTTTGTCGATACACTTGGTAAGTTCCTGAAGGGTGCAATAGGGTCGAACTGGGGGACCAGATAAATCAAATCTATGGGGCTGCTGTTTGTTGGATCAGAAAAAGATCATGTTCTATTAAATCTACTTTGCAGAACTACCCAATACAAACCACACGCACAACTACTCTGGTCCGAGGGCTCAGGCTTTAAACTGTTTTTTCAGTTGTCTTCTTTCATTGTAGCTGTTTTTTTATCTCGACCTCTGCTGCCAGAAAGCACAGTATATTTCATGCGGTATGAAAATGCTTAATAATTGTCAGGGCAAGCCTGCCAAGCTGACCTATTGCCAAGTAGCAGCTGCCCTCCTAAGTTATGGGGGGCCTGCTAGATGGTGCTGTTTGATTTAAATACACTTGGTCTCCCACTCACTATAACTAACAGCTGGAAATGCAGATTCCTCATGTATAGATTCTTTTTATGCAAAACACTGAAATGGGTTGTTCTTAAAGCAACCGGACTTGAACAGATCAGTTGCTTCTTGGTAGTGTGTATTTATGGATAAGTACACCTGGAAATGTAGAAACACCCCCTTCCTCTCTCATCTCCCCCTCCACACCGCATCCCATCGCTATCCTTTCCTTTAACAAACAAATAAATAAATAAATACATAGCTAAATACTTAGTTTATGGCTGTGTACATGCCATTATATAGTCTGCAGTTCAGGTTTTTTTGTATTGCATCTCTTCAGGTTTCTTTGTAGTAGATCAGATCACGTCATTGCCAATTTCGTACGCTTTCTGACAGCCAAAAAGCTGTAATTACATCTTTTCCACTTTCTTAAGATGTTTTTTCTCAGCCATACAGTGCTTCTCCTAAGGTGATGCATGAGTTCTTGTCCTGTTCAAAAGAAGTTGCCATCAAATGAAATATCTACACAAAAATATAGCTCCAACTTCTGCGTGAGATTGTGTTAATTTTAAATCCACAGACAAAATGTATATGTTTGTGTGATACAGTAAGTATTTATTTCATCAAGAAGAGCAGGATTATAATTATGTTTAATTTGAAAGTTTTTAGAACATTACATGTAACTTAATTCCATCGTGTCTCTTCAAGGTTTTAAGTATTTAGAATTCGTAGCCAGAAACAGATCTCTGAAATACACCTGAAATAAGTAAGGATTAAAAAAACAAAAAACAACAAAACCCAAGCACTGCCTTATATTTGGACGGCCTAAGTATGTGTAATGTGTTTTTTTCCCAGTGAGGATGTGTGCCAGTGACAGGACTGGAGTGTGAAAAGAGTGTTTATCAAGTGTGGAAAAGATGTGTGTTGTTCAGATGTTGTTTGTAATCAATGATGTGATACATTTTGCAGAGCAATACAGTGCCAAATGTGTTTGTAGTGTGATATCTCGTTATATGCTGCCTTTCTTATGTCCTTTGAGGTTATGTAATTTCTATTAAAATGAACAAGTTTTGCAAGTCATTTATAGTAGCCCTTGGCAAATTTTCAGTTCCAAAGATGGCATTCGTTTTATGGTCTTCCCCTTTGCCCCTTCTGACTGACCTTTGGGGTAAATTATTTGTATTACATAGCTTAACAACACATGTGAAGTGTGGAATTTCAAAAAAATAATACCTAATTTTATTCCAGAGAGGCACAGTACAGGACAGCCAGGTAAGACACTGAAAATGAAGGCATCCAATACCTGTGAGACGCAAAGAAGATTAATTGAAAAATCACAAGTGTTGTAGTGCCCCTTCCTCTCATTCTGGAACAGCTGTGACTTAATTTTGGGTTCAGGCCATCCCTATTGTATAAAGGACAGGAAAGATGTATTAGCAGTAGCTCTTCCACCACTTGTGCTGTGCCAGGCCAAATAAGGCTCATCTACATCATAAAATGGAAAAGACTGAAAATTTTCAGACATCTTTTGTTGTCTCCTCAGAGAAAATGTATCTTTTTCTTTTTTGTTTTTTCCTTATTCCTTGAAATTTGATTAATTCAAATTAGAGGTTTGGACATGCTGACATAGCACTGAATGGTGAAACTCAGTAAACTTTTAGTCATTGAGAAAGAACGACTAGATTATATTAATTTACGCAGAATTCAAACAATATTTCTGTAGACTTTTGAAAATGGAAATCTCTATCCATTTGTAGTGATTTGTGTTGGAAGAACATATATCCTAAGAAAAACTCAATTCTGAAAGGTTTACATGTTTTGTGTCCACTTGTCTTGATCTTCCAGAGGTCTTCCAAAGCAGTCTTTCTTCCCAAGATGCCCTCACCTTGTTGGGCCTCAGCAGACACGCAGATTCTGTTAAAAAACTGACCATGCACTTAGAGACTATGATTTACTCAAAGGATGCATGTTCAGAATAAGAACATACGAGTAAGCATTACGAGCTGGTTACTGGTTGTTTTTTCAGATTGGTGTGGGAGAGGATGTAGAGAAAGTGAGGGGGCTTGACTGCTGCTGTTGTATTTTTGCTCTGTTTTTTTGCATGACTGTTGCAAATGTCTCCTACACTTCACCTCGGCCAGTTAGTCACCTGGAGGAAGATGGGCATGTAATTTATTTGGTGTTTTAGGCTTTTTTTTTTCAAATTTGGAAAGGCAGCATTGCATGAATTTACAATAAATAGGTAACTTTTTTTTTCCACTGTAATATTTGTAAGCTACATAAAAATAAGGTACATTTTAAAATTAATTAGTTTCCATTGGAAATTTGCTGCTCATCCCTGGGAAACAGTGAGGTAGTTTTTCATATGGTGTAAGATACATTGATTTCTTTTTTGTTTCCCTCTGAAAATAAAATTGGTAGTTTAATTGACCCTATTATACAACATTTAGTTGTGATGTTTTATGCACTGATTTAATCCCTCATGTCTAACTTCTCAAACTTGCAGGTGTGCTGTTCTGGGAGCCTATGAACATACACTTTTTTGCAATTTCAGAGAAAAAGCAAAAAAAGAGAAGGTTCTGGAACTATTTCCCAGTATTTATTGCTAATCGCAGTGCTTCAGGTACTTTTTTTTGCACTGCTCAGGTGTGTTGGACAGCATAGGAAGGCATTTCAGATAAAGTATATGCTGCAGTTCAGACCATTAAGAATAATTGCTTTTGCAGTGTAGATTTAATAGGTAGTTGGAACAATAGCTGTGGTGGAACATAGAAATGTGCTTCGGTGTAGCAGCATTCTGAAATCACACCCAGCCTTTAAGAGTACTGGTTATGGCCGGGATATTTGTTAGTGAGGCACATACAGTAAGTGCTTTATTGGACTGTCAAGAATCAAGGAAAAAAAAAAAAAAAAAGATGGTTTAGTTTCTGCATTGTTTCCTCTGTGCAACTGGTCTGCTTGGAGAAAGTTTGGGTTTTTCTTTTGATGCTTTTTCTTAGTGATGACCATTGTGAGGTGACTGATCCCAGCTTTGGGTGGCTCTGTAGTGCTGAGCAAAGTTTTGCTTCTGAAGAGCACGGACTCCTGGAGCCCACTCAGACCCACTGGGTACAGCAGATACACTCTTGACTGCAGAGAACTTGATTTTGCCTTGGCTAAGAGATAATTAAATCTTCCTGGAGAGACAGTAATTAACAGAAATGGGTATATATTAATAATTCATTTTGCTTAAATTATAGGTATCCAATAACGTCACAACTATTAAAGTAGCCAAACAAGATTTTCACAACTTTGCAAAACTTGGACCGTTTGGGTGGAAAATTTCTACTGGCTTATATATGTGCATTGTTCTGATTTATTTTATTTCTCTGTGTGTAAAAATGCAGTTGAAATGTTTAGGCTGAATCTGAAAATTTGTCAAGGAAGAAATGTATTTTTCACCGTTGTAAAAGTTGTTGCAACTTTTACCACAGAAGACCAGTAGTACTACCCCTCTCCTCGTTAACACTTGAAAGCTGGTTGAAAAAAAGGAAGAGGGATTTTATTCCAGGAATGTGCCTTTTCCATTTGCATGACAAAGCATCTGAATTTAGCCAAGATACAAGCCTTTTCAAAAAGAGCAATTTGCATATGCTTAGGGCTTACTGACTGTAATCTCTGGATACTTCATCTTTGCTGGGAGCACAGCAGATAGTGGGATCAGAGGAGCAGCTTGGGGAGAACAAATGGGATGGGGCTGGTGGGAAGGAGAGTGTGAGTAGGAGCAGTTGGAGCCTGCAGTGGTGAGATGCCAGGAGGTGAAGATAACAGGGATGGGTTCTTGACTGACAATGGAGGAAGTTTTGGGTGGAAATGGCCAGTCTGGGAAGATGAGACAAGGGATTGTTCCCTAAGGGACTGACACTCATCAGAGATAGGGGTGGAAGCTGGTGCATTTAGAAAACAGACCTGGTGCAAAGCAGGGAACAGAGCCAGGACAATGATGCCTTGAAGGAGACAGGTCAGGAAGTGGAACGTTTTTCTTAAGTTGAAAGGAACATGCTGTCCCTCCCGGTACCACAAAATGACATTTCCTTTGTTGCCAGCAAGGACCTTTGAAGCTGAGGTGTAAAATGCCTTATCTTCAAGTTAGAATTCACAAACACCTATGAAATGCCGACTTGACTGAAACGGCAGAGTTGTGTGCTGGTATGGAAACCTTGGGTAAGATGTCAGAGGTTTGGGAAGGAAGGATAGGATTTGCTGTTCAAAAGCAGCTGGAATAGTGTGTTTTTATGTGTCTGAGTGCACCCCTTCTGTTGTATTTGTCTGCTCAATAATACTCTCATAACTTTGAAAACATGGCTGTATACTAACTCTTGTTCTTACTTTGTCCTCATTTGCATGTTCACTGGTTTATTTTTCTTTTTCCTTTGGAAAAACTGGTGTGAGGGTTTTGGTGGTTTTTTGTTTGTTTGTTTGTTTTTTCTGGTTTTGTTTTTTTTTTTTTTTTGTGCAGAACAGAGCATTGTTTTCACAATGAGTAGCTGTTTGATAATTTGCTATTTTGCTGTCACGCAGTATGTGCCTTATGGCTGACTTGCTGTTTCATAATACGGCTGTTCCTAGAGCAAGAATATGTTGTTTCTTTGGTGTCTAGCACCACATGAGTTTCATGAACTTTTTAAAATATACATTTAGCCACTGCTGCTTGCGTGCCAGTTTTAGATGTGGCAGAAAGGTGCAGAAAGGTGAAAGGCAAAAATATTTGCTAATTATTGTGTGCCCTATTTGAGATTCAGAGCCCTTGATTTTATTTCTTTTTTGGGCTGTCATATACATCACTCCTATGTACATGCAACTTCCAATGTCTCTTCTGCTGCTGATTCTAAGTATGAGATGACATTTTATCACGTATGTCTGGAAAATGAGGAACAGAGAATTCCCTGGGCAAAGTTTGTTTCAGACAAATGGGTTGCAAGACAGTCATCCCGAGGCAGGACCAGAGGTGGAGGACCATTTCAGGTGGTCTCAGAAAGAAGCCCCTGCATCGTGGTCCACCCACCCCAGGGTCTGCCATCTCTCCTGGTACAGCACTCTGCTTTTTCCTCAGACAGATTATGACTCAGGGCAGGATGGAAACAGTCCCGTGAGCAGCAGAATGGGAGAAGCCTGATTTCCTGGACATCTGTCTTCTTGAGGTTATGCTGTGGTGTTTCCATGAAAGCAAACAGCTGAACCAGCTTGTAGAAATGCACTATTTCTTTGAGACTGCTATCTCTTTTTTGAATACGGATGGAACTAGAAAATTAACTCAAAAAATATTGAGGGTGGACAGTTGCATACTTACACACAAGATGACCTCACAAGTCTACTGTCCTTAGGGAGGGAAACTACACCTACCTGGCTGTAAGATTCAGGGTGGCATTGTAATTGGGTAGAGTCACTTCATGATGACCATTCCATGGACCCTCCAGGGTGTAGGAAAGGGCATGATCCTGCACAGCCCAGTGTGGTGCTCTGCAAATACAGGTAATACCCACCTGTCTAAAATGTCTGCTTTTAGGATTTTTTTTTGCAAAACCTTCACTGGGTACCAGCAGGAACATGGTTATATGGTGTTTTTTCTCCATGAATATTCAGCAGATACAACTTGAAGTCTTCCCAGCTGTGTTGCTTGGCATTACAACCCCTTGGTGTCTGCTTTGTTGGGGAACAAATTGGACAGAAAGGATTGATGGTTGAGATTGATTCAAAGTTGAAATTTCTTTTTCTAGTGTCTGCTCAGTTGAGCCCCACAGGTCTCTAGGTCCAGATTGTTTGTGCAGTGGTCAGGTAATGCACATCTGCTATTTCAGCTGCTAAAAGTAGCTCTTCCTTAGAGAGAAACAAGCATGTTAATTCAGAAATATTGATGACCTCCATGCATTCTTCTGTAGGCTTTAGGATACCTGTTCCAGGAATGGAACAGATGAGAGCATAAAATGTAATTTTCTAAGCAATGGAAAGGTGGCAGTAGTAAAGACCATAGTGTCCTAGTTTCTTTCTTTCCCACTTCATTAAATATAAAAATACAAAATAAAAGAAAAAACAAGTTTTTTTGTGGTGGGTCATTTTTTCCCCTTTAAAACCTTCTGTGATTCTTGTCTCTGTACTCTTTTGTGTTTTCTCCATATTATTAGTGTCTAGATTAGAGCACAGAACTGAGGAAAATGAACTAATTACCTCTTTTGTGAGGTAATATATACAACTTGGGTTTTCTGTATAAAACATTGCTGCTAATACTCCCTAGAACATTTGCCTGTTTTGTTTGTTTTTTGCTTGGGTCTTTTTTGTTTGTTTGTTTGTTTTGTTTTTCTGGGTGTTTTGTTTGTTTGTTTGTTTGCTTGTTTTTTTCCCTGCTTGTTTGTTTGGTTTGTTTTTTTGTTATTGTTTGGTGGGTTTTGTTATTTTTGGGTTTATTTTAAATAATGCATTTTGCAGTCCACATGCCCTCTAGGTTCTTTTTACAATGTGCTTCCTAGCCAATTATTACACATTTTGTATGTGTGTATTTTATTTCTTATGCCTGAGCATAGTACTCTGTATTTTTCTGTATTGAATTTTCTCTTATTAACTTTGCTTATTCTGTTTCTGTCCCCAAAAGGGCTTGCAGTATTTTCCAATCTTTCCCAACTTACCATACTTTTGTATTTCTACAGATAACTCATTACTTAAAGTGCTTCAATGGAGTTGGCTTAAGATAGCAAGAGGCTTCCTGAAATGTTCTCTCATTTGTATAAACATACTGATAATGATATTTCTTTTTTTTTTTTTCTGTGTGACCGTACACCATTTTTTCATTTAATGAAGACTTTCTGCTTATGTAGATGACATGTAATAGTCTAATAATCAAAACTCACATCTTAACTTCTAGCGAGCCACCCAAATGCTTTTCCTTACCCACTGTGCAGGCTCCTTTCCTAGTAAATCAAACTGAGCTCATAGTTCATTTTCCTGACATATCTTTTTCTTTCTCATCTTTGAATTCTGAAGGCATTTATAAAATTTCCTTCTTGAATGGTGGTCATTATATTTTTGATAGACAAGCTGAAGTCTGCATTAATTTTTTTTTCCTTTTTTTTCTTCTTTTTTTTTTTTTTTTTTTTTTTTTTTTTGTTTTTGTTTTTGTTTTTGTTTTTGTTTTTTTTGTTTTTTTGTTTTTTTGTTTTTTTTTGTTACTTTGTTTCTCCAGTACTAGACTAATGTAATATGTGTAAACACATGTCACAAATGGTGACTCCTGCTCATCATGTGAGCATTTGGAAAGTCAGACAGAGGAGCTGGACCATGCATTTCTGCTCACCCTTACCCCACTTGCTTTCCAGTGCAGTGGCAGAGCCTCACCTTAGACTGTGGTGAGAGTTTGAGTTTAATCTGAAGAGCTAAGCAAGTTCAGATCCTTTTTTTCCTTTTTTTTTTTTTTTTCCTTGGGTTTGTTTTTTCTTTGAATGTGTCCTTACATTTAGTGTGTTGTGTACCGACTTGACAAACATCTTAGCATCATGGTGTCTTTAAGTGCCTCCTTACCTCTGGCCCTCTGAAGCCCTTCCTCTTTCCTTTGCATCTCCATTCCCTGTGCCCAGTGACCTGAGCCTCTTGTGTGTCAGCCCTTGGCTCCTTCAGATATCAGCTTGCTCACAGCTTTGATATCCACCTATTGTTTCCAGCTTAATTTGTGATAAAAAGAGTCAAAATGTAAATAAATATAATTTATGCTGCCCATTTACTTTCCGTGGGCTTTTCGAAATCCTTGCAGTCTTTGGGCAAGTGTATTGGAGTTTTGGGTCTTAGTTTCAGGGTGGACCAATCTGTTGTGAAAGAAGAAGGACCAGCTGGATTTTCTCCTAAGTGTTCTGAGAAGTACACTTAGACTGTACACCACTTCTCCCCCTCCTTGTTTCCTGTACAAATATCAATTAGGAAGTTACCAGTTTATAAAAATCTGAGTGTCAGAAATCACACATCTCATGGAGAGTATTGTAGGTCAGTTGTGGTTGTGGAATGTGAGGGTTGTCTGCCTCTTCAGTGCTCCCTACCACTGGATCCACCCTTGCTCCCACCCTTGTTGGGTTTTGGTTTGTTGTGATGTTCAGTTGTTCAGGTAACGTTTACCTGTGAACTGACCATGATATTAACAATACTTTTTGCTAAGTTTATATGGGTCTTGTTGAAGTACAATCCTTGTTAACTCCAAACTCTCTACAGTATTGATCAAGCCTAAATTGCCAATGAAAGTACTTGTGTCCTATTCAGGCTATTTTGTCTATTTTGTTTCCTTCCCATCTCCCATTCCTAAATAAAAGACACTTTGAAAGAAGAATTTCAATCTTGGAAGAAGAAATCAACCCAAGAAGGTGCTGATAATAGTGCCCTGTGTTCTGTTGAAATGCCTCTGGCTTTTAGAAGAGACTTCACCTTAAAACAAACCCCAGTAATGTTTCTAGAAAAAATCCAGTGTTTTGTAAATACAGAAGCAATAAGTTATCATTACACGTAAGTTCCAGTGCATGCAGTATTTTTTTCATATTGATATTGAAAATGGCTTGTTATTAGCATTTGTTCTTAAAATTAATTGGAAAATTCCACTGTTGGAATAAAGTATTTTTGTAGGTAGTTAGAAGAAGGTAAAATTCTATGTTTTCTGTGGTAATCAATTTAACAAAAAGTGGCAACATTAGTTTTGGAAACTATGTCCATAAGTCAAAAGTTACAGCAAAATCAGTGACAACCTGAGATACCCTGTGTCGTCTCGTTGGCCTTTCCTGGGGAAAGAGCTTTCTGAAGAAAATGCTTGAGTGCAGAAGTGGAGCTATAATTCCTTAATAAATACGTTGTTCTTGACAGTCTCAGAGCAAAATGGATCATTTGGCTGGCAGGCTGTATGATTGTGTTGTAAATATTCTTTGATTTATGAGGCTGGAAGTAAGGATGCCATCCGATGCTCCTGTTACGGAAGTTGTAGTGCTCTATCAGATCCTTGTAATTGCAGTACCAAGATTTGATAAGCCAAACCCCCTTTGCTTTCTCCATGCTGAATGTTTTATTTATTTTTCTTTTCTCACGACTAACCCTCAAAGAACGTGGACCAGTTTTGGATGGCTCCTTTTATTCCTGTAAGGCTCATCCTTTAAACTGAGGTATTGGTGATGAGTCAATAGAAGCTTCCACATGTCTGAGACTGGATGAGTTAATAATATTTCATCGAGTGTATCTGAAGCTCTCGTGGTGAATTTGAAACTGCCCTGGAAGTGAAGGTTAGGAATGCAATTGACAGCATCTTGAACTGATCAGCTCCTTTGCTTGTTTATTATTAAAACCCTCCAAAATTGGGTTTATTGTTTAATCTGCCTTGAGATGTTAGTTGCAAGTGAAAGGCCTTTGGGTAATCTAGGGAAAAGTCATCTGAATTTATTGCATCTTCTGTAAGTGCTTCTTAAACTTTGGTAAACTGCTGCTTGGTAGCTTGTTCCAGCTGTCAGTCATATTCAGTGATGGGCAGCAGACCTGCTGGTGCCTCCTGTCACTGTGCAGATGGGGGACACCATCCCTTCTGCAAGTCAAAGATGTTTCTGTGATGATGTCAGTGTTAGTGAAATATTTACAAGAGTATTATACATTCAGAGGATGTTTAAAAAACTTAAAGGCATCTATGCTGGCCTGAGGAAAGTTAAGTTTATTTTTCCTGTGTGTTTATATGCATGTTGCAAAATAATATAAATGCAAGTTGATCTTCTGGATTGGAATAGGAAAATTACATGATCAACAAACACCTCCAGCTTGCATACAGAAAAATACAAAGATAGAAAAGATAAGAGAGCTTCTGATCAGAAGATGAAGAGCAGCGTGAGAAAAATGAAAATGTGCCTCTAGTAATGGTAATATGATGAACAGATCTGAGAAGTACAACAGAATTGTGTTTCTTATTTCTGCTGTAGCTCCTCAAATTCAGTGTCACTCCTAATTTCACTATCTGCACATCTAATTCTTTGTAAAAGAAAGATGTCTACTCTTATAGGAACAATATTTGTAGACGTGTAACTGCAAATCCAGTTAAACATATTTTAAAATATTTTTAGAAATAAAATGAGCATAATGACTATAATGCAGCAGAACACAAAGAAAACTATATTTTACACTTTGAAGAGGCGAGACTCAAATAATTTGTCCAGCTGTAACTGAGGAACCTATAAAGACTGAATGAAACAATTATTTTGAATGATTTCACACAGCATCTTAAATAGATTATTAAAACCAAAATGAGACTGAAGTATTGGATGTAAATATACTCGTATTAATTCTAGTAATGGAGAAAGTTACTTATAAACCTTTCCCAGTATTCCCCAAACAGTCATGTAGTTATTATTCAAAATTAGAGAGGAAAAAGAATAAAAAGAAGCTTGGAGTCGTGGTGTCAGTCTCCAATTCTGCATGAGATTATTCATTTGAAGAAATGAATAAAAAAAAAAAAATGAAAATGAAATGAAATGAAATGAATGAAAAAAAAAAAAAAAAAAGAAAAAAGTACAATAAAGAGGAAGATTCATTGTCTTAAATCCATAGCAAATTTTCCCCTGAAAAATGATAGAACTGAATTGAGCAGTGTTTCACAGATACTATTATCTAGTCAGGCTCTTACCATATACTTTAGAAGGTTGGAAAAGGACTCTGTGGTTTTAATACTCAGACTGCCAGCCACACAAATGCATTTGAAAATGTGCAGCCATGCCTACAACAGGCTGTGGGTGAATGGGCTCTGTGTTCCAGGCCCTCACAGGAACACTTCTGAGGAGGAGCATCATCTGAGAACTGAGGGCTGTATCAGGGACAAGGGGAAGATTATCAGTGCTTCAGCAGTTGCTCTTGTTTCTCTTTTTTTAAATACCATCTTGATCCTCATTAGCCTGAACTTGTAAAGCACTCCAGACATCATCCAGAGCTAAAAACCTCTCTTTCCTGCTTTGTTGGAGCAGCCAGGTTTGCACAGGTGGTGTTGGTTAACAGTTGCTCACTAGTTAAGGGAGGTACTCTTGTAGCAAGGTTCATTTTCACAGCTGAAGTAAGTGCTTGAGTGCTTGTAATGCTCAAGTCCTATAGCTGGATGTCCTCTAGCAGGCTTTGAAACGAATCCTGAGTGGTTTTTAAAAGGTAGCGGGGACAAAGCAAGAGAAGGTGGTTCCAAAGGGACATTCTGCTAATGCTAGGGTAGGGTTGATACAGCGCAGCTGAGAGGAAACATAAAACTCATGGAAGTGGTTTGATACTAATTTCTGTTAAATTTCTCTTTGCACAATGTATACATTCAATAGACAAATGATAATTAGAAGGGCTTGCTGGTATAGTGCAGAGCTTTGCTTCTACAAAGGATTGTGTGCTTAAGCGAGCATATTCTTCTATTCAGCACGGACACTGTAAATGCTCTCTAATTCAGGATACAAGTGGAAAACTAATTGAGGAAAATGACAAACCTAACCTGTGACAGTACCATATGCCTCAGCTTTTTAACACCTTATTTTGAAGCATTCCAATGGGGCTGTAAAGGCAAACAAGAATCTAAAGAGACCAACAGGGTAATTTGGCAGTATAGTTCCTGTGTATTCTGCAGCATCAAACTGGAGTTTTCTTTCATATTCTCTTTGCCTTTGTGATTCAATTATGGAATTTGTCTAAACTGAAAACAGGTTCTGTGGCAGTTAACTTCTGGCATGGATGCAACTTTCTTGCAATTTGTTTTTCCAGTCCAATAGCATATTTAAATAATTAACGTAACTGAAGAAAGATAACCATTGAATTCTCTCAGTCTGAAATTGAATGTAGTAATTTTCCATATTATACTGCCTGTGTATGTGTGTGGGCACAGGTCTTTGCATATATTCAGGCTTGGAGAGCAAGGTTAATATCCTGGATATCACCTGTGTGTCTTGAATCACAGAAGAAGATTAATTGGAAAAAAACCCACCAACAAACCATTCTGATTCACATACAGAATAAAATTAGAAGAGACATTTTCAGAGTTAATGTACTAGCTGCACTCTTGTTCTGAACTTACTCTGTGTAGTCCTGATATGCTTGTCACATCTCTTGGTGTGGAATCAAGAAATTTACTGTTTCCTAGCTGTGGTCTGCATATGCTCTGTTGTGCAATAACTGCACCTGTTATTTTCAGCACCTGTGATTTACTTCTCTTTGGGAGCAATGGCAGGAGTACCCAACAACCAAACTTCTTAAATAATTTCTTCAAAGCAACGTGAACAAAAACATCTGTAAACAACAAAAGCCGTCTGTATATGTATTTTTTTTTTTCTTCCTAGGAATATACAGCTCCCCTAATGCTTATCTAGTGAAACAAGCTTCAGAAGCTTCCATCAGTGTCTCCCTGGATAGCTCCCCTGGCAACTGACACAAGCATATCCAGTTTTTTCTTCCCTTTTGGCAGCCCAAGTAACCTGAAGAAGCTTTTATGCCCCAAAGGCCTATCTATCCCTTAGTGTTTACCAATTTTTTTGTGTTTGTTGTAGTTTTTATTCCCAGCTCCATTGATTTGGTCTAGTACTTAAAGATTTGGCTTAAGACTGCCACGTCCAGCAAGTGCCACACTGGAGTTCAAAGGAGCACCTTCTGAGAACAGTCCACTTGGTTTGGTGAAATTCTGACAGTAACATGAAAAACAGGATGAAGTACGTGATGCCAATCTTTTCCCACCCAATGGTCCTCTCCTAGATAATTTCTTTCCATGTGCATGGCAAAAATGATGAGTTTGCATATTGACAATTAACTTCACTGCAGCTGTTTATGGAAGGAGTTTTACATGACCTGGTGTACTGAGCCTGGTAGAACTGTGTCAAGTGAGTGGAAATCATGTGCTTTGGGAAAGATAAAGGAAATGGACTAGGAAATGCAAATGGAATGGGACCTGTGCTCTTAGGCTGGCAGCAGATATGTTAGCTAAACGTAAACTTTTGAAGAGGACAGGTCCACTTTTTGAAGTAATATATAAACCCTCTTAAGTATTGAGGTTGTGCTTTTGACCCCTGTTTGGTCCACAGCCTTACAGCTGTATGGACCATAAGATAAAAATACCATGTTTTCTATACTAATACATTATGTGTCCAGTTACTCAGAGATGCTGCTTGGATCTGGCTTCCCCTTTCCATTTCTTTCAACCCTCTTCCCAACATGGGAAGCTTCCCAGCATTTCTCTGCATGTTTCTTCGTTCATCATGTAAAAGATAGAAATTGATCCTATAAATTGGTAGAAATTACCATAACATTCAGTGACGTGATTCAGCCCATGAGCTATGCTGTAACATTCCTTCAGTAAAGATGTTGAGATGACCTTGCAGTGTAGTAAAAGTGTTTTTTTCCTTTACATTCAAAATTTCAGATCTATTGAACTTTCCAGTCCACAGATGCTCTGCCTCTTAGCATTCTATATTTGTTATTAAGAGTCCAAGAATATAACTTCTTGGAGTGGCATTGTTATGATTTTTTATTTTTCCTAAAATAAAAATTTATTTTCTGGCAGAATTTTTTTTTATGTCACATTGTTTGTAAAATTAAGTAAATTTCAGTTGTCTCTTGGGGTTTCATGTTAATGATGTTCAACTACAGCATCTGCTGTAGTAGATATACCAGTTGACTGGTATTCTCTCTGCCTTCTGACTTTTCTCTTAAGTAAGTGGATATGCTAAGTGTACAGAAGTATCCTCTTATGTCAGATGCTGCAAGGAAGAAGGTACATGAGATGGTTATGAAAAATACAACCCTTTTGAGTGTCTCTTCATATAGTACAGTGCAACACATGATGTACAAGTTTCAGTTATGAGATGATGACATGTGGGATATGCTTTAGGAAGATTATTTCACATTATGCAGCTCCTCAAAATGAAGTAATGTGGTACAGTTGTAGATTTATATGCTGGTTTAATTTTCCTAAAACATCACAGTTGCTGTGTTTCTTTTATAGTTGACATGAGCCCTTTCTCTTCTGTACTTTTCTGTGTGAAAGGCTCTTAAATAAAGGTGGGCAGTGCCTGTATGTCCATACTTTGCCTGTTCAAAAAAAAAGAGGCAGCTGGATGACTTACCTGTGCCTGCCTGTGAACCAAAACCAAGCTGGCTCCTCTGGGCCTGGGTTTGCTCATATGCCAGCTTGAGTTTGAAAAATATCTAACAATTGAATAATACAACTCAGATCTGAAACTCTTACTGGCTAAGAGGTTTATTTAAAATACTTGTGGACTTTTAGTTCCTGCTGTGGGTGTTAGCAGCACTCCAGAGGAGCATCCTCTTCCTTGTGGGTAAGAGTCAACCTGGGCAGAAGGCTCCAGGAGCAGTCATTTGCTCAGTTGGGTCATTTACCTTTCTTTGAAGACCTTCAAGTGCTGCAGGCTCCCCTGAAGGGGCAGAAGGAGTGTGTGTATCACAAAACTTGTGGCAGGAGCTGTGTTGTGTTCCTGTGGTGCAGGGATCAGGAATGGCTCTTCTTCTCCCACCAGGACTTCATGGATGGGTTTGCAGCCCTTTTCCCCCACCCAGCCCCTCCTTTGAGTGTGTAGTGAGTGTAGTGTTTGTTGGGGTGAGTCACCTGTTTTATTATGTTTTGAATACTTTTCTCCTAAATGTTGTTTATTCTCTGCAGGAAGGGGAAATAATATATGCCATCCTGGTTCCTTATTTTCATCAGAACTCTGCTAACAACTTCCAGTCGAGGGAGTTCTTGATATTTTTAGCTTGAGATACTAAGCTGTTTGAGCCTCTTTACATGTTTCCCCAGATATATATTAACTAGGGGTATGTGGGGTGGTTCTTGTCAGTTAATAAATTCATGAGCATGCTTGCCACATTGTCTGCACGTAGTCCCAGGAATATGAACTCCTCAGAATTGGAGGGGACTTTTGAGCCCTGGCCTGAAGAATTTGAATCAGCCTCATTACTCTGTTCTCTGACTGATGCTTCTGTAGCTGTGTTCTCACTGAGTCTTCATGTTTATTTGAAGAGGTTGTGTGCACTGTTAAAAAAGTATGTAATCGATATTCTGTTTAAACAGATTTTCAAAACACTAAGAAGTAAATAAAGAAGAAGCAGAGAATGGGGAACTTGCATTATGAAGTATAAATTCTCTGAAATCCCTTTTTTTCCAAATATTTTTAAGCAGCAGAATCTTCTGTCGTATTACTATTGTCACTGTTTTATTGATTGCCTAGCTTACAGTCTGATGAAAACCTTAAATATTCCAAGTATCAAACTTGCTAGCACATCTTCTATACACAGGATTTTCAAGTTACTGAACAACCTCACTGTTCCAGGAAAATTTTCATGAATGTTACCTTGAAAGAAAATGCTAAAAATGCTTCACAGTGACCTTTTGCCTTAAGAACCACTTTAACTTGATTAACCATAATTTCACAAGGCCTATCATCATCCGTTCTTTTCTATTTCCTTAACAAAGTTTCAGCTTAAAGATGAAAAGCTGTCTAGGTATTTTTTGGCAGGGCTCTTCCTGTGTATTGAAAATGATAATCTGTTTGAATAGTTATTATGTTTAAGTCACTGGAATAATATCATCTTTAGGCAAGTTATTCCTTCTAATTTCTTTGAGAATATTATTATTGTTTTTAAATTTGCTGGTCGATATAAATATCTGCCTCTAGGAGCAGGGAGGTGGTGAAAGGGGCAGATGATGGAAAAAATGCTCAATTTAAAATCAGGATTAAATGGCATTTGCTGTTGGGTATAAATTGTCCACTACCTTTTTCTTGTTAACCCTTCCAAGGTTAGAAGGAAGGGTCAGGTTTTTTTGTACAAGACATTATGTTGATTCCACTTCTATCCACTCAGCTCTCCCACTCTCCCACTCAATTCTGCAGAGTGGGGAGGTGAATTTTGCCATCTATGCAGAGTCTTTGTCTTGAGTCCTCTGGTTTCCAGTCTGGTCTGTGGTGTAAGGCAGACCTGCCTGAAGGCTGTCAAGCACCACAGGGTATATTATTTATTGGGACCAGCTGGATACAAGTATGTATTGGCAAGTCTACAGCAGTTCTCTACCACCCAACTATCATTTCTTTAGGGACCTTGAACCTTCCAGCAGTCTTTTGCAGAGTTGAAACCTTAAACCTGGCACCTAAAATAGTACTGGTTTGGATTTGGCTGTTGTTTGTTTTTTTCTTTTAGTTTCTTTTTTAATAAAATTATTTTATTTTTATTTTTTATTTTGTTGTATTTGTTTAATCATAACTCTCCTGCTACTCCTTGAGACTGGGCAGTCACCACTTCCTACTTATCTCTAAGTCTCTGATCAAGGGTCCACTTTAATACAGGTGCACCATGTTTGGTTTTTTTTCCCCCCAAAGCATTTAGAAAAATGTTTTTGCCTAAAATTCTGAGGGTACTTTTCTCTTGGTAAGTGTAATCGTGCTATTCATAAGCTGTAAAATGTGGTGCCCTTGAAAGACAGGTTCCTCCTTGTACCCCTAGATACCAACTGTTTTTTGTGTTTTTTCACAAAGAGTCTCTATGCACCTTTAAAAATGTAATTTTAGGTAAGCTGCTGTTGTGTGGCACTGTTGGTCTCTTCTGAGGTAACTGATACTGCTGAAAAGCTGTGGAGCAACACTACCACCTCAAATATGTTGTCTGGTCTATTAGGGCTTCTCAGTGGGACTGTCAGATTAACTAAATAGTAATCTTGAGCTTCTTAACACTTAGTGAGAACAGTCAAAATGTCATTACATTTAATTGTTTTGTAACAGGCTAATATAATTACACTGTTGGCATCTTGGTTGGGAATTTATTAGCTTTTTTTTTTTTTCCTCCTTCCTTGCCGATGCAATCCTAAAAAAGTTTTTGTGGGGTTTTCAATTTTTTTTTTTTTTTTTTTTAATTTTGCTGACTGAATTTCCTGTGCAACTTCTTTTAAATTCTTGTGTGAGTTACAGGAACCCTAAATAAACTTGAGCATCTGTCTCCTTCTTTGTGCCATTTGTACTCGTTGTTGCAGTGGTCCTTCTTGACCATGAAAAGTAACAGAGTAATATACTTGGAGGAGAGGAAAATATTATTAATTAAAAATTAGTGCAGCAGAGAAGCTGCGCTAAATGACATCAACTAAATGTATGAGAAGCTTCATAGGCTTCTTTCAAGCCTATACTTGAAATCTCCTATTCTGATTATGTCTAGGCCAAAACTTGCTTTGCTTATGAGGTCTGACAAGATCACCATCCATTTGATTTCATTTGTTGTATTCATGGCAGCCCTAGGGAGAGAAATAACTAGAGCAGGAACAAAGCTGTGCTTTCCTGCACAGCACAGCAGAGCTCTATGGCAACTTGGCCACTAGGAAAAAAAAAAGCATCAGAGATTTAAAGTAGATAAATAGATTGAGCTTTGTCTTTCTGTGTAGCCGTTGAGGTAAAATGCAGAGTCAGATGGAAGCATGAGCCTCAGCCATTAGTGTGGAATAAATGGGAGAGCATCACACATCCTGGTACCAGGTGGGTCAGACTGAGATGAAGTTTGGGGAACTGGAGTGCCTTGTAAAGCCAGTGGGTACCAAAAGTCTCCTCTTCAGCTTCAGTTCCAGTTCACCGGGCTTGGAATTTATTCCTAATGCTGTAAAGTTAGCACCTACCCAGAGAGGAGTTGGTGTGAATTGTTTGCCTTGGAGGAGGTGCAGAAAGCATGATGAGGAGCCAGTCTTCCTTTCTTATCTCCGAGAATGCATATGAAAGAGAAAGACAACAGCCTGCAGAGCTGCCAGTTGGCTCTGCAAAGTTGTTTTTCAGAAATAACAGACAAATATTTGGTATAGAAGCACTAAGAGAACCTGTTCTCTGTTTAGAGTGGTGTACTGGATGCTTAAGTTTGGGATTGAAATCACAAGCGCTAATTTGAGAGTTGAAGGACAGAGTTTTTTTGTTTGTTTGTTTTTGGGAGGTGTGTGTTCGTTTGATGTGTTTTTTTCCTGTGTACTGGCTTCATTTGAGGATTGTGAAACCACTTCAGCATGTTATCACCCGTGTTATGTTCAAATCCACAGAAGCTTCATAGGTCATCGAGGCATTTGATGCATCATGTATTAGACATATCAAACCTAAAGAATGCAGATATATCAAGTTTCTAACAGAGATTAGTAACCTTCTGAAAAAAACAGTCACATCAAAACCTTCGCAACATTTTAGGAGGTTAGTCTTCAGACATCTTGAAATGAGACATGATAACATATTTTTTTCTGCTGTCTTGAAGGAAGTTCTTTATAAAGTTTTGAGTGAAAAATACTCTTAAAATGAGTTTCCAAAAGACAGGAAAGATCATTCTGGTATGAGGTGACTAATGACGAATTTCAGCCTCTAGGTAGCAGTCATTCTTGCGTTCCCTTACAATTATTTCAGTAATGTTGTCTAAGGAGAAATATAAAAAGAAGTAATTGATACCCCATGTATTTTACTCCCAGAAAAAAAATTAAAATATTCTAATATTTCAGTGGTGCAATAGCATTATCACTGCAGAGTTGTGATCAAACTCATAAAACAGTAGCAAATGCTGCCTTCCTTTTGAATTTGATATGAAATTTTCCTGTACAAGCTTTCTGAAAGCCGAAAGGTAAGATTGCTAAAACAGGGACAGGTAGTGAGAAACGAGGTTTTTCTGGTTTAGGAAGTGGACCTCCCAGTGAAATGAAGAGATGACAAATGTTCTGGGGTTTTTTTGCATGCTTAGATTTTTAAGTGTTTCACTGAAAATGAAACAAATTAAGTATAGGTTCTGGTTTCCTGAGGAATACTTGCAGCTGTTGTGGTGACCAAAAAAGCATTCTCAAGCAATCATAAGAAAATGTCCAGCTTGCCTAGAAGGGGAATGGGAATGAGCCCCAGGGCTGCCAGAATATATACAACAAACCACCTGCATCAGTGGAGGAGAAAGCTTTATGGGCAGGGAATGAAGTCTTTGGTAGCACTCTGCACAGGACTGCATAAATTATGAAAGGAGAGCAAACGCAGCAAAAGTACCAGAAGCTCTTGAGTGTGCTTTGTGTGTCTGCAAAACAGAAACTCCCTTTATGAAAAAAAAAAAAAGGGCTTTATTTTGTAAACACCAGCAACAAACAGGCCAACAAGCCAACACCCAGTGGTTGTGAAGCAGCTTGTCCCTGTGTAAGGAGATCTGGAGAGGAAATGAAGCAGGAGCTGCCCAGTGAGTTCCCCTTCTTCACTTTTGAGGGAGCTTGGTCTCTGCACCCTGAACTTCGGCAGGATGTGAGATAAATGGAGCATCATAGCTTGGATTTGGGAGATTTGTATTCTGCTGTGAGCAGCTCACACCCAACCCACAGGCAGGGTTTTCTCATGGGGTTGATCTTCAGGAATAAGGATAGGAATGACTCATCCTTAGGATTTGCTTTCCTTGGTCCCTCATAGCTCTGGATGGACAGCTGGGCTCTACCATGCACCAGATAGCTAGCATGGGACAAACTGCACCTCTCCTTCAAAACTACAGTAGAAGAAATGTGTGATCCTGATAACAGCCAGGATTATCTTTCTGAGCACCAGCAGGGTCTTTGCTGTCTGTAAACTGAGATGGGGTTTGTGTAGTACAGACTTTGTGAGAAGATCCCTTGTGTTCCTTTGGCTGTAATAGAGCTGGCTGGTAAAAATGTTTGGGGGTTTTTGGTGATTAAAGTTTGTTTTGTTTCATTTTGTTTGTTTGTTTGTTTTTGTGTGTGTAAAGAAGTCTCTGTAAAAGAGCAAGTAGAAAGTAAATGCTCAGAAGTAGAGGGTGAAAAGCCCAGTCAGACTTTGCTCATCATCAAATCCCAGTTCTCCCATGAGGGTTAAATCCAGCCTAATGGCTGATACTTTGGAGTAAAATATTTTATTAAGAATTATCTTTCTGTTCCATTGTGTGGCTTTTGCATCTACAGGGAGAGTTAGGGGAAATTGCAGGATTTCCATTAGAAGTGTTTTATAAAGGTAGGCTCATGGGGCCACAGCCTTCTTTTACTTTCATCTAAGGAAGTCTTAAATTCTTCTGTCACCTCCTTCCCCCTCTCCCTCTCCTCCCCCCCACACTCTCTCCCCCTTTTAACATTCCTGGGAATGAAGAAAGACTGCATAGTCTGTCAGAAAATAGCTGTAGAGATTACCATGTTTCCAAGTGCATCCCTCCATCTGTTGCAGTTTCTGGATTGATGCAATTACAGGCTTACCTACCACTGGTCTTCCCTTACACTGTTTTCATGGGCTTGTCAGTTTAGGTCTTGGGCCTCTTTAATTTCCTTTGAGGTGGAAGGCAGATGAATCCCTGGGTTTTAGGTTGCAGTCCCTTTACTTTTCACGGTGATTATCACAGCAAGGCTTGAGCTGTCTTGGAAAGAGAGAGCAGTGAGGAGCCATTGAGTAGCCATCTTCTAAAAAGCAAGGACATTATTTAGGTCAGAGGCACTGCAAAGGGAACACATTACAAAATAATGAGCAGCTTCATGCTGATCTTGCTGGAGTTCTCTGTGTTTCACATTAGACTTGCCAGATCTTTTTTTCAAGTTTGCTTGTTTAGTTGTTATTCCAGTGCATGCGACGTTTTCCCCACATGTCATTTAATGGTTTTAGGACTTGAGCGGTAGGTAGTCAGTGCTGCCTAACTCCTATCTTCAAAGCACCAGGTAGCTGCATAAACAAGTGCTGGGAAGTTGTATTCATCACTCTGAGGGGTGCTAAAGATCTTTTTAGTGGCTCACATTCCACCTGGAATTGGCTTGTCGACCACACAATAAAAAGATTTTATCACATTTATTGCTATGATCATCTCTGAATATTCCCGTGTGCTCTGCAAAGCTATCTTTGCTCTGCTAGCATGTAATTTGGTGTAATTTGCCTTAGTAGAAGGAGAGTAGAAGATGTTTTAGAGGAAGTTGAAGTTCCTTGCACCCCAGCATTGTCACAAGCCTATGGTCTTTCCTGCTACTTTCTTCCACTGTATCTGCTCTTTAAGCTCCCATGTGTTAACCTCCATCCATATCCAGCTTTGGCTGTCTTGGACTGCATGATGTTGTGTATCATCCTGTGTTATTTTATTGAATCATAGACTCATAGGATCATTTTGGTTGTAGAAGACCTATAATCAAGTCCAACCATTAATCTAGCACAATGCCAAGTCCACCACTAAACCGTGTCCCTCAGCACCACATCTACGCAGCATTTAAGTGTCTCCAGGTATGGTGGTTGGACCACTACCCTGGGCAGCCTGTTCTGTGCCTGAAAACCCTTTCAGTGAAGAAGCTACTCACTCTCTGAGCTTTACTGATATTTTCTCTTGCCTGAATGTACATGGTCACTTGCGTTTGCTCAGTTTTTCTCTTTCCTTGCCTATCTTTTAAAGCAATCATTAGTCTTGTCATTTATGAACTATAGATTTCTTTTCTCTTTTATTAAGATTACATAGTTCTTTTTTTCAGATTGTCTGTGAACTTCATATGGGCAAGAACTCTTTTTTTCAGTTTTGTGGTTTTGTGTTAGGAGAGATGGCACATAGAAGACATAATTTAGGCCTGAAAAGGACATTTTATTATTTAAGCCTTGACTGTAACTTATATTTTCTAACTGACTTATAATAGATTAATAATGTTAAGCTAATGAATTAATTGTGCAGTGTGAGATTCTGGATTTTTATTTTATTTTTTTCCTAGTAAAATGTCTCTTTCATGAATGAATCCAGAATGCTGGGAAAAAGTAGTTAAGAAGCCATGCTTTTTCTGCACTGTGGTCTTGCAGTTGGTTCTTGCTCTATATCAGAACAGTCTTTCAAAGATGGGCAACACAAATGATAGGTGTAGCACCACTGATACTTTGGTTTGATGTGCCACCAATTTGCTTTGGTCGTGTTAGATGTCCTAGCATTGTTCTGAAGGGATGTCTTCTGTAAGGAAAATTCTGACTGAATTAAAAAAATATCCCACAAGTTTAAGCATGGTTCCAAGGCTATGGTTGATTACTTGCTTATTGAGCTGGAGAAAAAACTTAAGGAGGTGATGTTCTTTGTGTCTTGCACCTAAGGAACTTTTCTTGCATTTTGCTATGCTGTTAAGTATATGCTTTAAATTCAACATTCTCATGTGATAAGAATAACACTTATGGTAGAAGCAAGCCAGTGCAGGAGTCACAGAATGCCTTACATGTACTAAAACTAATAACTGATCTATTACTAAAAAGATAGAGAATGTCAGCTACTTTGACAGTGAAGATTTGCATTTGTTCCAAATATGTTTAAAGCCTGGCAAAATACAGTTTCCCTAAAATTTTCGTTCCCTGTTGAGCAAGAAAGAGATCTTAGGCAGCCTTGGCTGAGATGATCTCGTTAAAAAAGAGCATTTCTAAGACTCTCCAACATGCATGTGCTCAGAGAAATAGGAGGGATGTGGTGCAGGCTTTATCTGTGTGGGAAGCACCCTTCCACAGAGCTGCTGGCTCTGGAGATTATTTGTGGTAATGACAAGTTACCCAGGGAAGCAGGAAAGACTTCTCAAACAGCATGTAGGAAAACAAAAGGTGGTTATAGTCCAGTGTTGGGGCAATGAAGAGTGAGTTTTGTAAATAATACCTGGGAATCAACCTGGCATCATAGCTGCCTATCTGAAACAGCATATGCAGGTTGTGGAGCTGAGGAGTGGGATTTTTAGAAGAATTTAGCATATGGGTAAGCTGTAGCCATGAATGTGGTATTCAGACTTGCCTTTGTCTATTGATGTTGAGAGCACCAAAGCAGCCCATCTGAGTAGCATTTCCTTTGTTCACAAAATTGGGTGGTTAGGTGCCAAAGGTGAAAAACTAAATTTATCCAGTAGTTGCATGACGGAGGGATAAAATGCTTCATTTATTGTACCTAAACACGAGTCTAATTTCTCTTGCCATTGCATTGTAACCAGTTCACATACATTTTTGGGAAATCCACTGCAGATACTACTGAATTCTGTGATAAATGCTGGGTGATGCTATTTGGTTATATTTTTGTATGACAAAATGTGCATCATTCTTAAGTTCTTTGTAAGTAGGGTTTACTTCTTAATGCAGCAGTTAAAATGCTGCAGACTTTTGTTGTGGAAGTAAAGGCCAGTCCAGTCATGTCTAATAAAGGGTACATTTATAAATTGTTTATAGAGGGCCAATAAATAATTAATGTCTGTTATTAAATAGGTTAACAGGCGCAAAGAGTTTGGATTATATGTGGCAGTAGAAGGTGTTAAAGGCAATGTTTTGTCTAACTGCTGCACTAAAACCTGTAACAAATGACTCTTTGTTAAAATGTGTTTTAAACATTTACTTTACATAATACAGATTTATAAATACTTTATATTTAATACAAAATATAGTCCTGGGAGTTGACTCCAACCCTCTAGTAAAACCCTGCTGAGGAGTAAATGAAGCAGGATTGTTTTTCAGAGGTGTCAGTGAAATCCAGAGCTGTGAATGCCTGGTACTGGTCTGACAAGATGTCTTCCTGTGGCATACTAATAAAAGGAAAATTTAAAAACTAGTTAATATGTTTTCTTAATAGTCATAGGACCAAGTCAAGCATCAGTAATTTGGAAGATAAAGTAGGGTATTATAACTTGAGCACAAGATACAGAGTAAAACATTGTTTTGGATCAGGTTGAGAGTAAAAAATGGTATCCCTAATAAAAATTAATTTCCATTTTTACTAGCAGTTACATTTTGTTTATTTTTGTTTCTAATGCAGCCAGCTGCTGATGCAAATGCTGATCTTACATTTAATGCAGATTTGCATATATGTGTGCTTTTTCTTGTGAGATCTCTCTAATTTTTCCTGTTCTTTAAAGGAGAGAAACTTCTGCAGATACATTTCATATCATCAGAGATATTGACAGAGATACCATGAAGCTTTTTCTTCATGGAAGAACTGGCCCTCTTAAT
Source organism: Heliangelus exortis (assembly GCF_036169615.1). Taxonomy (NCBI): domain Eukaryota; kingdom Metazoa; phylum Chordata; class Aves; order Apodiformes; family Trochilidae; genus Heliangelus; species Heliangelus exortis. Next base: position 66,960,525 of record NC_092454.1, on the reverse strand, counting down.
CCTTCTTTTATTTCATGCCAACCGATTGTTTTCACTTATTTCAGGCATAGTCTGCCCTTTTCTCTGGCTTAGTTTGCCTCTGCTAAGTGTGAGACAGGTCTGAAGGATATTCAGCTCTTAGCCTGCTGGGAAACTTGTCCAGTAGGTGTTTGGGATGAGTTTTCCGTGTTCAGTGGGAGAGGAGATTTGAGCCTCTTTGATGTAGTCCCAGTGTGTCTCATCTCTTCTTCTGTTGAAACAGCTTTATAGAGAAACTTGTGTGTGTGGTGGAAGGGATTTATAAAGACAGGACTCCACTTCTCTGTGGTGTGGAGGAGCAGTATAATGAACAAGCTGTATGTGATGAAGGTAAAAGGGAAGGTGGTGCAAATGCATTGTTTGATTGCATTGTTTGAAAATGATAGAAACGCTGGTCAGAAGGTGATGCTGGAACTGAAAGGAGGTTGTAGCCAGGTGGGGGTTGGTCTCTTTTCCCAGGCAACTCTCAGCAAGACAAGAGGGCACGGTCTTAAGTTGTGCTGGGGCAGATTTAGGTTGGATATTAGAAAGAATTTCTTGATGGAGGGGGTGATCAGACATTGGAATGGGCTGCCCAGGGAAGTGGTGGATTCTCCATCCCTGGAGATTCTATGGTTCTATGAAGTAGTTCAGAAATTTTGCTTGAAGTGTGTAGACAGTAGATCAGGTCAGACGTGGCTTTATGTGGCTTGTCTTGAAAACCTCCCAAGAAAGGAGGTTTCCCAACCTCTACCAATAAAGTGCTCTCTGTTTTGCCTAGAATGCAATATAAATGGAATGCTATACCACTGGAAGAAAACAGAGGTGGCATTCAGCTAACTCACTCCAGAGGTAAACTCTGCAGAGATTTTCAGACTGAACATCTCTTGTGTCAATTGCTATGTTCAGGCTCAAGTAGATGTGGTTTATACAGGACACAGGATAAAGGACCAGAGATAAGGTGGGCTGTTTTTTGTATGTCAGGTAGAAGATCACTTTCTGTGCAAGACTTTTTCTGTGGTTCCTGAATCTTAATGAAATTGAAGGGTGAGAAAAAAAGCTGTTTTGTTGTTAGTCACACTCTCATGTGAGTTGGGGTAACTTCTCATCCAAACAGTAAAGGCTTTTTACAGACATTTTACAGAATTACTTGACCACCATTCCATCACATAAATATAGTAATTTTTAAGGCCACTGATGTAAACCATTCTTAGTGAGATGTGTTATTATTACTATTATCTTCAAGCAAACAGTTGATAGAGAAACAGGGGAGAAAAAAGAGTGTTTTCTTTATTTTCACTTTAGTGGTATTCATTGCAAGTTTAATAGAGTTGTCTTTGCTCATGGTTTCTGCAGTTACTCAAACTTGATTAAATGTCTGGAGTAAGCATATAAGTGTTAAAGACTATAGATTAATGCATAATATAAATTTATCATTAAAAGTGTCATGTAACATAAAATTATACCTTTATAATAATTTGATAATTATGCATTGTTAAACTAAAGTATTTGTGTAAAAAAAATTTGATGTGTTGAGCCTGTCTTTTTTATGTCTGAAACAGAAAATGAAGAAAGGATGAGGAAGGTAATAACTGAAGCATAACTATTCCAGTGTGTGCGTGTGTGTGTGTAGCCTTGTGGCTTGAGATCAGATCTATTTAATACCATACAAATAACTCAAGTCAATTTCAAGTAGTATGTAAACAGCCTCTTAAATACAAATATTTGCTGAATATTAATAGTCATATTTAACTGAGAAATGGAAAACACGTTAAAGTTGTCTTAAATCTTTTTAATCAACGTCTCTGTGTTCTCAAACAGTTTGATCAGAAGTCTTTAATGTGTCACTGAGAAGAAATTGAAAGTGCTCCTCAGGCAGTAGTTTGAACCAAAGCAATAAATAGGCACAGTAGCGTTTATATTTCACAGCACATTTTTTTTGCAAATTTTGAAGGTTTTTTGTTTTTTTCCCCCCCATATAATGGACGAGGGTGTTTAGGTAAAATGCTGTATCACCGGTCATATTTTGGAAAGTGTTTTCTTGAACTCTACTTCACTCCCTGCCTGAAGTTCCTGCAAAGAGTTCACCAGTGTTTTTAAATTGTAAACCTTTGCGTCCGTTAAGACATCTTCACAATCTTCTTCATTTTGGTCACAAGCTGACAGTTTTAAGTACTTTCTTTTCGATGCTTGATAGGCCACTGATGGTAATCCCCAAGGGTATCAGTGATTTGAATTGTGCTGCCATGGCTGGGATCAGGTGTGGACTCACTCAGCTGCATTAATAGGTGTGCAGTGTTGGGCACATCAGATTATTGAAGCATAAGCCTTGATTCTAACTTCTGGAAGCTTAGGTTGGTTGGCTGCCAAGAACCCATCTGGTTTTGGTCCCCCTACTTTCTCCTCCACCCTGCTTCTATCCCCACTTTTCTGCCCCTTTTCCCTCCACTTTTTCCCTCTTTCCCTCCTCCCCGACTTTTTTCCCCTCTTCCTCCCTCTTTCATTCTCTCTCTCTCTCTCTCTCTCCTCCCCCTTCCCCTCCTCCTCTCTACCCCCTTCTGCCCCCCTCTACCTCCCTCTTCTCCCCCCCTCCTCTTTCCCCCCTCCTCTTTCCCCTCCTCTTTCCCCTCCTCTTTCCCCTCCTCTTTCCCCCCATCTTTCCCCCATCTTTCTTCCCATCTTTCCCACCCTTCTTTCCCACCCTTCTTTCCCACCCCTCTTTCCCCTCCCTCCTTCCCTCTCCCCCTTTCATCCCTCTCCCCCTTTCATCCCTCTTTCCCTCTTTCCCTTTCTCCCTCCCTTCCCCCCCTTCCTCCCTTCCCCTCTTTCTCCTTTTCCCCCTTCCTTCCTTCCTTCCTTCCTTCCTTCCTTCCTTCCTTCCTTCCTTCCTTCCTTCCTTCCTTCCTTCCTTCCTTCCTTCCTTCCTTCCTTCCTTCCTTCCTTCCTTCCTTCCTTCCTTCCTTCCTTCCTTCCTTCCTTCCTTCCTTCCTTCCTTCCTTCCTTCCTTCCTTCCTTCCTTCCTTCCTTCCTTCCTTCCTTCCTTCCTTCCTTCCTTCCTTCCTTCCTTCCTTCCTTCCTTCCTTCCTTCCTTCCTTCCTTCCTTCCTTCCTTCCTTCCTTCCTTCCTTCCTTCCTTCCTTCCTTCCTTCCTTCCTTCCTTCCTTCCTTCCTTCCTTCCTTCCTTCCTTCCTTCCTTCCTTCCTTCCTTCCTTCCTTCCTTCCTTCCTTCCTTCCTTCCTTCCTTCCTTCCTTCCTTCCTTCCTTCCTCCCTCCCTCCCTCCCTCCCTCCCTCCCTCCCTCCCTCCCTCCCTCCCTCCCTCCCTCCCTCCCTCCCTCCCTCCCTCCCTCCCTCCCTCCCTCCCTCCCTCCCCTTCCTTCCCCCCTTTCTTTTTTCCCTCTTTTTCCCCTCTTTTTCCCCTCTTTTTCCCTTTTACTCCTCCCCTTTCTCCCCCTCTTCTTCCCCCTTCTCCTTCCCTCTTCTTTCCTCCCTTTCCCTCCTCCTCCCCCTTCCCCCATCGTCTCTCCCTCTCTTCCCCTTCCCCTTCTTTCTTCTCCCCCTCTTTCTCCTCCTCTTTCTCCCCAGCTCTCTTTTACCCCACTCTAGTACAGATTATAGTATTCTAGTAATACCTATTTAAAAAACTGAGTATATAGAATTTTCTGTTTTCCGGAGTAAGTCAAATGTAAGATAACCTTTTTTCTGAATTGAATATATATTGTACAGAAATACATACTGCCAGTCTGAATTGGTGTAGAATTGGAGTCTTTTTGATTCTTCTGTCCTTTAAATTTTGATTTAGAAGAAAGAAGTGCTCAGCCAGAGGTTGTACAAAAAGTATTTTACATCTTTTCCCAGTTTTGATTATGAAGGAATACAATACCATATCAGCTTTTTCACCAAACATAATCTGTTAGTATGGAGTCAGTTACTTTTCATCCCTTTTGCCCAGTTTCTTCCTTTCAAAGACCATCAAGTAGAAGCAATTTGGGGAGTTAGCATTAGCATTTTCTAGATTGCTAGGCAAACATCTGGTATTATAGCATCACAACTGCAAGATTTTATTGTTGCTGGGGTTTGGGTTTTTTTTTTGTTCTTTTTGTGTGTGTGTGGTTTTGTTTGTTTGTTTTTTTTTTGTTGGTTGTGGAACAACTGTTAGCCAGGTTTTCAAATATTTTCCTTTTGTTGATGAAATTTCTGTTTGAAAAATATTCTCACTATGAAAATTGTGGGAGGATATTTAAACTAGCTTTTTTTTTTTAAAATTTTTTTATATGACCCACATTTCAAAAGAAAATATTTTCGACAACTTCCAATCTGCAGTCTAAGCAAATTATCTGTAAAGTTGCAAAATACATACATTTGGGCAGTCTGAGTGGGGGGATTCGAAGCTCAGTAAACTTGTCATGCATGAGCTGCAGCTTGTGGCTGGGTGCTTGAGCTTATCTGGAGTTGTAGCTGAGAGTAAATGTTGAGTAGGCTGGGGGTCTTGGATAATCCTTCTTGGCTGTGATCCAGTTTGGGGAGCAGCAAGAGAATGCCTCCAGCTGTCTGCTCAGCATGTCTCTATCAGCCAAAGGGAGAAATATCAGGCAAATGCTTAAAGCCTTCTGGCGGGCTGGGCAGATGTGTGAGAATTCAGCAGACAGGTGTGATAGGGCTGAGAGACATATGGCACTTGGTGGGTCTGATAGGACCAGCTCATGTGCAATTGACCTGTGGGTGAGCACTGCAGTGATTTCAGGATCAATATGGTGCACAAAGTGCTGCAGGAGCAGTTAATGTGTGCTGAGAATTTCTGTGCATATGCTTAGACTTATACCTGTGTGTATCAAGACTTAATTTTTTGCTTGAGGAAGTTGCTGTTCTGTTATTCTATTTTCTATTTTTATTTTAAATGTATTATATATAGAATAGAATGTATTATAATAGATTATAATATATTCTATTTTCTATCCTATTTCTCACTGAGAGGGTTGTCAGGCATTGGAATGTCCTGCCCAGGACAGTGGTGGAGTCATCATCCCTGGAGACATTTAAAAGGCATTCAGACCTGGTCCTTAGGGACATGGTTTAGTACTTAGCTTATGGTGCTGATCAAAGGTTGGACTGGATAATGTTGGAGGTGTTTTCCAACCTAAAACATTCTGTGATTCTATTTGAAAGAAATGCCTTGAGTTCTTCCACCTCAGTGGAAGTGTGCACCTCTCCAGTGCAATCAGAACACCTTTAGCAATCAGTACATCAGTAGCAATCTCCAAGCCAGTGGGTAACTATTGCTAGGGACCAGCATCATAGCTGCCCATTTTGGAAGGGAACCTCTGTGGTTCAAGTAGGTGCTTAGTTATAATCTGGATAACTGGACCCCAAATTTTAGGAAGTTGAAACAAGTAGCACATCCTTGAAAATCACTTTTTCTGGTGGCTTCAGCTGTCTGGTGTTGCTTAAGCCTGCACCATTCAGTGCACTGTTAAACATTTAAGCCACATTCACGACCTCTGCAGTGAAACTGGCACAGAAGGAGTGAAAGGAACTGCATAGAAGTTCATGCCAAAGTTGACATTGTGTCATCAGCAGCTCTGGAACTGCAAATTATTCAAAGGCAGTGAGTGGCCCACCCCCCCAAATATATACAGAAAAGCTGTTCTGAAGTGGGAAAAAAACTTTAGAAAAAGATGATTATTTCCCCCTCGTACCTGCCTTTTTAAGGCATTCAGGAGTACAGGCTCCAGCTTTTGCAATGTAGGGTCACTGGAAAAGTGATGGATTTACTGCTGACTCCAGGCTGAGACCCACATGGACACCTCCTGGTACCAGCTGGTTGGTCACAGCCTCTGCCAGCATTGAAAGGGCTCCACAGCTGCCATACATGGGGCAGGACAGACACTGTCCCCTCTGGATGGAGGCCAGAATGAGGTCAAGGCTGGCCTTCCCCTTTCTGGCAGTGTGTTCTGTCAGAGAAAGGATTTGGGTTTTACTGAGGTAGAATTCGTGCTATCTGTTCTTGAGAAATGGAGCCAATGTTGTGGTCACTGCTTGTCCGGTCCAAAAAAAACTTTGTGGTGGTAAGAATTATTTCTGAGTGCTGTGTAAATCCCTGGGCCGTTTCGGTTTTTCTTTTCAGAAGGCAATGTACCAGATTTCTAAGTTCTTCCAAGTTCAGAAAATATTTTATCTCATTGTTTAGCACTCTTGAGGCAACGTGCTCCTGCCCTTTCTTCTGTAGTACAGCTGTCTTATTGAGCTGCTCTTTAACCTGCTATTTCCTCCTGCTCTGTGCATTCCTGATGTACTTAAGTAGTAATGCCTTATTCTGCTGTTTTGAGGGGGCAGAAACAAAGCACCCACAGAGACTTAAGACCTCTGCCTTCTCTGCTTTGCACAACTTGCACTGAGTAGTGGAACTCCCGTTCTCTTTCATAAGCTTTGTTCTTTCTGCCTTATTAATGTCTGTCTTCACTGAAATGCATCTGGCACCTGAGCCTTTCTGCTTTTGTCACCTGTATGGTTTTCTTGTTCCATAATACTGTTACATGCTTTTACTGTCTTTTGTTGATATTGCACCTTTTTCTTGAATCAATCAGGACATTATGATGCAGCCAGAGTGACCTGTTACTATATCCTGCTTTCCATTGATATTTGTAATTTAGTTTATTTAATGTAGCCTGAATTGCCTATTGGTTGTCATGCTCTTTTCTCCTTCAGATTTTTTTTTGGGGGGGGTTTTTTTGGGTTTTTTGGGGGGTTTTTTTTGGTTTTTTTTTTTCTGGAGAAATTCCTTCCACAAGGTGCCTGAATTTGTTTAGAAACCCTTTCCACTGATTCTCTGATTTATTTATTTATTTATTTATTAATTACTTTTGAGGTCTGTTAGCTTTAGCCTGATGCTTTCAGAGCTTCTTTTTCCAGAAGAAAATGTTATAATTTCATTATCAGTCATATGAATTATTTCCATGACCACTTTTTGGATACACAGTCAGAGAAATTAATCCTCAATTTTCTGATCCCTGTAAGATTCATGAGGTGACAGGTTTCTTCATCCTTGTTTTCTCTCCTTCCCTCTTGAGACTAATTCTCTGTCCATGATTGATTGTGGCTCCAGTAAGTTTCCTGTTCTATTCTTTTGTGATAATGTTCATTATTTCAGCTTGTCATTGAGATAATCTTCCAGCCAGCAGTATTACTGATAGTCAGTTTTTGACCGGTTCTATCAGGAAACTTGCAATGAAATTCAGAAAAGTGTTTGCTCCTAAGGCTGAGATGCATTTCACCCAAACTAGCCACTGAACTGACAAGTCTTCTCTCCAGAACCTTGAGCATTTTACAGAAGAACCAATGTGCACTAAAACTGCTACAGCTGTATGCTGCTCTCAAGTCCTTCAGAACTTTCACAGAATCATAGAATCATAGAATTGGCTGGGTTGGAAGGGACCTCAGAGATCATCAAGTCCAACCCTTGATCCACTCCCGCTGCAGTTCCCAGCCCATGGCACTGAGTGCCACATCCAGTCTCTTTTTAAATATCTCCAGGGATGGAGAATCCACTACTTCCCTGGGCAGCCCATTCCAATGTCTGATCACTCTCTCCGTAAAGAAATTCTTTCTAATGTCCAACCTTCTTATTTATGGGCTGCTATTTGGGTGCTTCAAAAGGCTGGGCAGGATCAGCTTGGTGGGTTTCAAAGTAGATGACTAGATTTGTGTCTGTTACGAGCTGGTTGTTGCATCAGCCTGTAGATACACTACCATGAAGGCTGTCATACTCCTAATGGTAATGGGACAGGTTGTGAAACCTGTAAGGGAGCTCTTCAGAGCATTCTACCAACCTCTCAACATGGAGTTTGTTCTTAACAGGGTTTAAAACTCTTAAGCAGGCAGTCAGTGGGAAGGAATGACACAATTTATTTCATTAATTAGCTGCAATTTGGTATAACCATCATATACTCTAAAAGAAGGAAAAAAAAATTAATTCTTTTTCCACCATTAAGTGTGACTCTTACGAAGGAGATCAGCAGTGTGGTCCTCCAGCTTGACAGTGCTACCTGCCAGGTACATGTTTTCTGCTTTTTCAGTCCATATTAGCACAAGTGAGGTACTGATCTGGTGTGTTATCTTACATCTTTGAAGGGAGGACTTGAGGTTTCAGTTGCAATGGTTCCTGGTAATCTTCAGTCTTGTGGACCCACACACCATAATAAATATATTCAACCTATAGTTTCTGAGAAAGCTACTAGTAAAAACATGTGTACATCTGGGTGCCAGAGACTCATAAATACTGTTTTCTTCCTATGAATGAAAATCAAGTTACATGGTGCTTGCTTTGTGGAGCTAATGGGCACTGCATATCCAGGTGGTTCTGGTCTGAGTCTGGTAGAGATGGCTCTGTGCATCACAGTGCCACCTCCTTCTCTGTGTTCTCCTGGTGTTGCTGTAGACAGGGACAAGTTCCTTCTGCTCCAGAGTAGGCAGTTGCTTTAGGAATGGCTGTAATGTTTTAAGGTAATGTTACTTCAGTGCTCTGAGCTATTAGTACAGCAAGGCCTCACTGTGCAATTGGGGTTGCAGTGGCTGCTGAAGCAGATCAGAGGTGACTTGGCTGCAGTGAGCAGGCTGGCAGCACTTCCAGGACTCTTCTGGAGAAACTCCCCCATCTGAGCCCTCAGTGAAGTGTTGAAGGTGGTAGCCTTTCATGCTGTTGTAGCTTGAGAAGGTGTCACCTGCCTGTGCTGTAGGCAAGTTGTGCTGAAGCACAAGCTGCACAGCATCAATGTTCTCAACAGCCTGTGCATGCTACAAAGGCATTGGCTAGAAGCCAGGCACTGTTTTTCTGTTGGTGAATAAATGCAACTGTAACTTTTCTTCATAGATGATTTTAAAACATGTAAGCCACTGGCAGATTCTGCAAATTAACTTTTCTTTTGAGTACAGCAGTTGGCAAGTGATGAGCAGTGCAGCCTGGTGCTTGAAGTCTTCATGGGTCAGTGTGAGCCTTGGTTTCTGCTGATAGATCTTAAAGCAATTTTCTGTCACATATAATGAGCCGTTTTAGCTCTACAAAGAAATGTCATGTACTGTCTGCTCAGCTAAGTATCACTGACTGGGAATCTCCTTGAACGTGTAAAGCTTTAAAGTTTATATTTTGTCAAGAATTGCACCTGTGCTTTGCTCTCTGCCTGTGACTCTCCTTACCACAGCTCCATGCTTCCAGCTCTGCTTACTGCCAGGGCAGGATGCATTACACTAAACTCATTAACTGTAGCAAATTACATACCAAGGGAAAAATAACATGTAAAAACTGATTACTCTCTCATTGAAAGCAGCAGGGAAGACCAAGGTTAGCACCTTTATTATCAAGAAGCGGTGGAACCTCATGTATTTTTACAAAAGTCTCACCTTACACTTAAATATGTGTATCGTCTGGTGGGGTTTTTTTGTTGCCATTTTAGCAGATTTTGTAGTTGTAGTAAGTTGAATAGTTTGTGTGGTTTAAGCCCAAGAAACTACTTAGAGGTTACCTTAAAAATATGTATCTTTTCACAAAAAGCCAAGTTTGGGATTCCAGCCAGGAGAAGGAATAAAAAGTGTGGGCAGAGCTGCATTGGCATTCCAGGACTCTCAAAATGAGCATTCCTGCTTGTTGCTGCTCCTGTGTGTCTGCTCTGACCCTTGGCAGAATGATTGAGCTCACTCATCAAGAAGTAAATTCTTAGACTTTTTTGTCTGGGTTACTTTTCTAAGCCCATAGCTGGGAAAGAAGGAAAAAACTGAGGAGAGGATGTTTTTGGTCCTCAGTGTTGTTAGGTGGCTGGATAAACTCGGCCTTATTTTCTGTTTGTATGGGAAGAAATTGGGCAATTTTCACTGTGAATAGCTTGCTGTCCCTGAGGAGAAACCAAAAGGGCAAAGACTACCTGAGCAGCAGGCTGGCTTCAAGAATTATGTGATAAAAGCATTTTACTGCCTGTGGTCTCTGTAAGTCACCAGAGCACCCAAAGGTCGTTGTCTTGCTTCCCATGCTACAACAAACTCATCTCTGGTGACAAAAGATTGCCAGAGATCAGCATCAGTTCAGCCAGCCTGGAGTAATCCTCTGCATCCCAGCCCTTGGGTACAGAGTAGAAGGAAGGGGCAAGGAACTGTATGGAATGTGACCTCAGGTATATCTAAAGGATTTAGCTTTCTAGGCTGTGACATTGAGGGAGGCAAGAAGGTGGGAAAGGAGACTGGGGAAATGCAACCTGTTAAACACAGGTAAGTGGCACCTGAGCAAACTGGAAGCACAGACGACAGGGAAGTTAAATAGACACCGAAAATACAAAGCCAGTTTTAGCATGTTTCAGTCCCCTTGGCCCCTCTCATTTGCAAATGAAAGCAAAAGGTAGTCTTGTTCCTGAGGATTGTGGCTGCAGATGGACTTGAAGTGTTCACACAGAAGTATTGTGGCAATAATGCTGTAGCTCTAGTGTTCAGGAGAACTAGGTTTGCAAGATATGTTGCTTTGCTACACCAGCAAATACAGCTGGAAGAGAAACAGGCAAACTCTTAAGTCCGTAAGCCTTCTTTCCTAGCCATGGATTAGGAAGCCTGGGAATCACAGAATGTCTTTGGTTGGGAGAGACCCTCAAGATCATCCAGTCCCAACAGGATGAAAATTGAAATTCTACTGGAAAACTTTATGAAGAATAGAGATACAACACATAGGTGCAAAAAGTATAAAGATTTTTATGTTAATCTTTAGAGGTCATCAACAGAATCTACTTTTTTTTTTTTTTTTTTTTTTTTTTTTTTTTTTTTTTTTCCTGGAGTATTAGGGGTTTGGAAATCAAGGGAACTCAGAAGAGTGTTTTAATATTGCCATACTTAGTAACATTTACAAGCTGATACTCGAGACAGAAACGAGTATGAAACACAGTCAGTCAGATGAAAGTGGAGAACACTGTGCCCTGTAACATCTTTAACACAAAGCAAGACATCCTCAGCCCATAAGAATATGTAAAGCCGTGCAATTAAGTGCTTTCGGGAGAGCCTGCAGACATCACAACATGTATCTGATTTTGTCCAGAAGATCAATGGATACTAGAGAATTAAACGTTTAGTTATTACTGCACAAGTTAATGTGTTGCTGAAAATAGTTTCCTGAAGTGTGTGGAGGGTTAAGTAGTAAGCACATGTGAAATCAGAATGTGAAAACAATTTGTGAGCTGCAAGTGTATGGATAAACTGAAAAAACCTGCTGTTAGTGCTAATCCTGTTAGACAAAGAGGATACTTAGTGGGTTACAGCTGTTTTTAAAATTTGAAATTTAAAATCAAGCGGAGGGTGACCAGACTGAAAGAGACATAGATTCAGGACATCTTGCAAGCAATCAAGTGGAAAAGAGGCTAGAGGTGAGACTACTTACCCAGAACCATGGTAGGAGAAGGCTTCCTCATTCTGCAAAACTGGAGTGAGAACAAGGATCAGCTTATTCAGAAAGTTCCATCAGCCTTATGCAAGGCATTGGGGCTGGTGGTCATTATAGCACTGGGGATAAGCTCTACACATTTTGATGCGTACAAGGAGAATGTTTCCTGGTATCTACAGAGAGAGGAAAAAATAAATGGATATGAATAATGTTAAATACATACACTTTTATGCTGCCTGTGTTTGCTTGGCTTTGATAGGAGCTCTTGGAAAAGGCAGTGCACATAGCTGAACAAACATTGAGGATCTCCTTTGGGACATACTGTTTCCTCAGAGCACTGTTTGGGTTTCATTTAATACCCAGGTGTTTCTGAGAAAAATGATCACATTGTTGATAGTATACAGACTGCTAACATTAACATAGATCATGTTTTGAGGGGAAAAAAAACAGTAGACAGGCATGATTAGAGGCATTTGAAAAGAGCAGTCTGCTTGCCTCAAGCTAAAAAAAACAAAATGTAAACTGTAGGTGAAATTGCATGCCTAGGAGAGCTGATGTGCTAAGGGTGTGTGTGTGCAGATAAATCACTGTAATGTCAAGGCCATTGTGAACCTGCCTGCCTTAGCTAATGAAAAGGAGTTACGAATTTTTGGTATAGCTCAAGTTTGATGCTGCATCTGAGTGGACCTTCCCACTGTTCAGGTAAGAATCAGTGACTGTGGGATCCAGCTGTGTGCTCCCTGCACTGCCCTTGTGGTCCCAGTTCCCTTGTTTATAGATGATTGACAGCAGACTGAATCACTGAAGTGCCAGGTGAGATGCCTAGGAAAAGACCAGATGTATATAAGTATGAAAAAAACCCAAAACAAACATGAAAAAATAAACAGGGACACATTATAGTAGCATATAAATATATGGGGGGAGAGAGAAGGAAATTATGATCACTGTGATCAGATAGGGGAAGAAGAATGGCTTTGGCATATAGCCCTTTAAAAAATATGAAACCTTCTAAAAGAAGTGTTTGCCTTTGTTACTTGAAAGATGTCAAAACCAGCTCAGCACCATGAACTTCAGAGCAGTTTTAAAAGTACTGGAACTGAAGAAAATTTGTTAAAGAAACCTCAAATCTGAGAAGTTTTTAACTGCTGTATTATATAAAAAATACAGATTCTGAGCTACTTTATCTTATTTTAGAGAATGAGGTTTGTATTTCAGATATTAAATGTGCGGGATTCATAGGAGTCTCTGGATTTAGAATGAGGCCTACATACCTTTTTGGAAAAGATACAAAGCGTCTTCTCTGTATAGGTCAGAGTGGTGATTTTGGAATACTATAAGTTTTCTTAAACACACAGAAAGATTTCAGATCCTTTCTATGGATCTACTTTTTATGTATTGCTCAGCCGCTTCACACAAATTAAATATTATGTATATGTTGATTTGCATATGCTTTCACAATGAAAATTGATTTTTTTCACATTTTTTTAAATTACAGTTTTAAAGGCTCAGAAGTTGAATGTGTTTCATATGCAGAACTTTCTGTACATGAACAGTTTTAAAAAATAAAAGTCTTAACAATCCAAAGCTGCTAGATCTATTGTGGTGATGCTGCTGGTGGAGGAGGTGGTAGCATCCAGAGATGTTTCTGTGGAGAGGCAGCTGTTGCATATCACAGCAGTATGGTGCCTGTCAGTGCTGCAGAAGGCAGGTAAAATACCTGAACCATGGTTAGACACACTGCCAGAGCTGGGGAGCCTGCAGGCTCTTGCTCCATTACATTGATTTCGTGACTTTCTGGATAAAGGTTATACACCAGTGTACAATCACTTAAATTACTTCAATTTTTAGTCGTGACGTGTGGCTAAGAAAACAATGCAATCAACTGCACTTTTTTTCTCAGCTGCATGAAGCTGTGTCTAATAGCTGCTTGCTTCTGGCTGGCTTACTGTGCAGGTTTAAAGAGAAGGCAGAAGCTAATTTCTTGCATTTCCTTACTCTTCTAAGCTCAGCTTTTGAACTTCATGGAAAAATGTGGCCATTCTCCATTTCTTTGTCTCCTTAGAGGTAACAATAAAACAAACTCAGTGCTTGAAGTTCAGACTAGACAGAAAGCAAGAAACCTTTTATGGACAAATAATGTTCTGAAAGACTTTGTGAAAATAACTTTGACACATCTTCTGTAGACATTTTTTTGTCCATACCCTACTACACAGTCAATGAAGCTTTCTGGTGCTGTAAAGAGAGTGTGACTTGAAGCACTTAAGTGAGGTACCAAAACCAGAGGAAGTGAACATCCTTGTGGTGCTTTCAGTTTTTCATTTCATTCTGTGGAGATTTAGGTGTTAATCTTTTGACTTGGAACTAGGAGAGGTGACTATTTAGTTTACATCAAGGGATGTACTGCAGCAAGGCTTTGGTTCAAAGTTCTCATTAAGTTCATTTTGTCTTCTACCCTTAAAATATAAGAAGGTCATTTCCACAGCCCAGCTGGAGTGATTGCCCCTTTTTTCCTGGTCATATTCTTGGAAATGGTTGACTAGAACCACTTAAATGATTCTTCTCTTTGGAACTCAGCAGATACTATTTAGGATGTATGAATGCCTTGACCTACTAGAGCAGAGGCTTCAAGCAAAAGACACCAGCTTAGCTTAGCAAAATGTGTCTACTTCTTACTGCTGCAGTGCTCTAGACAATATTTTTTTTTTTCTTTTTCTTTTTTTTTTTTTTAATGGAGTAAATTTATCATTAAGTCATAGATGAATGTGTGATCTAATTGTCTTCACAGGGAAGAAAGAACTCTGGCCTATGGCGTGTTTCTAACAAAAATTACTTCAGCTTCCAATTACTTCCAATTGATTGGAAATATTTTTTCCTCACATTACTCATGGAATGTCAACAAGTATGCAAATGCAAAAATTTAACATATGTCTCCTTGCTGCTTTAACAAAGGGTTCTCACACCAGTTTAATGAGTAAAAACTGTCTTTTAAAATGTCACTTCAAACCCAGGCCCTTTGTTATTGAAGATCATAATCTCACTGCTCTTTTACCTTTTCCTGTTCTTTTAGTTTATTCATTATTTAATAATATGCACTCAGATTGAAGTTACTTCAGTTCTGGTGCTACATTGTATACCTGGTCATTCTTCTTGTTAACACCTTGTTGCATCTTTTGGGGGTTTCTTTGCTGTCTTTCCTCAGAGCATCAGTTTCCATTGACATTTTTGCTGCAACTAACACAGTAAGGCATTAGTATCTTTCTTTTGATCTCTGTGGTAAATGCATTTATTTCTGAATGAGGTATAATGTTGTTAACTTATGTAAAGACTTCCTGACAGCATAATAACTAGGGCTGGACCAACAATTTAGATCTAATAAGACCAAGTCACATTATTTTGTCTTATGCCTTCTGTCTCACATCTGTTTGGGGAAGGTGGTCCCAGCTTTCCTGTCACAGGAGGCTCGCAGTCCCCTTACCTGCATGGTCTTGGCTCTTTAATTTGCTACAGGTCAATCATCTTGGAAGCCTAAAACATGCAATATTTATTATTTTCCTGGATCTGCCATGTTCATCTACCACACTTAATGCATGCAGATGTTTTACCTCTTTATTTTGGAGCTAGAATGCTTAGACAAAGATAAAATAAACCATGTTAAGGTGTTGAGGTCAGAGTTTGGTTTGGGGCCTTTCAATGTCACCTAGACCAACCTCTCTGCAGTGAGCAGGGACATCTTCAACTAGGTCAGGTTTCTTATAGCCCCATCCAACTTCATCTTGAATGTTTCCTGGGATGGGGCATTTTACCACTTTCTCTGTGCAACCTGTGCCAGTGTTTCGTGACTCTCATTGTAAAAAATTTCTTCCTAATATCGAGTCTAAATCTCTCCCCTCACTTTAAAACCTTTACTCCTTGTCCAAAAAATTGCAGGCCCTGCAAAGATGTCTCTCCCATCTTTCTCCCACTTCAGTTACTGTAAGGCAGCTCTAAGGTCTCCCAAAGCCGCCTTCTCCTGGCTGAACCCCAGATCTTACTGTTTCTTCACAGGGAAGGTGTTACCTCCCTCTGATAGTTTTTGTGGCTCTCCCCTGGACCTGCTCCAACAGCTCCAAGTCCTTTTTGTACTGGGGGCTCCAGAATGAGACAGAGTACTGCAGGTGGAGTCTCACCAGAGCAGAGGGGTCGAATCACCTCCCTCTACCTTCTGGTCACACTGCTTTTGGTGTGTTGATTGTGTCTAATCATCACATTCTGGGTCAAAGTTTTAGGGTGGTCTTTTTTTTTTCAGGGTTGAAATATCCTGGGTTTTTTTGACCAGTAAAGATGAGCACAGGGTAGTGATGTTAACCTGCACAGCTGCAGGATCCTCAGTTTGCAGGTAGACTCTTGGAGTCCTAAACTGAGACTCACAAATCTTTCTCAATATTAAAGTATTGCTCTGTCAGCTTGGGTTTCATTGTGCAGTATTTGCTAAAGCTTTCAACAGATGGCAGACTTATGAAAGTGGTGTACCTGCAATAAATTCCAGGGGTTTTTGTTGTTTTGTTTTTTTCTTTGCAGAGTGGAAAGGATAAGATCACGCAAATCCTTTTATCTGGACTGTGGGCTTCACATTTTTAAAAGAACAAAATAGGGAATCTCAGATGAGAAATGAGGTGCTTTAAAGCATGACTGGGTATTCAAATCATTGTGGCTGATGTAGGATGTGACTCCTCTCTGTCTCTCACATCTTTTTTAGATCTTAAAATTTGTGTGCAATTTTTATCACTTAAAAACTGAATGGTAGTTGAACTGGGAAGAATTAGGTGGAGAAGGTGTGATTATTTTATTTATTTTATTTTTTTTTTTTACCAGACTGTTATGCTTTTGGAATGAGAGGCCAAAGGGTATATGATCTCCTGCCTCTCCACAGAAGCAAATCACTGTGCCCTCTCTGAGCTGCTTAGCAGTTGGCACTGGATCATGCTGTGCTCCACCAGAAGAACCAAGTGTTTCCTGTGTAGCTCCCTGAGCTCTGCATATAGAGCAAATATAGATGACTGCTTTGTAAAATACTAAAACTTAAAAAGTGGGCATGGCCCTTCTCAAGGTGCAAATTAAGAAGTCACATGTTTGAATATAATTTTTTTTTCCAATTTGAGAAAAATGTGCATTTTTGCTTCTGAAGCTGGAGAGAGAATAAAGTTGTGTGTGTGTGTGTGTGTGTGTGTGTGTGTGTGTGTGTGTGTTCCACTAGTGCAAACAACTAGTGAAAACAGTTTTTTATGGAATGACTCTCCTAGATTTTAATATTTCACACTTTATAGGTTACTGCAGTAATTACTACTCTGTCAGTGTGATGATGACAGTTATCTAATATTGCATAATGTTTCAAAGAGTAACAGCAAAATAGATATTCTATGCCTCTCTACTTTAGTGAAAGTACATATTATGGAATATGAATAGAAAAATGTTTCAAATAAGAACAGTGTATCATGAAGTGCTTTAATTTCTTCAAAACAGTTAATCTAGCAAATTTTAAAGACTTGCATCCCGATTTTCCTTTCTTGAACTGAGATGTTTTCTAGACAATTTCCAAGCATTATTTTTAAACCATTCTTTGAAATGAGATTTCATTTTAAAAGATTTGAAACATGCAGACAGTCCGGAGTCTCTCTGGAGAATCAGCTGAAGAATAGGAAGTATGACTCCTTTGGTTTTCTAATTCACATCTAGCCTACATTACCTCTATCAATAGATTCTTCTCATTATTACAGCTCTCTTTTTTTGGGTTGCTGCACAGGCTTACCATCCCAAGTTGTGGTGGATAGTCATCTAGCAAATGAGTCCTCCTTCTGCAGTGAGATCCTTATCTTATTCTAGCTCTTTGGACTTAGTTGGAGATGTACTTGGGTACTGGAGAGCCCTACTTGGGAAGCTCCTCTGGATGCTGTGAGAGTTGTTTCTACCTCTCTTGTCACTGGAACTTCTAAATGCACAAGTCTGAATGAATCTAAAACTCTGTACTTCACTTGAGATGCAATTGTACTGCATACCAGGGATGGAAGCTGGGATTACTTTTTCTGGTGCAGCCAAAGTTTGCATTCTTTTTGAATAAACATGGGCTTCGGTGTTGTAACAGCTTGACACTTCTCCTGTAAAAAAAAAAAAAAAAACTGGAAAAATAATAGGAATTGCTGTATTTGTGTATCACATCTACAAGTAAGCATGGTTCAGTGTGGGCAAATACAGAGCAGCGTTAGGTCAGCTGTTAGCTCACTAGACTTTTGTCTCAATGGCATTAAAAAATGTTGACAATTAGTAATTTGGGGGGTTAATAATACTTGATTAACTACTGTTTAAACATCTGCACTCAGGTTGACCTGCATGCCTAGTTTAAAATTTCTGGTGCAGATAATAGATTTGAGATGTTTAGTATATAGTTGTCAGTGAAAGGTTTGTGAATAGAGTGCACTCCAAACTTCGGGTTATCATTTGTTCTAAAGAAAGAGGAACAAACAACTGCACAATACTAAATATTGTCCTTTTTATTTATTTTTCAGATTAGCACTGTACGTATATGAATATCTGCTCCATGTAGGAGCACAGAAATCAGCCCAGACGTTTTTATCAGAGGTATGTTTCCCCATCCCTTTTTCCCTTACACAACTTTGCAGCGTGTGCAAGTGAAATAAATATGCAGCAGTCTAGAATGAACTGCAGTGACAGGCTTGAATTTCTGTTTACACTGATTGGCATAGATTTCTGATTCTGCAGAAGCCAGTTTGCCATGTCATTTAACATGCCTTTGCATAACTATTTTTGCTGTAATTTATCTCTGTTCTGTGACTTTCTGCTACGCTGGGAAAAGATTAATCTGTTTTCTGTAACAAATGTGCATGTTACAGAGTACAATTACAATATTCTTTTTTTGTAGACCTTCAAACTTTACAATTAGATATATCAATAGGATATGTTAGATACAAAATTCTGTGTTCCAAAATACACAGAAACCATGTAACTGTCACACACTTGCATTTCTCATTCTTTTAAGCACTGCTGATCTCTCTGTATTCTTATGATGCTTCACTTCTTTTCATCTGCTGAAATCAATTATGACTACAACCATTTAGGTCCTGTTTCCTGATCACTTTCAACTGCTAATGGAATTCATACCTTTACACAATAGGTTTTATTTTTCAGAGTTTTTCAAAGACTTTGTATTTGCCTTTTGAAGATTGAAGTAAATTATGTCTCCTTAGCATTTTACATTTACTCTGGGATACAAAAATTTCTGTATGCCAAACATATTGAGGTCTTTTGGATGTATTATTGCTGTTAATTTTCCTTTGATGAGAACATTTAACTTAATAATGGTCACTGAATAGTGAGCAGAAGTGAAGAAAAAAGTAGGCAAGAAGTTTTACTAGGAAAATTTGCTGCTTCAACTGATACTCCTTCAAAAGCTACTAATTTTGGAGGTGAGACAGGGAAGCATTAGAGTCCAGAGCATTGTTTTGGGGCATTTAGAGAAAATTCACATAGCAGAGAGAAGATTATGTTTGTAGTAAAGTGTATTTCTGACTATTGTGTTTTTGTCTTTTGTAAAGCAGTGGAAAAATAAGAGAAAAAATAATGGATACTATCATCCTGGCTTTCTCAAAACAGCTGTCACTTGTAAATACTACATGGCAGAAGATTCATTTTTCTAATTTTGTTTTTATGATGTACTTGCAAAGTGAGCCAGTGACTGAAGTATAACTGGTACAATATTTGGATTTCTAGAAACCATTCAGTACTGTGCCTTGAAACTTAGCTTTTAAAACTCATTCAGTCTTGTGCATAGAAAAACTCTCAGGTCTGAATGAATGTAATGTGATAATACATCAGATCTTTCAAATAAAGACTGGTAATAGCCAAAGGAAAGTGAACATGGGGCAGGGACAAATCATAATGTGTAGAGTTGGTATGAGGTGTCTTAGACTTAACACAGAGCTGTGAGTTTATTTACTTTATTAGCACAGCAGAAGTTAATATGATGGTGACAGTACTTGCAAATGGTTATCATTCAAATGGAGAAACTAAAAAATTATATTTCAGCAGATTCAGAAAACTGTACACTAATGTGGCTTGAAGAGAATGAACTGAAACGCAGAAGTTAAACAGCAAGTTGTAAATGTAGCAGAAAAGTTACAGTAGTTGACTGTGTAGTAGACCAGTCTTAACATTGTAATGCCCATTCAGTCCTTGCTGTAAACCACAAATACCCTGACTCTGAGCAGTTTCTTATAGAGCAAGTATTGTCATGTGGGGTGGAAGCAAAAGAACATCAGTTGACAGGTGCAAAAAAGTCTTTAGTGATTTATGATGTAATGAAAGTTACAATATTCCATGTGTTTTCATCTTTGTCTGTCTCATGACTGTTGAGAAGCAACTGCCCTGCTGTGGTGAGCTTCTGAGACTACTTCAGATGTAGAGGACAGCCAGGTGCCACTGAAGGAAATTTGGATTGGTTTGGTAAAAAGCATGGATGTATGGGTTCAGTGCCCTCTCTGTTCTGGCAGTCTGCATCTGTCAGAATAGTTTGGGTGGACTTCATTAAAGGTAACAAAGGTCAGAGAAGCTGTAGCACTGAATGTTAGGGCATAAGAGAAGATGTCATACATAGGTTGTCTGAGCCATATGGCAGATGGTAACATCTGAATGTGTATAAAGGACAGAAGTTAAGAGCCTTCCTTAATGATCTACCAGGGGACATAGCTAATAGTACTGGAAGGAAATTCAGAAAAGGAAAATGGAATCCACTCTGCTGCTAGATAACTTAGAGGTGATTGTCTTAAGCATGCCTTTATTTTTGTAATGTTTTTTTTCCAGTTTAAATTTCATAGAACTGACCCACAGATAAAGAGATGCAGAACCTGCCCCATAAGGAAAGAATGAAGGAGTTAGGTCTCTTCTCCCTTAGGAGAAGAAAGCTCATCACAGGGTCCCAATACTTAAAGGGTTACAGGGAAGAGGACAGAGACTTTCCCATCTTAAGGAGGCCTGTGGGGAATACAAAGGACAATGGGTACAAGTTGTACAGGGAGGGGTTTCATCTTGACATGAGGAAGAGATCTTAGTGACAATAGTGAGAAAAATCATCACAGGAACAATCTCCTCAGGGATGCAGTGGAATCCCCATCACTGGAGGTTTTCAAGATGCATGTGGACAGGGTGCTAAGTAATCTCCTCCAGGCTCTTTCCCATAAAGGGCTACACCACATGATCTTTCAAGGTGCCTTCCAATCTGAGCTCTTCTATCATTCTGTGATTCCATGAGACTGTAAGTTTCTGCTGATCTTTTAGTTAGGAGGTGAACTGTGCTTCTTGATTCTTACTGAGTGCAGCCTTCAAAGCTTTGTTGTCTTCCTCTCTAAATTGTAGGACCTCAACCTCATCTAGCATTTTCCTGGATCTCTAGGTAGCACAGATGTTTTCAGTTTGTTCATTCTAATGAAACTGATACCTTGGTCTGCAAATTTGCTTCCTTTTAGGAGACATGGCATGAAGTACTGGGTTGAAATAACTCAGCAGCTGTTTCAAACCCTGCTCTGAAGAGCTTATATACTGCTGAGACTTAGTGAGGGCTTTCTACACAGACATGATTTTTACACTTAACTGAATAATTTTCACAATTCACAAATTTCAAAATTCACAAATACTTTGGTATTTGTCTTTCTGTTCCTGGTAGTTAATGCAAATCCTTCCAAGCTATTCCCAGTGCATGAAAGGTGGAATCACACCTCAGAGGAGTGTATAGGAAGTGTTATACCTTCATATTATATACACATGTGTGTATATACATACATATACATACGTATGTATACATACGTACATACACATACATATACCTTCATATACCTTATACCAATTATACCTTTTTGTGTGCCAGCAGGTAATCAGCAGCTTTTATAGACTAACTACAAATACATTAATTATATATTGACGAGGTAGTGGTGGGGTTAAGTGCCATGAAGTTGTTTCATCTTCCAACTTTATGAACAGAGGTGAAAGTGCCTCAAGGCTACCTTTTAAAAGTAATTTTTAAATAGCAAAATTATTTTTGAATAGTGGTATTCATATAATGTATCAAAATTTTGCTAGTTTACATCATATGAATGTGAAGAACATTCTTAGGTGTACAAATTACATATTCTCCTGCAAGCTACTGGCAGAACTTATGTGTGTTTAAATTTCTTTAAAATTGGATATGGACATTAAATTGAGGTTAAGAATAAAAGTTTTAGTCTCTTGGAAAATGCTAGTTCCTCTTGCAGTATGAATACCTGCAACTACCTAATATAGCAAGCTTTTTTTGTATTTATATATATATATATCTCTTTAAATACCTTTCGTATTGAGTCTCTTTAAGTATTTCATTAAAATAATTTTCATTTTGTCTACCACTTAGTTTTGTCTCTAGAGCATAATGTGCTTTGTGTTTAAACATTTTTTTTAATAAACCAAATTGGACAGGAAATAATGTTATGAGTCGTTGTAACTGTAGGAATTTGGAGTGCATGCAACGCCCTAGTTTCCACCCAGTTTTAACACAAGACATTCTTGTGTTAGGTGTTGTGTGGATTTCTGCAAGACCTTCAGTTAATTGCAGCAGAGCTCCTTAAGCTGTTATATGGGCTTTATTACTGTCGAAACTATATAATTTTGTAGTTAAGGACAAAGTAATGACTATGGCATTACTAAAATGGTTCTGTGATCATAGTTAAGATACAACATATGGGAAGTATTGCGGAGAGACAGAATTCTCAGCCATGTGCTGAGTTGTCTTACAGATTTGCCAATCAACAAGAGGAGAATGAAGTCAAGGGTAAGGATTCTTAAACAGCATTTCCTCTGGAAAAAGTGTTAAACAAAGCAGGTGTTCCGGGTGCAAAAGAATTCAAAGACAGGGTAGCTGTTCAGGAGGGGATGCCAGTGTAGACAAACAAAGCCAAAGTAGCTCTACGTTTTCACTGAGTGGTGGAAGATTGGGTTATAGCTGATGCTGCTCATATTTGCCACGTTACTTCAAACAGTAAAGCACTCCTTGAGGATTACAAAACACAGGCTGGTGTATATGTGGAGGGAAGACTGCCACCTGCTGAATCAGTGACACTAGTTCTGATGTGTCTTTCATGTTTTCCTTCATGAAAACTGGAAAATATTTTAGATAATTTTAAGGGTACTTTTTAACACCTTTTTTTTTTTTTTTTTAATCATGAATTTAAATAATGCATATCTCAGTGGTGCAGTGATACAAAATACATTATTAGTAAAATTGTATTCAGAATCTAAAAATAGCCTTCTAAAATAAGCTTGTCTGAGTAATGAAGTGTGATAAAGTAAGCAATATGAGTATCAGGACTGATCATGATAAAGCCTTTCATAACTCCAAAATCTTTTCTTCTTCCTCATTTTGCTATCTGCATGAATAATGTAATGCTTTTGGTAACGACGATCAAAAATGTACACATCTGTTTTTTATTGTTTTCTTTTAGATAAGATGGGAAAAAAACATCACACTGGGGGAGCCCCCAGGATTCTTGCACTCCTGGTGGTGGTAAGTATCACTTCTCTTCTGATTTTTACAGTATGTCAATTGCTAGTTCCAGGAGCTGGCAGCAAGAAATTCAGCATTGTAAATGTGATTCTGAACATTTCTTGTTCAGAAAGGACAGAACAGAAAATTAGATCTAGGAAGAGATACAGATATTAGAAACTGGTAAAGGAATATTACATCTTGCACATTGATGAGAGCACATCTTGGGAAGATGGTGGCCTGCAGTTCTTTCTTCATCACATTGAAGTGAATTTTGTGCATTTAAGAGATTGTTCTACAAATCCTAAATAATTGCATTTGAAAATAACCAGTATATACAGAGACTCTGCAGATAGATGAGACCTTCCTCAGTCTTTAGTCCACAGGAATAGCACATGAAAATAATTACCTGAACCCATGCTACCAGCCTTTTCAAGAGGCAGTGTGTAAGCACAGCCTTGGTGCTGCTGTGTCTCCATTTGCTCTGTTTCTCTCAGCACAGGATACAGGTAGGCACAGGGTTGACTTGTAATCTTTTAATGCAAGCTACCATTTGCTAGTATATAGTAATGTGCAGAGACATTTGTGTAGAACTGTGAAGGAGAAAAGGATGCTCATAGTCACCATTAGTTGTCACATGGTATCAATATGCTCCTGTTTGAAAGAATGCAAACTACAGAGTTTAGTTCCAACTGTCAGGAATACAAGAATTTAAACACTTCAAAGTAGCCCTGTTTGAACTCAGGTGATTTGTATAGCTGCATGGAAGGTAGCCTTTTCTTCATTAACCTTTCTTCTGTGACCTTTCTTCAGTGACCTTTCTTTTTAGTGATATGATGAAAGCCTGGCAAGAACATATTGCATGTATGTCTGAAGTTTTCATTATCCTTAATTTTGGTCATCTGCAACAGTGCTCAAATTTTGCACAAAAGAGAAATACTATCAAAGTCTAAACAAAATGTATTCTTTAATTGTTCTAACATAATTTCATTTCAGAAGTGTTAAAACAGTGCATAACTCCATTGGAAGAGGGTTGGAGGGGAAGACTGATGGGAGTATTATAATTCTTCTGCTCTTTATAACTCAACATACCCACCTATTTCCTACTCTTGTTTCTCTGGAAATTTCTGTTTAAAGCATGGCATTGGACCCTGGAAGAATCATACATTGGGTTGGAAGGGACTTTAAAGGTCATCTAATCCAACCCCCTGATGGAAACTGGAGGGAACTCCCAGTTTTCTCTCCATCTTACTGCCTTTTAGTGTCATTACAGATCTATCCCTTCCCATGCCTTGTGAAAGTTAATTGCAGCAGTCCACAGAGGGATAAGGCTTAAGGCAAGAGTGTTGGTAATATACTTTATACCCACAGACCTTGTACAAGGGAGTAGTTTCTTGGTCTGTACTACAGCAGTACTAAAGGAATAAGCACTGCTTGCCCTGGAGGGTCAGCAGGACTTGATTCCTCAGAGATGTTTCACACATCTAAATTGTTTCCCAGAGGTGTTTTCATCCTTTGGCAAGGAAGTGAGTGTTCTGTTCCTGTGTATGAACATGCATGTATGGTGTGTG
The DNA here is from genome assembly GCF_036169615.1 of Heliangelus exortis. NCBI lineage: Eukaryota > Metazoa > Chordata > Aves > Apodiformes > Trochilidae > Heliangelus > Heliangelus exortis. The sequence continues at coordinate 66,935,999 of NC_092454.1, read as the reverse complement.
TACACCATAAAATCTTCAGAAGTATTACAGCTACTTTCTCACCACCTCTGTAACTTCTTAACTTTCAGTGTATTTTGGGATCTCTACTGTGCAGCTCCAGAAAGACGAGAAACATGTGAACATTCAAGCGAAGCAAAAGCGTTTCATGACTATGTAAGTTGTGTCTGTCTTTACCACACTTTTAGTAATTGAGTGTATAAACGTGATAGAGAAGTATTTCTGCACTGCCGTGACTCAAAAACTCAAGTTGCTGTCAAATATAAGTCAGTTTTCTGGTTGTGCCTTAGAATTAGGATTAACTAACATGGTGATTACCAAGGACCATGTGAAAAACTCCTGGAAGCCATCTCAGAGATCAAAGTGCTGTGACACGTGTTAATACAGAATGTCCTCCTGTCACTACCCCACAAACACATCAGGCTGGTCACAAAGGTGCAGAGCAAATGAAAGTGCAGCCAAGTCCTGTTGAAGTAGCCATGCTCTGTCAGTGCTAAAGGAAAGGTTATTCAGTAGATGGAATTGGTCACCTGGCCTCTGTCTGGACTACACTGACTTCAGGTGTACTGTTCTTGAGGTATTTTTGTATCCTGAAGTAGATATTTTTCATCAGTGTATTTAACACTTAAGCATCGTAGAACGAGTTAAATGCAAAATCATCTGGTACAGGAGGATGGGGGGAATAAAGGGGAAAAACATTATACCAGTTTTGATTCCTTTGAGACTTAGTTCAAAACACAGCAGGAAGTTTGGTGATGTTTTGCCTGCAAGACTAATAATAATACGTTTAGAAACTAGGGTTGAAAATACAGCAACAGTTACATTCGTGTTTCTCTTGTTTTAATGATGTAAATTAAGTACCCCAGTAATGTAGAGCTGCATTCCAGAATTGGGATGGAATTTGGGTTCCCTCTAAATTAGGTGATTTAATTTTTACTGATGAAATTCTTAGGAGACTGACCACTTGTGAATTTATTATTGCTTTAGGCCAATCATATAGTCTGAAGACAGAATATAACTTGCTCAAAGTGCAACTTAGAAACCACTTTCTTTGAGCGTTTTCTTAGAAATACTGTCTATTTGTTGCAGAAATGTATTTTTATAGATAAATGTAAAATTAGACTGCTATAGCCATTTCTGTCTTACAATCACAAATTTGAAAAAACGGAAATTTATTCAGCTAAGTGACCATTTTCCATTTTCTGTTGTCAGTTTCATAATGTCTCTGTATCCTATAGTACTTGAGCTAATGGTGATCTTGTTACGTACTGTTCATAATTACTTGTTCTATAAATGTGCTATGAACACAGTTAGAACTGTCCAGAATATTTTGCTTGCAGACTCATGCCACCTTAATACCTAATCTAACGTTGGTGGTTAGATTATGAAGCTAAGTGATAAAGAAGCTTAAACAACTTTGCACAGTCATATGTGGGCTACATTGAACTAGTCATAATTTATTAAAAACAAAACAAAACAAAACAAAATGGGTCAGAGAGAGGGACCAAGTCATACAAAAGTTTTCCATCCACAGAGAAGTTAAGGTCAACCAACTTGGTAAGGCATATTCCTCAAATTAAAAATTAAGTAACTCTTTAAGTACAGTTGCTGCAATTTTCTTATCTGTTCTGGTTTAAACATAGAATTATTGTAAAAATACAAGATTTTGCTGTTGGGAATGATATTAGTGAATTAAATTTATGGAGATCGGAATCCACAGTATGACTTCAGTGTGGGACATTGTGCTCCCAAAATATGTTGTGTATAACAAAAGCCAAAAACCTGAAACATGTAAATGTTGTGAAACCATTTTGAAAGAAAGTCATCAGTGAGAGGAAATTTTCAATGAGCAATCACTTGGAAAAAGGTACGAGCGTTCCATTAATGAGTAAGTTCAAAATTATATATATACTGAGAGTTTGAGTAAGTGAACCAAAATAGTGTAAAATCAAAAAAATGTTATTGTCTTAAACAACCTTCTAGTATTCTAGAAGCAACCTTCTAGAAGCATCAACCTTCTAGTGTTTCTAACTTCTGCAGGTCTTCAAATATTACCTGGCTTTATTGCTCAGTTATGTCAACATAATGGTGACTTTTGCCATAATTCAAAAAACCTGACAAAAAACTTGAGATGTGTGTGATACAATTCTGTGATTGTCAGAATGTTTACATTACAGTATAAAATCATCTTTGATGAAGGAAAAACAAAATCATGGTATACTTCCATATGCACATCAGTCTGTGTTAAGACAGGATGTTAATGCTTGCATTATTTTAGACATAAATTTGTTCAGTTTAGAAATTAATAATTCACCAGGTATTTCTAAACCCCATTCTCTCTTAAATCTTTACAGATGACAGGAAAAGCTAGCTTTTGCATTATTTTTGTGACAGTTGAGATAAACTCTTCTACTGTACAGCAAGACTCATGGTATTTTGTGACATCCTTAGTTTTTTGCTTAGTAAGACAGTCTGCATCATGACAGAGTGCATGCTTTTGAAATCTAACATGTATTTAATATTTCATGATGATATTGTATGTCCATAGTAAAGCACATAAATAGTTAAAGTTATTTTATAAAAAGAACTTTTATAGACAAACATATTTCACAGCAGTGGAAGATTAACAATTATGAAGTGAAATCCTACTCTGTGCAGTGTTTTGCTATTAACTCTAGAGGAGTAAAAAGCCTCAAGAGGGGTTAAGAATCTCTTGCTGGATTCTGGATTTTTGGGCTGAGGTGTCTAGTAAGTAAAAACACTGCTGCCACAATGCAGGTCAAGCAACAGGGCATTTGCAGCTGAAGTGTCGTATCTGAAAACTGTAATTGTTGAGTACAAAAAGTGCAGAAGGCTTGTTTATTAATTCATACCAGCAATTCAGAATTCTTTCATAGGTATGGGTTGTCTGGTTACACAAGAGCTGTCTGGTTTCACCAGATGTTTAATACTGAGTAGACTGAATTAGTAGACAGTAACTTGTCTGTCTGCTTTTGTCAAGTTTTAAGAGTGCTTGATAGTGAAGGAAAGCACCTGTGGATGACTTAATGACTTGTGAAATACTGCTGTTGAGTCAACATAGTTGGGAGCCAGTCTGGAGCACACACAGGTTGACTCATAAAATGAGTAGATACACAAAGATTTGGGTTTTTAAGTTAACCTGAAGTTTTAGAGTATCTTAACTGCAGTTACAAAAACAATGCCATTTAATTTTCCCTTGGACAGTGTTTTTGTGAGAGATGATGCTTATTTCATTATTTATTCTGCCATAATATTTCAGCATGTGCTTTGCTTGTGACCAAGTGCAATTAAATATCTGTAGCTGGGCTGTGAATGGCTGCTGTATCCTTGGGTGGGAAGACTACCAGCACCCTTCTTGGGCTCTGTGTAGCAATGTCCTGAAAAAGAGTGCATATAGAGTTTACTATAGCATCATCGCTACCTCCTCAAGCAAACTGAGTCTTAACCTGTGTGTGCCTATCTGCCTGAACTACTGAGTCTGTTCTTCAGTATTTGTGTAAAAAAACAGTAAAATAAAATTATTTTACAGGACTATTATTTATTTTTTTAAACTTATACACCCATGTGCAGGTTTCTTTATGTAGTAGCATCACAGTTTGTTCTGCAGACAGACTTGCCGGAAGTACTATTTTGTTGTGTTTAGATTGTACCAATATAACTTTTGATTTTTATTGATCTAGTGAGAGGAGAAAAATCTTTTGTGTCTGACAGCAGGAACATGAAGTAACTCTCAAGGCGGAGGCTGTAACTGCTTGCACTACTAAAAAAGCTTATCTTAGAAAAACTCCAATAAGTGGAAAACCAGAGGACTATTCTTGTTTTAAAAAGATTTTCTCTGCTTATCTTGAGGCTAAGTATTTGCAGCTCGTCCATATTATCTAAAGGAACTCTGTTGTTATTTTCTACTGAGATTTGCAATTGAAAATATTTTCTTTTGAGTAAACAAGGTTCTGAAGTAATTTATATTACATGTTTTAGGCCTGTAGACAGATGTATGTCATGCAAGTGTTTCTCCTGAATCAGGGAGATAAGTTCTGACATGGAATTTCTAACACGAATTGTTTAGAATTAGAAATTTTCACTATCTCAGGTAACTCAGGAAAAAAAACCTGGTGAATTCCCAGTTAATCTGGTAATATTGCTGGCATTATGGTAGGAGCAGTTTATTTGTAGCAAAAAGCCTCCATGTTTCTTTTCTAGGTACTTGTGACTTCCATGCTTTGAAGTCTGCTGAAAAATCAGGTATATGGATGCTCTGCAACAAAGAGCTCTGCAGTGTAGAACTGATTTTTCTTTGTGCCCAGTGTCCTAGGGAGATCTCTGCATTTCTCTAGTTAAGATCTCATTTCTCAGCATCTTGGTTCTGCCTTCTTTATACTTCTTTACAAACTGATAATGCACTGAGTCAAAGGAGAAATAAAATGTAAATTTTGGGATTCCTCAGAAAAGAGTGGATTTTTATCAGCAGTTCCACCAGTGAACTTTTGACTTCCAGGAGTGACCACTCTCTTGTCAGGCTTGGCCATCTGTTCATCTTTCAGGATTCTTGGCTTGGCAGAGAGCTACCTGAAAATGTCTTGCAAGATTATTTCTTTGCATATTGGTTAAGATCTTTTTACAGTCCAGAAGTTCCTGTGCCTCTTTCACCTGCATTGCAATGCAAGTTCTTCCATGCGGTGTTGGTACAAAGAGGGATCTGTCAGTGCTCACAAGCCACTATAGTAAAATCTTGATTATTTTCCAGGTAAGGTTTTATTAGTGTCTTATTCACAGCTCTTGAAAGATAACTTCCAGTATGAGACATGGTCTCTTGTTTAATTTTTATTTCTGAATCTGTCCTTTAAGGTGCAAATTTTTGTGGATCTGAACACCTGGGAGCATATTTTGTTTCTGGATAATTTTTGAAAATGTGTTCTCCTATTCCATTCCCCAGGTGGGTCTGAGTTCATGCTTATCAGCCGTCACAATATTTTCTAGGCAGTCTATCACAGAACCAACTTTTCTGTCTTTTTGTGTATTAGGAAGGGAAAAGCTTGCTTTAGCTATTGACTTTCTTGCCCTTGCTAGCTCTTGTTTCTGTGGTCTTCTGCAATCAGCCTAGCTAGGGCAGCTTGTACTTCTAAGTCTCCCCAGTTTTCGTGCCAAAATTGACTTCTACATCTGATTTCCAGCTGTCTGTCTCCATGGAGAATGAATGTTAGCTCCTTCTGCTTGAAACAAAAATGAAAATAAAAGCTCTCCATCATCCTGGATAGTGAAAGAGAGGACAAATACCAGTAGTGGGTGGTATTCAGAGATAATTTACAAAATGCTGAATTCAGTGTCACTCATGGGGCAAAAGCCAGATTGTATTGCCATGGAATAATTAAATGTGTGAGTCCACGAATGTGATCAACATAGTTCACATCTCAGAGGAACAAGCCTTCCTGCAAACGTAGGAGAACCTCTGGCTATTTCTTTCTTCTCTGTTTTTGACATTCTCCAGGGTACAATGGGCTGTCCTTATAAGCAGAGGTTCCCAGGGACAGTTCTGTGGATAGCTGTGATTTCCAGTGACTGTGATTTCCAATGACCTGCTTAGTTTGTGGTTGGCCTGCTTTGTTTGGTAATTATCAAGGACTTTGGTACCAAAATTAATCTTCTGGTGTGAGTTACCTGTCAATTCCTTACATGAATTTTGCATACTTGTGGAAGGCCTTTTACATCTTTACTGGTCACTATTATATCTGTAATTTCACCTTCAGAATATGGCCTTGAGACGTGGTTCTCCCTACCATATAAATGCTACCTTTGGCCACCTGGAGGACAGGTTATTTTTTAAAACCAGAAAAAAATTAATTGGCCATGGAATTCTTTTCATAAATAACATGGAAATTAAAAGCATCTCCTCCCATACAGTTGTTGTTGAAACAATATCCTTTGTTTTCTATGTAAATGGCATTAATTTTTAAATAAAAATGAAATGCCTTTCTTTACTGCTCTTCCTATTTTGTATAGATGATTTCTAACTTCCCGGTGTTCAGGCATACGGATAGTAAAATGTATTCTTAAATATGAAAACCAGAAGGAGATTAAGGAAATGTGGCATTTGTTTTGAGATTATGTATCTGAACACATGAAGTAAATCCATATGGTTAAAGATTGCACTGGTTTATTAGAAAAATAAAACAAACAATAAACCATGTTTTGTGTGGAACACTGTTGTTGTCTCACAAGGTGGTAAGTCCTTGGCTTTCTCATATTTGCAACCCAGAAAGTGTAAATCTGAAAAAAAAAGTGATAAATATTTAGAATTCTTATTTTTCCTCAGTCGTCAGTTTTTGGGAGCACTACTGTAAATGGAGGTGAATGTCTTTATGGGAGGACAGTACCACTGGGAGGTTCAGAGGCAGCAGTGTGGTTGGTGTTCACAAACTGAGAATCTTGTAGAGGGGTATTGGCAGCTTTGCACACAGGCAAGCTTAACTTTTCCAGTGTCTTCAGTTCCTTGATTTTATTGCTTAGTAGATGTTCTTTAATGCAATTGTGTGGAAAGGATTAGTTAAAAGCATGCCCCAGCCCCCACTCATTGGAGTAGGTATAAGGCTTTCTGCAAAACTGCCTTGAGTTGTATCAGGATTCAGTCCACCTATTCCAAGGTGTATCTCAAAATGTTCCACTGTTATCATTGTGAAATTGGATTTGTTTCCTCCTGAATTTTTGAAAGTTGAGAAACCAGTACTTTCCTTGGATTATAGAGCTCTCTTTTTCAGGGAGACAGAGATTTTGTTTTCTTCTTTATTCCTATTGAAAAATCTCCTAAGAGAATTCCCAGTCTTACATTTCCATGAAGAAGGAAAATGTGCTCGTTTTGCTAACATCCTCCATCATTCATTTCTGTAACATATTGGTAATATATTGCTTGGATCTGAACTATGCTTGTGTCACAGATGTCAGTTGTAAGCTCTGATACACAAATGCATAATTGTTTTACACTGGACACATTTTTTTTCCATTTATAGAGGTAATTTTACTGGTAAATTTGTTCTCTGCATCTCTTTTAATGTGAGATATACACCTTTTTTTTTTTTTTTTTTTTTTTTTTCCTCAGAGGGAAAAAGCAACGCTTGCTCACCAAAATTTCAACATTTATCCTTTGAGTAGAAATTTAATTTTCTGAGAATCTAGAAGGAAAATGGTTAATTAGTTTGAGTTAAGTGGAAGCCTCTGACAGTACAAGGAACCACCATCTCCCCTGAAGGCAGTTTAACTCCTCTTTCATGGTTCCCAGAGGGAGTCAGTGGACATGTTGAAAGAGTTCCTCTTTTCTAAGAACCATTTCACGCTTCATTTTCATGGGAAACAATAGGAGATAACAGCCTTTCTAATGAGGGGAGGCTTTCCGGGAACATTCTGTGCAAAAAATAGTATTTATTCAGAATAGAGCTCTAAAGAGATTTATATTCACTGTATGTAAAACAAAACCAAATTTACGTAAAGGGAGAAAATTTTATTTTCTTTTGGTTGGTGGAATGGTGGAGTATGTGAGGATTCAACAACTTCAGGGAGAAGTCAGTGGTTTAAGAGAGAATGTGGAGTCCACAAGGTGAGGTAGAGGTCAAAAGATTCAGGGAAGCAGCTGGAATGCTGAGACTGCTTTGCAGTCTTCCAGGGTAGCCTAGTTTTTACAGTGTACAGGTAAATTCTAGTTGCAAGCTTTTTTTTTTCAATGTTTATAGACACACTGTTAAATTATTGAATGCTTTAGTCCGTAATAGGTTCTCAGTGGGTTCACTTCTCTGTGTTCTGAAGTCTAAGGCTTTCTGTGTAATTAAAATAAACCCATGACACTTTTTTTTGCTGTAAACTTTTCAAAAATGTTACTGCCTGGAAGTAGGCTCCACTGGTAGTTTTTGACCAGTTCAATAAAAATCCCAAGATGCTGCAGGGTTTTTTAAAGTTTGTTTTATTATTATTATTATGATGCTACCATAATATTGTAGTTTAATGTATGTAGAGTTTATGTAAGTTTATGTATTATAGTTTAAGTTTTAAAGTTCACAATTTGGAGGGAACTCAAAAACAAAGCTTCAGCGGAGAGAAAATATTTTTTCTTTTACAAATGGAAGCCCATAATATGCATAAACACATTCAATGATCTGTGTTTAATAATTTAATAATTTAATATATAAAAGTGTTAATATTGTTGATTTTAGATGTGCCATAGAAAAGTTGTAGGAAATTTGCTTCTTTTGAAATTATTTTACTTGCAGATATATCGTACTGTGAGTTTTAAGTACCCTGCATTGAGAAGTGTCCTGTTTCTAAGCTTTTTTTAGTACTTGTATAAAAAAACTTATATATACCACTGCTGACAAACAGATTATTCTTATTCTTATTCTTATTCTTATTCTTATTCTTATTCTTATTCTTATTCTTATTCTTATTCTTATTCTTATTCTTTTATTCTTTTTCTTATTCTTATTCTTATTCTTATTCTTTGCATGATGTATGCAGGATGTTTTTACAGCGCTCCAGAAAGTTATTAAAGGAGGTTAAGTTTGCAGCTTAGTAACATTGGGAATATTAAATTGACTAACAAACACTGAGTTTAGAGTAAGAGATATTCTGACATTAATATTTAACACTGATTGTGTGTAATGCTTGACATCAATAAAGTTTTGAACAAACATTTGATCAATAGAGAGCAAATGTTGGATTAAAGCCTTGCAACAGGCCACTTCCTCTGCACGCTCTTCCTCCCCCTCAGTATTCTTTCTTCTTGTGCTTCATTTTCCATTTCAGTATTTTATCTGATGTTTATACTTTTAAATGATTTAGGTAGTCTTCTCTTAAATGTTTGCATTTAGCAGTTGCAGTTTAGATAGTGAAATTTCCTTATGAGCTAATTACAAGAAGGCATTGTCGGAATTCTGCAGAGGTCTGCATAAGCTTGTCTTCACCAGAAGAGAACAGTGTAAGCCAGTACTGCATGTATGAAGCATTTTTCTTTTTTCTGATAGGAGTATTTAGCTGGATTTGAGGCACTTTACCTAAGTGTATTTTTCTTTAGCCTCGTGCAAAGTGAAAGTGAAAACGAAAGTCTTATTTCTCTACAAGATGACAAACAGGGGTTTTGCAATAAGCTCGACTGCTCTGTTAATACATCTAAGTGACTCATTTCAGACTTGCTTAACACATGCCTGGAAAAACCAAAGACTTACAACTTCCATCTGCTCCCTAATATGATGAAAGATGAATCTTGAAGATCGCAAATTGTGGGAGACGTGCAGCTCTTAATAAGAACAGCTGAACAGCAAATGCTGTATGAGAGGTGGTGAAAAATGAAGTAATAAGGAGGAAAGGCAGGCAGGCCTCTTGAGGAAACATGGATAATCATGTCTGACTAGAACTGTCACATCCAAACATTATACTAAATATGAAATGCACATTATATAACAGAAGTCACAGGGAACAGATAACAGTCTTTTTGAATTTTCTAGCAAATTAATATCTTGGTGTTGCATGCAGTTGTGCTAACATGACTCCTGACTTTGCACAGAATCTTTTACTTGAGAAGAAATGTTGTGCAGGTCTCCATATTAAATTCTGAAATCTTGTTTTTCTTTTTTGAAATCCTTGCATTCTAAACTAACTGAGAATACCTAAACCTTCAATATATAGAATCATAGAATCATAGAATAGGCTGGGTTGGAAGGGACCTCAGAGATCATCGAGTCCAACCCTTGATTAACTACTGCTGCAGTCACTAGACCATGGCACTGAGTGCCACATCCAGTCTCTTTTTAAATGTCTCCAGGGACGAAGAGTCCACTACCTCCCTGGGCAGCCCGTTCCAATGTCTGATCACCCTTTCCGTGAAAAAATTCTTTCTAATATCCAATCTGAACTTCCCCCGGCACAATTTAAGACCATGCCCTCTTGTCTTACTGAGAGTTGCCTGGGAAAAGAGACCAACCCCCGCCTGGCTCCAACCTCCTTGCAGGGAGTTGTAGAGAGTGATGAGGTCTCCCCTGAGCCTCCTCTTCTCCAGGCTGAACAGCCCCAGCTCCCTCAGCCTCTCCTCATAGGATCTGTGTTCGAGTCCCTTCACCAGCCTGGTTGCCCTCCTTTGGCAACCTCCTGTTCGAGGACCTCAATCTCCTTCTTGAACTGAGGGGCCCAGAACTGGACACAGGACTCGAGGTGGGGCCTCACCAGGGCTGAGTACAGGGGAAGAATCACCTCCTTGGACCTGCTGGTGACGCTGTTCCTGATACAGGCCAGGAAGCCATTGGCCTTCTTGGCTACCTGGGCACACTGCTGGCTCCTGTTCAGCTTCCTGTCAATCCAGACTCCCAGGTCCCTTTCTGCCTGGCTGCTCTCCAACCACTCTGTCCCCAGCCTGTAGCGCTGCATGGGGTTGTTGTGGCCAAAGTGCAGAACCCGGCACTTGGCCTTGCTGAACCTCATCCCGTTGGAATCAGCCCATCTCTCCAGTCTGTCCAGGTCCCTCTGCAGAGCCCTCCTGCCTTCCAGCTGATCCACACTTCCCCCCAGCTTAGTGTCATCTGCGAATTTGCTGATGATGGACTCAATCCCCTCATCCAAGTCGTCAATGAAGATATTGAACAGGACTGCTCCCAACACTGATCCCTGGGGGACACCACTGGTGACCGGCCACCACCTGGATGCAGCCCCATTCAGCACCACTCTCTGGGCCCGGCCCTCCAGCCAATTCCTAACCCAGTGCAGAGTGTCCCTGTCCAAGCTGTGGGCTGACAGCTTTTTCAGGAGAATGCTGTGGGAGATGGTGTCAAAGGCCTTGCTGAAGTCCAGATAGACCACATCCACAGCCTTCCCCTCATCCACCAGGCGGGTCACCTGATCATAAAAGGAGATCAGGTTGGTCAGACAGGACCTGCCCTTCCTAAACCCGTGCTGGCTGGGTCTGATCCCTTGCCCATCCTGCAGGTGCTGTGTGATTACACTGAGGATTATCTGTTCCATAACCCTGCCAGGCACTGAGGTCAGGCTGACAGGCCTGGAGTTTCCTGGGTCTTCCTTCCGGCCCTTTTTGTGGATTGGTGTGACATTCGCCAACTTCCAATCATCTGGGATGTCCCCAGTGAGCCAGGACTGTTGGTAGATGATAGAGAGAGGCTTGGTGAGCTCTTCTGCCAGCTCTCTCATCACCCTTGGGTGGATCCCATCTGGTCCCATAGACTTGTGGGGATCCAAGCAGCCCAGTAGTCCTTCTGGATTACAGGGTGGGTGTTTAGATTCTTGTCTCCTATAGGCTCCAGAAGCCAGCTGTCCTCAGGATAACCCGTTTTACTATTAAAAACTGAGGCAAAGTGTTGGGAAACTGTCTGGAAGAAAACAGACATGTGAGCAATCCTGACTCTTTAGCTTTAGCTAGAGTAAACTAAGGGCCTTAAGACCCAGTTGCAAGGTTACTGAAAGATGAGCTATGGGAAAAAGATAAGGGAGCTGGCAGTAGAAAAGAAGAATAACAGGATAATGAGGTAGCCAGCAGAAGTTCTGTGAGAACAGAATTTGTGTCCAAGATATAGCCACCTGCAAGATATCGTTATATAAACAAAGGCTCTATATAAAGCGAGTGTCCACTGTTAATAAACGACTTCACTTTAACCATATTGGTGACTGCGTGTCATCCTTTAAGCCTCCGCGGATTTTTCTTCCTACAGCAAAGAAGGTGTTAAATACCTCAGCCTTTTCTTCATCTTTGACAATTACATTCCCGCTCATGTCCAGTAAAGAATGAATGTTTTCCTTGCCCCTCCTTTTGCCACTGATGTACCTGTAGAAGGACTTCTTGTTATCCTTCACAGAGGTGGCGAGATTTAGTTCAAGTTTTGCCTTTGTCTCTCTAATTTTTTTCCTACACAACTTAACTGTATTCCTGAATTCCTCTTGAGTAGATAACTCTTTTTTCCGTAATCGGTAGGCCATAACCCTTTTTTCCATACAAATAGAGAATTTCATTTCCCCTATATAGCACTGCAGAAAAAAAACATTTCTTGCACACATGGGTACCTAGAGAAAAAATGAGATTATGGCATAACCAAGGAGTATCAAAATTAAGCTTAAGGTGAAAATCTGCTTTGCCACTTTGTCATTGTAGGCTGGTTTATTATGACCCCTCCTTAACTTAAGTGGGCATCTCCATAGTGCTGTCACAGTAACATCCTCAAAATAGATTTATGACAGTTAGTGAGGATACCTGTAGCAAAACTCAAATGTAGCAGTCTGCAGCCCATCAGAGCCTAATTTACTCTGCCAAGAGAGCAGTACTCTGCATAATTCACACCAGGAGGGGTGCATGACCTGTCTAGTTTATTCTGATGTAGGAAGACAAAGCTGATTACAAGGTTTGTGGTAAATATTATATGCTGAGCCATAAAAAATATGGAAAACATTTTCCAGTTCTGCTTTCAGATCAAGTTGCTATTGCAATATATTGCAAAACTAAAATTTAGCCTATGAAATGTACAAAGTTCTTAACTATAAAATATAGTTAAGGCAATATAATTCATGAGGTGATTTTTAATGTCTTTTCTGTTTTAAGAGTGAGGCAGAAGGGTGTACAGGCAGTGTATATGCATATAGTGGAGTATGATGTTACACTTCATAAATCAATTTTACATGAGTCAGATTTGCAGTGTGGTTTGTAAAGGCAGACACTTGAATCCCTGTGGAGCATGGCCTCACTGACTTTATCACAGATCTACATGTCTGTTGTGATCTGCCTGTACAGATCTGATGGCAGGAGCAGGGACTTTGGCCCTAATCTTGCAAACAATTTAATGGTTGAGTAGCATTGTATGTGTGAATACTCTCATTAAATTCACATATGTGTTTTCACTGTCAGGATCACAGGAAACAGTATGAACACAGCAGGGTGTTCCTCTTTACTGTCTAATTTTAAAGTGTTTTCTCAATATGGAAACCAGGTATTACTTTATTTAACATACATGTACAAGGAGACCCTTTTTCACTGCCTCTGTTGTGAAGAAAACCTCAAAATCTCTTGCTTATAAGGAAAAAACAGGGTTCCCTGGATAGCTAATATGTCACGGCAGAAGGCTTTTTATGACATCCTAGCTGTTAATTTATATTATATTTATTTTCCCACTATTTTAATGGGTTTGCATTATTCTATGTACAGCAACATAGTATTTTCTGATTCCCATTGCCAATTACTTTATTCTTCTTGCTTCAGCTGCTTTCTCCTTGTTATTGGGTACTGATGGATCACAAGAGTATAGGTTCTACCACTCCTGAGACAGCTGCTGCCTTGCCTTTCCCTCATTTAGAACCATTTGCTTTCTTCCCTTTGGATAGCCTAATTTAACTTTTCCAGTAACTGCCCTCCTCCCTTGAAAGATAAACAAAATTAAATATAAACAGCCTCCAAACAACTGTACTTTTGATGTCCATCTCTTGAGGGTTTGTGTGATCTCTTGTGCTCCCTGATGGAGAGAAAGACTTCATCTCACTGTTTTCAGGGGAAGCTTTTTCTTTTGTATTGAAAAGGAAGTTTATGGATCCATCAACTTTCAGGTTTCTGTATTCCCTGTGTCAGTAGCCCTTCTTGATGCTTAGCTGTGGTGGTCTCTTGGAGCTTACCTACTTGCACTAGCTAGCTGAAAACTATTCATTCATGGATAGTTAATAAGATGCATTCTTTGTATCATCCTGAAGATTCAGTCTGGGCATTGATATAAAACTTACTCCTTCTTTCTTAAATTAGAGGTCTAATCCCACTTTTCAACAGTGAGACACATAGGGAAAATTGCTATTTTCTTTTCCTCTCAATAGAAACAAAGGGAACTCCTTTACGTCCCCGCTGTCTTTTCCTGATAATTTGCAGAGTCTTCCTGGAAGAAATTTGGTATTGCTAATTGTTTTTGCAGCACTACAGTTTGTAGAGGGCATTGTTGTAGCTTGTGTTCCCTGAATCATGTATCTTAAATTGTACAAGCAACTAAGCTTTCATTATTTTTTTAAAAAACATCTTTTTTAGCCTGCTTGATTGCTCAGAAAACATGACCTGAGTGTGTGATGGAAAATGATTAGGTGCCAAAAAAAGAAATTTCCTCAGTAAAATTGACACTACTTATATTCAATTTCCTGAAATCCAAATTATCACAAGAAAATGGCAATGAAAGCACATCCAAGAAGGTTAATTTCAAAAGAAGTTTTAACGGTTTTTTAATATACTACCCTTTTACAATATGTCTTCTCATACCACAGTTTATAGAATGTTTAAAATTAATAAATGTACAATTTTTAAAAATTACCACTAAGATGCACAAATGAGTGAAACTTTCAGTTTCCTTACAGTATGCATAATAATTTTATGAAGTGGAACCTGTAGTCAAAGATTATTTTACAACTAAAAGTAACTACTTCTAGTTACTAAAAATTATTAGAGCCTCATTATTAGAGGCTGGCATCACTGTTTTTTAAGTAGTCTAAATACTGTATTTGTAAATACTGCTCTTGCATGCAGTGTGCATCTCTGTTGCCACTCTCTTGTGCTACAAGATGAAGTTGTAGGAACTTCAGCCTGGACTGGCTGTGAAGAGAACCCTGTAAGTAATGATGCAGGTAACAAGTAATTCACCATGCTTACAGGCAGATTGTACAGGAGGAAAAGATTTTACATTCCCAGCAGTCATTGGAGGCAAATGATGGTCACCACAACCCTTCCCATGAAGCTGAGTACAAGTGTTTGTCTAGAGGAATTCTGCTGGGAACACGTGGTTCCTGGAGCTGTACTGAGAGAAAATGCAGCCTGAGCACCAAGATGCAGAGGTGCTGGAAATAGGTGTTTTAGGAACTAAAAAGTTAATTAAGCAGCTAAGTTGGGTTTTAAAAAAGGAGTCTGTGATAGCAGTTAGAAATCTCTCAAGCTATGTGGTGTAAGAGCTGGGTTTTTTTCTAGAAGGGATTTTAAAATAAAATCCCTGTGTTTAGCTATGGTCTATTTAAATCCCATCATACACACATGAAGAATTTTGAATGGAACCTTCACATCATTCCAGAACACCCTCTTCGACTCTACTATGGTCAGTGCCTGTCAATGACAATTTGTGTTAGTCCATGTGTCTGTGGATTAGACATCCCCTACAAGCCTCTTAAAAACTTCAAAATAAATGGAGTAGAATTATCACATTGATATGTTGCTTTTGTACTTCCTTCAGTATTTGTCAGCTACTTAAAACACAAAATGAGTCAATCTTAAAAAATAAATTGGAGGATAGTTAAATGACAGTATGCACATTGGAGTGGGTTTTGGCTACCCCAGCTTTTATATTCTTGTGGTCCACTGGGGACTGGTGCTGATGAGGTTCCTGTCTCCTGCTCTCTGGGAGTGGGGTTTTTGTGTAACTTGGGTCCCCACTAGTTCAAAAAGACTGTTGGCAGAAAGAGCAGAGGATGATTTCTTGAGAGGATGATTTCTTGATAGCATTAACTGGAAATGGCCCAGTTAACATTACTAATGTTATTAATGTTAATGTTATTATAGCTTAGGTTTGAATGATGGTTAAAACCCCTGTTTTTGTTGTGTGCCTTAAAAGTATGTTTAAACAGAGCAGGAACTGAAAGAGGTAGTAACTTTGGCTCTTATAATTTTGACAGTATGAATTAAGTCTCAGCTATGCACGCGTAAAGATTGGCTACAAATTCTTGCTAATAAAGGTAGATTTTGTTGTTGTTGTTTTTCTTTTTCTTTCCTTTCCCTTAAAAATCTCTTTGAGTATACAGCTTTTGAGCAGCTTTTGTTGATATGAGAGATAAGTCCAGAGGTGCTCCAGCTGTCATGAATCAGGCTGCCTATGTCGGTGGCTGAGGGCATGTATAGGCATTAGGATACTTATCCCTGTAAATCTCAGGGTTTATTATTTTAAGCTATGGCTCAGTTCATACATGTGTCTGTAGTAATACCTTTATTCTTAACAAATAGGCATTTTTTTTTTTTTTTGGCTACAGAGGTACCAAATGATGATGAACCAAAGGGACTCCATTAACTGGTCACATAATATATCTTCATTCTGTAAGGAACTTCTAGTCTAAAAAAATATATTGTAAAACTTCGTATTTTGAATACTTAGTATTTTGAATACCTGTTCTTTTCTATCTTTAGATTGCTCACAGTTTTCAGCATTTCAGGGTGAGATCAAAGGAAATATTTCAAGAAGCAGATCATAAAGCATTTAGATATTAGATTTCCTATTTATCAGTGACTGGAAGCTGTATCAGAAATTGTGTCCAACTTTATTAAAAGTGAACTGGCAAATGCTGCAGTTGTTGACATACTGCCTTAATAATAGCAGAAAATGAATTATTTTTTCTGCTTGTGTTGTTAAGCAATTCTATACAACCATTACCTAGATGTGTATATTACACATACTCCTGGAAGGAGAATTCATTCAGTGAAAACTACGTTTTTTTATTGTAATTTCCGTATTACGTTTTTGCTAAATAAGCAAATTATGGGACTATTGAAGCTGCAGAACTGTAAAGTGTGTCCATTTTTGTGTGATGGGTAATGCATCTTACTTGAGCTTTTCAGCACATGCAGTTGTACAGCTGTGGTGCTGCTCTCCAGGCTGGGTGCTTGATTGATTTCCGATGACACTGAATCTCTGTATCCCTAAAGCTTTCTTTTGGATGAACTGTTACTCTCTCCTTGGCCTAATGATTGTCTGCTCTTTCCCAGATATTAGGCCTTAGAAGACCTTTTGCTCTCAGGCTAAAAATGTCAGTTTTCACTGTTTTCACTGTCAGAAGCACAGCTGTTTTTCGGTTTATGATTTGTCTCTTCAGGGATAGTAGCTTGATGATTGGACTCTGTTGGTTCTGGAAAGCAAATTCTTTTGGCTTACCCAGGAGTATCTAGAAAAAAAAAAAATCAGCTTGCATGCTCCTGGCTCAGAATCTTCCTGTTGTGAAGTTGTGTGAGTTACAAAGGAACAATAGTTGCGGGATAATGTTTTAAAAGTGCTGTTTGTGACTTTCTTGATTTCAAGTCACCAGTATGTAGTAAATAAAAGCTAATTTTTTTTTTTTTTTTAATTTTTAGTTTATTTGAAATGTGCCAAAAGTATTTCTTGAGAACAAAAAATGGTATGATTTCTTAAAATATATTTTTCTATCAAAGTAGATGTATCCTAAAGTTCAGTGTTCCTTTCCTTTCTTCTGTGTGCTACTGAGCATATGGCCCTGTTGTTTAACCCCTGAATTCCTTCCTGACATGGCAGTTCCTTGGCTGCTAGACTTGTCTGCTGCAGCCCAGTGTACAACTACTTGACAGCTACTCTCCTGTGGACATACTGCTTATTTTTGGGAAATGAGTCCTGTCTGTAGAGCCATTGTTTGTATTCATTCATGGACCAAGCAGGAGGAGATGCTAGAAATTGCCTCCTACCTTTACACTTATGGAATAATCCATTTCCAATAACATAGGATCTGTCTGCTTCTGATGTCTACATTTGTGAAGAAAGGACATGCATTATTTGGAAATCATTTTGACCATTAGCATAGTTTTCCACTAGCTACTAACTTAAACTTGGCCCAATTTTTCACTGTGTAACTAACAGAAAAAAAATAATTATGTGATACACTACATTTTGCTTGTAAGCATGCAAACACATTTTGTTATGTAAAAATATTTCATGTGTGTTTGGACACAAGTAGTTCCAAACTTTAGCAGTCCTGTCTTAGGTCTGTTTTACTTTAAAAGATTGACTTTCACTAAAATGTCCTTTCAAATGTATAGTGAAGGAACACAGAAGAGGGCCAACCCTTTAATATTTTTCCTTTTATATTTTATGTGTTTTAAAAGGAAATAGAAAGTGATGAGTAATGCAGAGTTACACTTGCTTAGTAGTAATGCTACTGTGAAAAAACTAGTGCTAGGGTTTATGAAACAAATGTAGTAAAACTCAGGAATTAATAAGCTGATACCGTGATCTAACTCTAGCATATTACATGATCTGCCTTCTGTGCCTCCTTCCCTCCCCAGTTCCAGTGAAGTACTGAAACATTATGATTTCCTCTACAAATCAGTGAAAAAGACATTTTAAATAATGCTTTGTTATATGAAAATCAGGTGATACCCTTGAGCACTCTTCTTTGTGTGTACATGTAATAAAATTGAGGCAGAGATTCTTCTTTTACCCATTTTTTCACTGCTAAATATGCAGTGCTAGATCTTTGCATTTATTTACCTTTCTTTGAGATCTTGACTTCTCTGAAACTGTTTTAAGGTAAATTAATTAATACTTTTATTTCAGCTTTGCTGTGTTCAGAGAGATGTTTCATCATATCTTTGAGTGACTTCACAACATTTTTTTGAAAAGTCATCTTGTATCAGCCAAACAATACAAGCTTGCAGGCACAAGGACTGCATTTTCTCTCCTGTCCACAGAGAATAAATACTGTCCACAAGAGTGGACATAAATAAAAGACTGTCCACAAGAGAATAAATAAATGTAATAAATAAATAAATCTCTTAAGCTCACTGATTCTGTTTGTAAAATTGTATTTTCACTTTCTCTACAGGCATTTCGTGTCTTGTATAAAAACGGTAAAGAGAAAACTGAAACATTGGGCTCTCAAGTATTGTCAAATATTTGTCTCAAAACTGGCTACCAGCTTTGACAAAATAAGCACATTTTTCTTGCTAGTCTCCTCTCCTCCTCCTTTTTTTAACCCACTGTCACCATTGTTGTGGTAACCCTCCACTGCTAAGTGATTTATTTTGCTTTTAATTTCTTTTTTCCTTTTTTTCTTTTCTTTTCCTCCCCTGCTTTTTGCTTTTTAATTCCCTTCTTCAGCATTCCCTTTTTATTCACAGCTACTAAAACTACTTCGTGAGAAGCCTTGTGATACATTATGCTTCCCCTCCAAACTCCTCCTAGCATTAGTGTTTCAGAAAACACTGTGAATTCCTGACACACTGAGACCTCTGCTTTAATTTTTAATCTTGACCTGACAGGCATTCAGATTCATTGCCTGTAGCTACACTAGAATCAACATATTATTGCATATGTTTGATGAACCATAGCATTGGTCCAAGTCTCATTTCCAGTTACTTGGTATCTAAATGTACTCTTTTGGGACCTAAACACTGTTGTCAATATTCTTTATTTTAGCTGCTCAGCAGTTTGCAGCTTAATATTGTCGAGGGGCTTCTGTATTGCAGCAGATGCCAAAGTTAAACCTTTGTTATATAATAGAAGAAATTTAGAATAGGGCCTCGTATCCAGTATCAAACAATGGAAAACATTTTTGTTTTCTTTGTTAGGTATATATTAAGTACAATCATATTCTCATTGCTTGTTTTAATCCGTAGACTCCTTGGTAGCTTTTTAATTAAATAGCACCCACAAAATTAGACAATTCACCCCTATATCCAGAAAGTTATATGTGCTGCTTAAAATTGCTGCCATTTTTTTCTGGATTTGAGTTGTTCCAGTGTATTTTTTTCCATTTTATTTCTGAAGCTTCACAATTGGTACACAGTGTGTACCTATTGTGTTTTTTTTTACATGTAAAGTAGAAGAATATTGTCAAGTTTTTCAGATGCTGCATTAGTTTTGTACTGAGTTCTGGAACCAAACTTTCAACTACTGTTTAGTCTAAAACTGCCTTTTACTTATGAAGTTGTGCTGCATATGTACATAGTCTTAAAACAGTGCTCTTAACATGAAATCTAATATGTAATAATATGTAATTTTAAAATCCATTACTCTCCAGCAAAATCTGATTTCTTGTATTATGGCAAAATTATTGGGAATTTCAGGAGGATTAAGAAGTAAATAAGGGCCTAAGTTGTCAGGATTTGGCTATTTTTCATGTCTGCAAATTTAGTACCACTGGAGTGGAGATTTGGAGAATCTTTTTCACAGGATGAGGAATGGTATTGTATAGTTATCTTTAAAAAAAAAAAACTGCATTCTAACTTAAGTTTTTAAGGTGATTATTTAAAAAGGACTTTATAGAGGTAGTTCTACAGAACCTTATTTATAAAATTTTCAGCTCTCGTAAAGAGAGCATTGGCTGTTTGCTGCACTGCAGTGAAACTGGAGCTAAAATTTCAAGATGTATAAACATGGATGGAAATATATTTTACAAATACAGGTCTGACAATCTGTATGTCTCAAAATTGAGCTGTCTCTAATTTCACTATTTCATTGGTGATGTAGTGTCAAGTGTACATCTCTTAGCAGTACATGTGTTGAAAAACAACCACATATTGCAGAATTTATGTTATATTACTTCTAACAATCACTGAAGGAGGAGGCCTGTATTTAAGCCTGAAACTGTGTGGTTGATATGAGCAGGAACTGCCTGAATGTTGGTATGCTGCATGTAAAAATGAAGACTGAAAAGTCTTTAGCCTAGTTGAGAACTTGTTGTAATATGCTTGGAATCAAAACCACTTCTAGATCAAGGGACCAGTATCTCAAGTTTGCAGAAATATCTCATAAACTTCCTGTACTGCACATATATGCTTTATGCCATGGGGAAGCTGGGTTTCTCCAAATCAAAGGGGAGATTTCCTGTGTAATTAATATTTTAGGATAATTAACATTTAATTTTTCTGCATTCTCAGTCTTAATTTCCTTTTTTTTTTTTTTCCCCCCTTCCATCTGAAAATAAGACTAAGCCTGTCAAATCCCCTAAAAATTCTGCTCTGCATGAGGAAACACTGCAGGTCCTGACCTCTGTTTTTAATGACTCCTGGGTTTGTCCTCCTTTAACCATATATTTGAACAATGCTCTTAGGTAAACTGTACTTTTCCTCCTTTTTCTCTTCCCTATGAGCTGCTGGCCCTGGCACTCTCCCAGCATCCGCTTCCTCCAGTCCTGCTCTCATGTAGCATAGAATCTCCAGCGGAAATCCTGTGGCCATCACAGCTTCCTTTTGCTATAGATTTATCTCCTTTGTTTTTAATTTTTTTCTTTCCCCCTCCCCCCCCCCTCCCCAGCTCTGACATCTTTGTTGCTTTATGCTTGGATGTAATCAGATTCCATCTTTGCCATCTCAGCTGTCTCTTCTCTGCTTTTGGACCCCTGATCAAGTTTTTGGCTCTTCCCTTCCATCCTTCCCTCCATGTGTGATCTCACTGGCTTCATAAAAATAATAAAATAATAGCATAATAATATGCAGTGTGACCTTTCCCTGTCTTTGGTTTGTCTTTCTTTCTATGCTTTCCCTATTCAGTTTCATTCTGCCTCAGGTTCAGTAAGGGAGTTTTGCTCTCTTCCTGCCTGTTACAGTCTTTCAGTCCTCTTCTCTTGTGCATTCTTTGTGCATAACTCTTTGTCTTCTTAATCTCCATTCTCAATTGATTTTTCCGAGCACTCACTCATCTTTAAAAACAATAACAACTCAATCCCCTTTTCCTTGAGCCATATTCCTGCCTACCAGCAGCTTTTCATCTCTAGCTGATGGGTTATACCTCTCCTTTGAAGGCACAAGAGACTTTCTCCTGTCCAGATTTTGCCTGGTACATTAAAGTGAAGTGGAAATCTTGACTTGATTCAGTCTGTCTCACCTGCAGTCTTGGCTATGTTCTCACCTCATTCATCATCTGTGAGTGTTTCCTGCACTGGCTTTTTCCCATCTCTTTGTCTCTTCTTTCTCCTTTTCACCACCTTTCTGCCATTTTCTCTCATGATATGTTCACCATTCATTTCCAAACACAAACTGTCTGTATAACTCAACCTATTTATGTGTTAAAAAACTTACATCTCCCCCAAATCAGCATTCTGGCTTTTCTCTTGCACCTTGCTTAGCTCACTTTGACTGAAATATGGCCTTATGAGTATCCTCTGTTTCTCTCTGCCACATTCTTCTTTGTCTGTGTGGAGCAACAGACTTTCTCCTTGGTCCTGAGGATTGTAAATGTGGTGTCCTCTTTGTCTTCCTGACATAACCAGATATG
This sequence comes from Heliangelus exortis, assembly GCF_036169615.1. NCBI lineage: Eukaryota > Metazoa > Chordata > Aves > Apodiformes > Trochilidae > Heliangelus > Heliangelus exortis. The sequence goes on along the minus strand of NC_092454.1, from coordinate 66,914,013 downwards.
CTTTGAGATCTACAACTATTTTCCAGTTTTCTGCAAGTATTTCTCTTTCTGTACAGCTAAAACTATTGTCTCTGTGCTTACCCAATATCTTCATTATGGAACTGTGCTTTTCTCTGGCCTTGGAAAATTCATTTTTGCTATACCAGAATTCATCTAGAATACTTCTGTAAAGATCATTTTTTGTAGCTTGTAGCTCACTTTCTTTGCTACCTACTGCTGGTTGTCAATTTTGTATTTTTTTCCATTCACTTCAGAGAGTATACTTTTATGTTCCACTTACTAATCAAAAATTCATCACCTGCCATAATACTGGTTTTGCCCTTCCTGCATAGATTTTCAAACAAGCACCCCAGTTCTTTGCCTTTGTATTGAGGAGAAGCTCTCTGGCTATCCTCAAGCTTGCCTTGTTACCATTATTCAGATTAATCCCTAGAACTTTTCTTTACTGGAAGAGCTGGGTTGTGTTTTTTTTTTCTTTCTTTGTTGTTTGTTTTGCGTTTTTTTGTTTATTTGTTTGTGGGATGTGGGATTTTTTTTTTTTCTGGTTTTATTATTTCTTTGCTTGCTTGTTTGAGTGTTTGAAATTACAAATCTTGGAAGTGTATTACCAATCTGCTCTGTGTGCTGGCTAGGTGGTGCTCAGTATTGTCTCATTTTTTTCCTTGAGTCCTCCTAGTCCTCTGTATCCATCTGTGTGTAGTCCTAGCTGTTATGGCAGCAGAAAAACAAGTACTAATGGTATTTATCTCACCTTGTAATTGTTTTTGCTTTGTCTTATAGAGACCAATTCTGGACTTGCACTGAAATGATCCTGCTCAGAGTTGTGTAGGAAGATTATTTTCTGTTTGGGGGAGACCTGTCTATATTTGTCATAGCAAGGAAAATTTCTGGTTTTAGCATAACAATATAGAGGATTACATGACGTGCAGTTATTCAACAAATTCTTTTCACAGAACTTCCAGTCCAAGTAGAGTCTGTTCCACATTAGCTTCTGAGCTGCTGTCACTTTGTTCTCCAGGGACAAACCTTATGCAGTCACCTCAACATACTCTGCTGTCAGGGACAGTCCTTAAGGTCTAGTTTTGAAACTGAGGGACACATCAAACAAAAATATAAATTGTTGGGATAGAGTTGGGCAGCTATGGAGAATGATTTGAGAGAATGATGCAAACCCAAGAGGAGACAATTTTAGGAGTACTGCCATATGTAACACAACTTGAGTTTGGACAGGTGTAGCTGTTCCTCAGTAAGTTGTTTGTGTTAGGAACTTGCTTACAAATTCACTGCAGTATGTTGTGTGCTTTGAATATGGTAGGGAAATTATTGTAAAACTTTGGATTAATTTCTGGACGTGATTTAACCATAGCACTTCTCTGTTATTAATTATGTGATGTATTTTCAAACTTCTTGGAGAAAGTTTTGCTAGGATCATTAACAATGCAATTGTAGAATACAAAGCTTACTATTAAATGTATGAGGATTTTTAATTTTATTGCATTTGAATTTAGCTGTCTTCTCTCAGTTGATTCTCAGCAGCTGCAAGTGCCTTGATTATAAATCATCCTTACTATAGAGGAACAGACCATCTTTCTTCTTCTGAGAAGACCACCTCTTTCTTCTGAGTTTTTGCAGAGAAAGTGAGGTGATCCTTTGTCTACCAAGAATGCAAACCAACCCCTAAATCAACCTCTGTCATCCCTCTTCACTGAACTTCAGTGTGACCCAGACACTACTGTGTCATATTAAGGAGAGGTACCACAAAACCTTAAAGTTAGTTTGATTTGTTCTCATTTTCCAGCAAGGATATTGATAGGAAGACTAAGGCCTCTTATTTAGAAAGATGAAGTTGGAAAAGAGGTGTGTTTTTTTTTTTAATTCATAGATGAAATTCCCCTTGCTGGAAGTGCTGAAGGCCAGGTTGGATGGGGCTTGAAGCAACATTTAAGGTCCCTTCCAACCCAAACCATTCTGTGATCCTGTGAAACTCCTCCTCAAACAAGGTTGAAGATAAAAGAAGAATAAAAAGGAAAACTCTAAACATGAGGAAGCAAGAGTGTGTGCATCTCTTTCACTGTCATCTGTAGGAGGAAAAGAGTTCTCAGAATTAGATCTGGATAGATCTTAGGAATAAATTCAGGAAGGATTATTCCCCTAGGGTGTACATGTTTGTTTTTTAAAACAATGATTGAGTTATTTTAATACCCTGGATGTTCATCCTCATGTACAGCACAGGAAAAAAAGAATAAACAAATAGAAAATATTTTCCAGTCAGCAACATTTTAAAAAAAAAAAAATCTTACCCCTCCCTGTCCAGATTTGGAAGACCTGGTCTGAGTATAATAGAAACAAAGTAATAGCAGAAAAATACAAACTTTTATATCATAAAAAAGAGAAAAAAATTGTTTGAATGCAGCTCTAACCTCTTCATTTAACCATGATACAAGCTGAAAATTGTAAATTATGTCTCAGTATTTCAACTAGTGGATTGTTTTGCCTACAAAAATATTACTATATCTATGCAACAATTTCCATATCCTCTTTGATGGTAATTTTATATTGAACAGAAGATCTCAAGCCAAAGGCATTTGCCTTCAGGAATGGAGACTTGAACATGTATCTTTATTTTATTTTCTCTTTTCTCATGACTCTGTGTGCTCAGTTGCAGTCAGTCTGTTGCAGCCAGTTCTGTGTCCTGGAGTTCAAAGGGACCTCGGGATTTAAAAAAACATCTTTTTGTAAATAGTGCCAGGGCTGAGTTGCTGAGTCCAGGAAGAGAATCCCAAGTGGAATAGATCTGTGGTGTTTCTAAATACCCTTTTGGAGAGCTATGAACTAAGTAATTCTATTAAATAGTAGATGCAGACTGAGGCTTTTATTCTCTTTTTTCCTAAAATGTGAAGGAGTGGAAAATAACTTTTTTTTAATGAACAAATTAAAAAACATAATATTTTTTGTGCTTTCTATTATCTTGAGAGGTGGTCATATTCGTTAGAGGTTGTGAACAAAAAGTAGGATGCTTTTGTGGTCCCTACAATATGTGTAGCTTAAGCCTTGCCACATCTAAGAACTAGGTAGTCAAATGAAAGGCAGTCTAACATAAAAGTATGCTTAATTTAAAAAGCTAAATAATAACTCTTGGGTAATACAATAGTATCAAAGTACTTGAGATGAGATATTACCAGATTTTTTTACTTCTTGTGTCATCTTCAGACCATCTCTTTCATCTGCAATATCTACAAAAGAGAGTAACAAAACTCTAAGGTTTTCTCTTGCTACACTGGAGAGGAAAAAACCTTCTATTTATTGTTCTACAACAGAAAATAAGCAGTGGTAAAGCAACATTTCAGTCACATTGGTGGGACTGAAGCACGATTCTCAGTTGCTACATGAGGCAGCAGTTAACCTCACTAAAATCTTTCCATCCCGGTGTGCATATATATGTAAAAGCCAGAATTTTCACATGTTTTTAGAGTAAAGAGTTGGGAATACCAAATAGATGAGCTTATGTAAATATGCAGATACAAATGAAATGCAGTGTTTTACAGTTATAGCAAAGTTTAAAGTAGAACTACTTCAGAAAAGTCAAATTGTTGCTTCTTTTACGATAGTTCATGAGAAGTATTGGATACCTGGATTGTACAAAAATTTTTAAAGTCCTCTGTGGAAATATTACTCACGTTGCCAGTGACACAATAATTTCCAATTTCCAAATCAATGTCTTTGGTGTGTGTGAGTGATTTACATTGTCATGCATGGTCAGACTGTTAAGTATGAACATCCTGTATTTCATTAATATAGAATGAGTATTTGTCAAACAGCATAAAGAACGTGAAGTATGTTTGTATTTCTAACATTTGCTTAATCAAAGAATGCAGAAATAAATCCAGACAGTAAAAACAGACAGTGGAAGTTTCACTGATCTTTCTAAGTTGACTGAATATTGCTTCATTTAGCAAAATAATAAGTGTTAAAGCCAGAGGAGGGTACTCAACTGTTGCTGTGTGTTTTCAGTTGTTTTGCATGCTGGTGAACTGCTTTTCCACCTGCAAATTGATATTTTCACTTCACTCAAGGTATTGTGCATACCTGTGTCCTGTGTGATGATGTGTATTTTTTAATGATGGCTCTTTTTTTCCTCTCCAGTATTCCCAGCACATTAACAAAATTAATTAGAAATACCACAAAGAATTGTCACTTGTTTAAAAGAGAAAGTAAACATGACTAACTTCTGATACAAGCAATCCAGTTAGACTCCTTCTATCTGACAAGTTACCATTAAACCACTCAGTACACAAATGGCAGTGGTAGAGGGAGTATTTGCCTTTTATTCCTTTCCTTCCAATCCAGGAAGAAAGGATAATACTGTAGCTAAAAAAACAAACAAAAAGATCTACAGAGATATAAAGCAAGGAGGACTGAGGAAAATGCCCCTCTTTGAGACAGAATTCCCATATGAAGGTCTTTTAATTTCTCTGTTCCCCATTTCCTCATCTGTAAACTGGGCACAGTCTCCTGCTTCTGTTTAAACTGTAAATTATTTGTGGTAAGAAATTTTGTTTATAAAATGTCTCCCGTAGTCAAATTCTGAACTTGGCTCAGGCTTTTTTGTTTAAAGTGCATATGGTAAGTAATAATGGGCAGTCTCATTGCAAAATAAAAGCCAAAAGGCAGACTGAAATTTTTTAATGGAAGCAAAGATTGACAGAGTATGCAGGTTTTTGGTCATATTTTCCAATCTTGTTTGCATTTGTCTGTGTAACTGAAAAGTGAGGTGTGACAGTCAGTCATATTAGCTCAAAGAATATTTATTTTATTCAAATTTTACTTGTTTCTTAACACAGTTATTGTTAGTTGGTGGATTTAAAGCCACCAGTTTTCAGATTTTCATCCCCAAATGAAAGAAACTGAATATGCTGCTTAATCAGACATAGATCAGGGAAAGGAGGCTGATTTAGCAACAGAAGGCTGAAGAATTTGTACAGTCTTGTCTAAAGTATTAAAATATTGCAGGACTTGAGTTGGTCAGAATAAGAGTAGTTGACTGGCACAAAAACTTCAAGTATTCGTCAAACAGACACTAAAGAACTTCCTCAAAACAGTTAGTTGGAAAAACAACATTATTCTCAACTTAATATTAAATACTGAAGTTCATTTGAAATAGAATGGCTGAGACACCAGTTTGATAGTAATTGCAGTATAATTTAATTTGACATGCTAGGGGGAGATACAGAACCAAAAGGCAACACAGAAGGAGACCATAGAGCAAGTGATTTCAATAAAATGAAATAGTTATTCAGGGAGACCCTGAGGTTAAAAGTTGTTTGGTTTTTTGTTTTTTTTTTTTAAATTTAGACACATGGTCTAGATGTTACCTATGAGAACACTAAAAGTTTCTGTGTTGAACAGAAGAGAAAAGTAAGATGGGGTGCTTAACTAATAAAGGGTAAAATTCTCTTCATACAAAAACACATGGAAATTTAAAAAATTATCATGAGGTAAGCAGTAAGGAATGAAAATTTCAACAGTCAGGGTTCAAGGAAATATTATAAGGGTGGGAATTAATTTTCAAGATGATGTGTACAGAAGTAGAAAACTAAAGCAATTCTTTAAGTTTATTAAAAGCAGCGTGCAAAAGAATTAGGAGGATTAAGGAAGATAAGCTGTTAAATATTCCATTGTTTAAAAATTGAGACTAGCCATAAAATACTTCACTGTCAAAACAAACTGTAGCAATAGAGAAGAAGGTCTGGACCTTGCAGGTAGTACAGTGGGGACCTCTGTGCAGCCTATTGATGTGTAATTGTGATCCAGAACACTGATCAAGGGAAAATTAAAAGCAGAGGGAAGATTAAATAGGTTAAACTGACCTTCTGCTTTCTCACACCATCAAGTGTCACTGAAGATCTCTCTGCCATGGCAAAGCTACCTTCAGAAGAGTTGCTACTTGAGAGCAGTGGTCATTAGGACTTTGTCAGAGCCAGCCTCTCCTACTTCAGTGAAGAGGGAAGAACAAAAAGCATGAACAAAGCTTTTGTTCTTAATTCCTTTTGTGCTCTAAAAGGCAACAGAAGCCATTAAGGATGTTATTTTATTAGGACTGGTGCCACTGTGCAGGGTTATAAACGTTGCAAGCACACTGAGGGCAGTGCAAGCAACCCAGTTCTCTCTAGGGTGAAAGAAGGAAAGAAGCAGAGGAAATTGGGCTTCAGCGCACAGAAGATTTTTTTTTTCCAAAGTCGATAAGAGCATAATGTTAAAAAAAAGCCATGTTCTCACCTTAATGGCTGCCATCCAGTAGTAAGCTCATGACCTCTCTTGGTGAGTGAGTTCAGATTTTAATAATCCTGACTTCTAGAAAGTAGTATTTAGTGTCGAGTACCTCTTACTTCTAACCATGTAACTTAGCCTCCAGCTATTGGATCTTGTTATGCTCCAGTAAGACTGGTAAGCCCATTATCTTAAAAAAAATTTCATGCATATGAGTGCCTGTATCCACAGACTGAATAGTTCTAAACATTCTGTGTTACAAGGTGGACATTTAGTATTGTAAATTTTCATTTCCTAACTCGTGTTGTTCAGCGGCTCAGTTACTTTTTACAATCATCCTTGGGAAATTTCAGTATTTCTAGAGCTGAGTGCAGTATTCTAACTGTGGGCTTGCTGCTATTTGGTTTGCACGTTTACCACTAAAATTTTTATTCCTTCTTCAAGATATAAAATCTGTGTTAATGTAATTGATTCTTAAATTAAAACATACACATTTTTTTTTTAAAAAAAAGTTTGACAAAACACACCATCCATGAAAAATACAACTTAATTGTTCACATGATGAGAGCTCAAACTAACAAACTTTTCTTTTGGTGTTTAACATTCCTTAACAGGCATTTTGTATTTAGCATTCAGGTGTTGTTTCCAGTGCTGCTGACTTTCAATGGCTAATTTTGGTCTCAGCTCACAGTATTTGGGAAACTGGAAGTTTACTTCCTAGTAACCCAAAAAAAAAAAAAAAAAAAAATCCATATTATTTATGACACAGGAAAAAAAAGCTTGCATGAGGCCTGCATGATAAACAGGCTGAGAAAGAGTATGGAAAATTTTATAACCCCATTATGAAGATGAGTTGGTATGGCCTCATCTGGCTTCTGCGTGCAGTAATGGCCACCTCAGCTGCAAAAAAGGATGTGACAGACATACACACAAAGAAGTAACATTGAAGAAATCAGACTTAATTTCTACACAGCTAGTTTTATCTCTCTTCTCTACTCCTGATTTCTCCAAAATTGTCCAGTTTTCCTTTATTCATTTTAGAGAATGAATAGAAAAACTTACTTCCCTTGCATAAGTAGTAACTGTGTAGAACAATATGTTATTTGCGTAATAACTGGAATTAAGGTTTCTTAAAAAATCAAAAACAAGTGGTTAAAAGTAAGTTAGTAAAAGTAAGATTTAGTCTTTTTTACCACAGTATTTTCACCTACTCACTAGTTAATGATAGGAAAGATAATCCTTTTTGTTCAAAGGCTGTAAATTTGTGGGTGTAGAGATGGGGATGATCATGAAATTGGTTATAAATTATAGTCACTGGCTTTGGATGAGAGAGTTAGGGGCTTCATTGGAGTAGACTAATGCAAAAGTCAATGATTATTGATTAAAACTGATGATTTTCAAGGCTGTTGACAAGGAAAAAAAAAGTACTGAATGAAATTTTAAAATGCTGAGGGTAGAACCGGTAAAAGGTTAAAAAAATCTCACTGTACACATTTAGGATGCATTGCCATTTCAAGAGTGAAGGAGGGCAAGATATTGTAAGGGGTTTGATGTTTTGGAGAATAAGGGTAACATGCAGAATGTTTGGTATAAGAATATTAGGAAGTTATGTTTAATGTGGATACTTTGGAGAGGCAAACATCTGATCAGAAAGAAGCACAGCGCCATGGTCGACTCACCTCTCCTCTGCTTTCTGCTTCTTTTCAAGATTTTTGTCTCATTTATAGATAGGATAGAGTTTGGGAAGAATCTCATGTCCCTTCCGTTTCCCCAGCAGTATTAGTAGGCAGCAAAAACCTAACATCTGTATAAATATGGATTTTTGTCACCATCACAGTGAGGGAAGCTTTTTGCCCTGTAGTTTGTATGTTGAAGGATTCCTTGTGTCTTGGTCCAACTCCTGGGGAGTGGCACTGCTCAGCTGTAAGTAATAAAATGTTACTTTAACCAGATGAGTCTCCTCTCTCTGTTTGCTCTCATTTTTTACAGAGATTTAATTCTCCTTTTCCATGTTCTCCCTACATGCTGTTTAATGCAATGTCATGGCTACACTTTCTGTAATTTCTTTAATTCCAGTCACCTGCATCTCTCTCCCTGTGCAGTCCCACATCTTATCATCATCTTATTCCTCTGATGTGTGCCAGGCACCTGATAATCAACACGATCTCTTTTTGGCTGAAGTCTTTCAACTGCATATCTAAGACAGTGTCATAAATACTTTGCTGCTTGAGTAATTTTTCAGAACTAGTGACGATTTTCTTGAAAAAAAAAAGAAAAAGAATTTTTGAACTGGAATATGGCACTTTAAAAATTAGCATGCACCATGGGGGAGATGTATGGTTTGTTTTTCCCATACTGTCCATTACTAAAATTTTAAAAAAATCGGAATCTACTCAACAGACATTCTACTAGTGTATCTAAAAGTGATTGTACCTTAGCTTTTTGTACTGTGGAACCATAAAGAACTTATATTAAGTTGTGGTATAACTGAGCCTTTTCTATTTAAAAAAAAAAAAAAAAAAAGTCGGGTTATCATCATTACAGTTTTATGTGTGTGAAAAAGTAGTGTTTTCAAACTCTCACTATGGTAGGATTGGTTTACTGAAGCTTTTTTATAGTACAGTGAGCTATCACTCTTGAAAATTGCATTTTAAGAAGTGGTACAAAATAGTGTAATAACTTAAATATATTTAGTATTGTATCAAATAATTCAAATGGATTTCAAGAAGAAATCCAAGTAATATATTTGGATTGGAAATATTCCTGTGATTGGCATCTGAATTAACAAACATTTGAGGGCTTATTTGATGGCATAATACATTTCCAGTTCACTCCAATTTTATTGAAACGAATTTTAAAGGAAAAAGTCAATCAGTTACATGCCAGCATTCACCACCATTGCTGCCAATTTAGATTACTTTTAGTGTGGAAGCAGTTCTTTTCAAGCAGAGAAATTACTCACTTTGAAAAAAAACATTGTGATGGGAAAATATACCTTTTTAATAGCATGGTACACTGTAGATACTCCACCATTTCTAGGAAGTGTACATGCAGTGATTGATGGTGGTGGTGGCTTAGCCTCTCCAGTTTTTAATGGTGGGAGGGCTGGAGTGATCTGCTCCAAGTTCAAGGTCAGGTACACACAGTGGGATGCTCTCACCTACACCAAGAGATGGTGTGGAAGGGCTCTGATACTGCAGTATATCCATCTCGTTTTAGTGTGAGATTTGTTCTTAGTGCCTGCTGCAGAAAAATGAATTTTCTGATTCATTTTAATCTAAGCCTTTCACTTAAGAGTTGCTTGTGCCAGCACTTGATGTATCTTAAAATTCATCTTTCATAAGATAAGATATGGCAATCTTCTGATCTTAGTCATTCCCTGACATACTTATATATCAGTGCACTGGATTTTTCTTCACTATCCAAAGAAGTATCTGATGATTTTGGTTTTTATATAAAAATGTTTACATTTTACTATATTTTTGCATTTTGAAATATTCTTTTATATTTAATATTTGCATCTTGCTTTGGATGGAAAAGAAGTAGTGAGATTTCCAGTGAGAGGGAGGACTAATTTCGTTTTTCTTTAAGGCAATATTCATGCAGAAATCCTTAGTATAATTACAATTTAATACTTAAAGTAACTGCAGACAAGGATCTTTAGGAGCAAGTCTTCCAGAACAGGGGTGAGGTGATGATGCAGTGTGAGTGAATGAGAGAGAGAAAACGTGCTTGGTTATGTTTGGTTGGATCTTTCATGGGAAATTTCACTTTAGTACAAGCTCAAACAGATTAGTCCACCAAGATTTTAAGTCAGAGATTTTGCTAATTATGTACACATCATACAGTAATTTTAGAGTATTATTTTCAGAAAAACTAAAGTTGACATAATTTTGTGTTTTGTGTCTAATCTTTGGGAAAGATCTACTGATTTTACTGAATTTTCTGTATGTAAAATACTCATATTTAACCTAGGATCAATTTGTTACTGTCATTATCCGTGACTTTTTGTTTTAAAAATAACAGATTTATGTTGAAATCCAAAGACATTATCTGGATTTTGCAACTGCACTGTGCTTTTAGGTGACCCCGTTTCTCTGAAACTGAATTTTCCACTTCTCTATATACAATTACTGCATGCCTAGGAGACCTTTTCTCCTAAAATACCTCCTGCTTTTACCTGGCATTAGGAGCCATCACCCTGAAATGACCAGGTGCCACCTGTGAGCACCCTGGATGAAATGTGGCACAAGATAAATGCAGTGTCACTGGGTGATGGCAACGAGCGGGTGGACCCAGTGTGTTTTTTCACTCTGTGCAGCCTGTGTTTTGTTGCTGCTTCAGGAGGCACCAGACACCTTTTGCACATCTCTAACAGCCTGCTGTGGGCAGTGGGTGTATGGGGGGACCCAGGCCCCTCTGCAATTACCACGTTATGTGGCTTTACCAACTGAATATATGTGGCTGTAGACTGGAAAAATACATATGTGACCATAGGTGTTGATCAGATAACGAGCATTCAAAATTAAGTGGAAGATTTGTAAGTTGTGTAAACATTATAGCAACACCTGCTTAAAAATTAAAGTCAGGAGACTGGTATCTGCCAGTACATAATCTAAAAGATGCTTGCATTGTGCTCTCAACACACCATTTCAGAAAGAGGTAATGATGTGTTGGATGGGGGGCTGAGATTTCTGGGATTCTCTGTTAGTGCCTTGTCTTGCCATTTTTCTGCCCTGTGAACTTTCATCCTCCAAACTTGCTGTATTTTTTTTTTTTTTGTGCTCCTGTAAAATGGGTTATTGTCACCTCTAAAGGCCCTTAGAATTTTTTATTGATCTTAAACACAAAAAAATATACACTACTAGCATCGTATATAAGCACTGGGGGAAAAAATATAATTTGAGTAATAAGTTGCAAGAAAAACTACTTGGATTTTAATTGTCAAAAAACATCTTACCTCCCTTCTCTTTTGTTTCTTTTTCCCCTGTTTTTCAACTGAAAATTAGGATTTGACATTAATGTTTCAGGGCAGCTTTTTAGCCAGGATAACTCGGTGGAGCTTGTAAAGAACAATGTTTAAAATTCTGTTTGATGGGAATTTCTTTGGAGTTATTTTGATGATAAGAGCCTATAATCATATTCCACAAAATTATTGGGAAATAGTGTAGTATGTGAACAGAAGCATTAGCACCTATAATATTTTTTCCAGCATTTTAGGAAAATGAAAGATAAGGAGATAAAATTGCTCGTTTTACATTTTACTGCAAAAATATGGTAGCTGAAACAAACCTTTCTATTAATATAATTTTGTTTCTTATAATAAAATTTCTTCTTAAATTACTGATTTTGTAATATGATTTGGGTAAACCTATTGTCAATTTCCTTTAAAAAAACGCAGCAAAACCAAACCAAAACCAAAGCAAAATAGAAAAGACTGCATGTGGAAGACTTCTTTGTTAATTTTTGTTGAAATTTATACAAATGTTTTGCTTCAAAAGATGTCACAGGGCATACTCCATCTGAATATGCTCCATCTTATATTGATTCCATCCTAATATACCTCATGAAAAAAGCTGAAAAAAATGGCTAATAAATGGCTGTATAGGTGTGATTTCCACTACCTTTTAATGGTCAAAATTTCTCCCACAGTTACAGGTGTCATATTAATGTTTATCTAATTCTATTCCAGATCAACATAATATGGTCAGAGTTATAATAACAATCGAAGTTTTCACAGAGATCCCAACTGGATCTCACCAATTCTTTCTGGATTGACATCAGTGTTCTCCCAAAATGACTTTAAATTTTATATTTATGTTTGCCTTTATGCCTTTATATTTATGTTGCCTTTATGTTTGCCTTTATTTTAGATTAATAGCTTCGACTTTTTTTTTTTTTTTTAATACATTCTATTAATTTCTAGATGTGCTATTATCTTCTATTTTAGACCTGTTAAATTTAATCTCCTTGAGGTTTTTCTTATCCATCTTTAGTTTTTTCATCAGTGATACATTCTGACTGTTCACTACTGAGACCTTGCAGTATGGAAGGCATGAAATTGCCAAGTTACTTTTTTTTCCCCTTTATTTTGTTTGTTTGGTTGGCTGGTTGGTTTAGTTATTTGGAAAATTACTTCTTGAGTTATAACTTAAAACATCATGAGCAGCATCTTTTCCAAGTTTAAAGGAAGGTCTCATGAATAAAAGAGAATGTAATTCTGGCAGAGCTTTGTGTCTACAGGTTCACTGGATCACCAATAATAACTCTTGGTGAATTAAAATTGCTCTTCTGCATTAGGGATGAAGCATCACTGCCCTGTGTGACCAAGAAAAAAAAAAAGCAATGAAAGGTGTCCTGGATGAAACTCCTGTCACAATATTGATTTTTCTTTCTCTAAAATTGCTTTTTCTCTAAAATTTCTCCCTTAAAAATCTTTGCTATAACATAGGCTGGCTCCGTGGTAGGTCAGTAAACTAAGCACTTCAAAGCATGGGAAATGTATTTTATTAATAAGAGAATTAATTTTATGTACTAGGGAAATCTGAACAGTATAGCATTAATAATTGGTATATTTAGATCTGTTGCCAGAAAAAAAAAGTTTATTATTATGAACTGTGTTTTTAATTCAGTTTTCCCTAATGTTTACCCTTAAGAACAAAATAAAGGTGCCAAATATAATTCTTTTATTTTGTAGTCTTACTCAAATGGTACCATTTGCAGGGCCTGACATCTGTCTGCATATTTCTGTTGAACTTTAATCTGTTTTATTGTGTTGACCTGTAAGATTTTAATTCAAGGTAGATTTTAGCACAAAATCAATCTTGGCACGGCTGATATAAAAATTTCTGCCTCTATGAAGTCGGAGTTTGCAAGGATTTTGTACTGATTTCCTAAATTTGTGTTCTTATGTAATAAAGTCCTTCAGCAAATCTAGTAAAATAAGGTTTTGAAGCTCTTCCTTTTTGATGAATTTTGCTGTCAGAACCATTTAATCAGTTCCTTTCACTTAACAATGCAAAAAACAAAAAAACCATGAACGTTCCTTTGAAGATGATAAAAAGAAAATTCCACTTAATGCTTGCAGACTGTGGGAGGTGTCGTGGCTACTGAGATCCCAGTGTCAGATCAGCTGCACTGACAATAGCTGTTGGGGAACAGCTGCCAAAACTGACATATGGGAGGACAAGAGGAATCATTACATGGTATTAAAGCTTTCTGTGAGCACAACCACTGAAGATTTTTGTGTGCATGTGGCTTTTCTGGATAGTTTTTGTTTTCAACTTCTAAAACTTTTATATAGTTCAGATATTTTTTTTCCTCCACTTACAATGGCCAGTAATTTTATTACATTAGGTTTTGGGAAAAAAAAAATTTCTTTGATTCAATGGTAATTTTCCTTGAGAAATCATTAATTGTTAATGATTTAATTAGGAGATCTAAATCTTCATAGGTGTTTTTACCTAGCTTTTTTCTTTCCCAGTGAAATGGGGCTTTAAATTCACCTGGATGGAATCAGTTGAAGTTGAAGTCTTCTGTTAATTTCACGAAACACTTTAAATATATTAATTAGTTTCTTATACCCTTCCGTCTGAAACTGTTCCTCCCCTACCATTGCTTAAATACTAAGTTAAAGACTAAATTATACTGAATAAACAGAGGCAATTGGTTTTCTGCATTCCAGACATTTTTTGCCATTAGAGTGTATATGAAACTTCCTAAATTCTTCATGGTACATGAATGGCTCTGCACTCATGCCTCTCAACTTACAGTGCATTCACTGAGTTCAAGATTATATTCATTGACATAATTTTTTTTTGTTAAGTTACAGGAGGAAATTAATGAAATGTACAGAGAATACATTTGTATACTTTCAGGTATTATAAATTGTGAGAACTAAATGGGCAAGCTATTTTTAAAAATAATTTCTGCTACGTGAGTTGACTTTAATAAGGTCTGAGTGGAACACAGGAAATTACAGATAGATAAAAGAAAACCTTTTTTTTTTTTTTACAACAACTGTGATAAAACACAGCTACAGGTTGCCCAGCAAAGCTGTAGTATAATTGTTTGAGGTATTCAGAGGTTGTCTGAACAAGTTCCTGCTCTAGTAGAGCCAGTTTTGAGCAGAAGGTTGGTGTAGGTGATTTCCAGAGGTCTCTTCAAAATTAAATTACTTTGTAATACTGTAGTAATCTTAAAATGGAAATATCCTTCTCAGTGCATTTAACACTACTAGCACTGCAAGCATTACTGGAATAAAAAATGTGCAGATTTTAAGGATAAAAAGAAAACTAATTGAAAGAGATTTGTGACTCAGTTTCAAGCTGTACAAGATTCATGGAAGCAAAAAGAAGTAGTTATGATTTTTTTTCTTTAAAGGTGAGGAATCCATGTAATGTTAGACTCAATAACATTTTAGCTTAGGAGAAGATACAGGTGGATATTACATTTTTTTATTCTACTGTATTTTGTTTACAGAAAAGCTAGGGATGGCCTGCTTAAAAAACCAAATATGACTAAATGTACGTGTTACTGCTGGATACCTGGAGCAGAGACACAGGACAGTTTTTGTAACTCTTAGGTCAAAATAAATGTTATCTTTGTTGCTACATGTAGCACAATGAAAAGCCGCCCTGAGGAAGGTACCAATATATCTCAGTAATAGGTATGTCTATGTAATACATGAAAATCCACAACTCAGGTCCTTTGAGGAAGATTTATGTGATGGGAGTCTGAGCTTTCTCCTCAATTCAAGTGACTGAAGTGTACTTCCACTTTGTACTGCAGTCAGATAAGGAAGATTCCTGTGGAAAGATTTTTTTCTGATTATTTCCTTCAGTGTAACACCTTGAAAGAATGGTACTTAGTGTACTGCATCGTGCTCTCTTGTTGTCCCAGACTGCCTTGCCAAACCACTGGTTATGGGCTTCATTTTAAGGGATGTACTCATCACAAAAACTCTGGGCAGTAGCAAGAGTTTGTAATAACATCTTCCAGGGCCTTGAGATTGCACGAGACACTTAAAAGCAGGAGAAAGCATCTTTGTGTTCAACATCCTCCCTTGTTTCCAAACAAATTTGTAATTCCTTTTACTTTGGAGAATCTTGATAAAGAAAATTTTGAGGGTTCGGTGTCTCAGACAGCTCTAATGTCTTTTTTCTTTATTAACTTCCAACCTTTTCTTAATCTCTTGACTTTTTTTTTTTTTATAGTTTATCTTATGCATTAAAAACAATTAGGATAGCAGTATTTTACCTCTGAAGACTTCACAGCCAGTTACTACCTGTTTTAAATGTAGTGTGTGTTACTACAAGTAAAACATTGTAATATTGAATTGTGTGTATGAGCGTGGGTTTTTATGTATATGTTTTTTTTATCTTATGTGTAAATTTTTAAAAATTTGTTTTGGCTGTGTAAATGCACAGGTATGCATCATAAACACAGCTGGATTAAATGAAAATATGTACATGCAATTCAAATTAACTTTTAATGTCAGAATGACAAATCCTAATCAAGATTGCCACAAATATTTGAATTATTACTTCCTGCTGTTATCTGTTCATAATCTCCAGCTCTCCTAAATTATTCCACTTTAATTACAATGCTCCTTACCTGTGTTCTACACAGTTATGAATCTTTGGATTCAACATTTTTGATGTGAAAAACATCAAATAATAATAATACTGTTACAGAAAAACTCCAAACTATTTCAGCAACTCAAAGCAGGTGTTTGTAGAAATCTGAACTTTGGCAAAGGGTGCCAAAAGTATTGGGATACCTTGGTTTCACTAAAGATACATGGTTTAAAATAAAACTAGTGATGGTCCTGCTTCTCAGGTGTCACATTTTAGTAAAAATATCAACACATTGTAGATCTGTAGGATTGTAACAACAAATTGTTCTCTTGTACTCTTGCAAAAGTACAGCTCTTTTCCTGAATTTGCAGTGGTAGGATATTTTAGAGTCCTTGAAAGTATATGTATCTAGAAAAATCTTACATATAGCTAAAAACAAAGTTGGAGAATTTTCCCTGTGATTTAAACCCATGGAACTTTATACAACAGAGGCAACCACATCTTCCTTTTTAGCTGAGCTGCAGGCAGATATTTCTGCTTCTGTACTAAATGCATTGGGTGATTGACCCCTCTGCCATTTGGCTGGTGAAGTTGGGTTGACTAGGTTTGCTCTGAGGTCACATTGAAAAATAAGGTGTTTTCCTGTGAGTTACCAGTTTTCTATAATCCTGGCTAATGTGGATTTGAAGCTCTAGGAGGATACCTGCTACACTACACTATTGCACTGAACCGGATTGTTGTGTTTGATGGGAAATCAGTGTGCAGATCAGAAGATCAAGCCCTAAGTGGTTAAAAATATCAGCAGGTACCTGCTTGCTTATGCAACCTTGTGGTCATTCTTGGAGAAAACTACTCCTAACATATTTACCTTGAAACAGAATTGTAAATTTTCCCATTTATTACAGAAAAAAACCCATAATCATTGAGAACAGCAGCTGTAAAGAGAACTGCTGTAACATTGTATGCAGGTAAAAACGCCATTTGCTGTTATGTGTTCTCCTATTCTGTGTGATTCTTTACCTTGTTTTCATCATATTTTGTCTCTACTTAAAATACTTATTCTCACTTAAAAGCACAGCACTTGCAGATCAGATGGAACATAGGATTTCTTTCAACCTTAGAGGCTGTAACTGGAATCAATTGGGCATAAACATCACAAATAGAGTTAAATCTAGCACCTGAGGAGAAGACATTTACATTCTGGTTTTTAAAAAAAACTTACTTTATTTGTTGGATGAAGGCAGAAGAGGTCTTAATTTCAATACGTATGCAAAATAATGAAGTCTTAAAGCAGCAGTATAAAATGCTTTCATATATTTTTCGTTGCTGTCACAGATAAAGAAAAGAACCTGTCTAGGTGTAGCAAGAATTAATTTAACCTAAAGTCTTCCCTAGATTTTAGTCTTTGTACCTATAAGCCTCTGCTGGGCTAGCTCATAAATGCCTTCTTCCATGAGACTGAATGAACAGAAAATGTTTTGCATCTGATATTTTAGAAATGTGTCCTGTGTCTCTTTTTTTTCAGTCCCTCTGCTGGCTCTCTGTTTCTGTTTTATCATATGTATAATTCTTACCCATGCTTCTAGAATCCATCCCGTTTTAACTTATGCTCTTGCAATGCTGTTCTGTGCAGTCCAGTACTTCGCTTGCCCCACAGAAATTTTTCCTTTTATTACAAACCTCAGTAGTTTGCAGTGCTGTAAAACCAGCATTTGATAATGTTTTGGTGTCTTCAAAATTAAATTTGCTGTATACAAGGAGCAGTGGTATGCTAGGAAGGTGATTAATGTTCTGAGAATTATATACACCTGGAAAGTGTTGCTAGCATAGATCTGCCACCCCATATTTCAGTCTCCTGCTTCAGCTCAGTTGGCTGTAACACATTTTAAACATTTGGACAGTTTGAATTCTGATTCAAGCAGGTAAAGCTTCAAACCAATATTTAAGATTGTCTAACACTGATAAAAATGGTTCCCCAAAGAGTGCAAAGATGTAAAAATTCTAAAGATGACACATTTTTCATGGATGGAGGGCTTAGTATGCAAAAGTTTTATGAGGGTAGTAAGAAACACATCTGCCTGATCACCAGAAACAACAGATGATCAGAAATTGTTGATACTGCTGGTGTATTTTACTTGAGTTAAACTAGAGGAGACCCCCCAAAATGATGCTGTCGTTGCAGTCTAAATAATTTCATCTTGAGTTAAAAAAAAACTGTACAAAATGGCCTGCTACTCACAAGCTAGCAACCAACAAAAGAGCAGGAAGCCCTTGCTGTGAAACAGAAAACAGACTGACATCCTTCATGTTATCTTCATGAGTCCTTTCTACTTTCTCCCCCCCTTCCACTCCATGCTTCCCCGGACATGGGAAAGAACATGTTATAACACACTTAGGGATTGGAGCATACAGGTTTTAGGGAGCATCACATCTCTGAAGAAATACCTAAGCCTTAAGTGACCCAGAGTTTCTGGGGATGAGGCATCATCACGGAGGATGACTTAGTCTCTAGGACTTTTGGGAACATCACCTGAAGGTCAGGAATGCTTATATAGTTTGGAATATTGACCAGAACAATTAACTTCTTGAATTAGAAAAGGCTCAAAGTGACTAGATAAGAACAGGTGTGGAAAAAAGAATTTTAAATACATCTTCTGCCTCTTCTTATGATAGACTGCATGCCAGGAGAAAGATCTCTGCTAATTTTGTCTTCTAGTATAAATAACAAGTAGTTTTTTCATTGTTTCCTCTGTCCTCTTCAGACATCTCTGGAGCCTCTGAGGTGGTATAAGAGCAGAAATAGCCCTCCCTCAGCTTGTTTCTAAGGAAAGCACCATTTAGTCTGGTAATCAATTCACCACAAATGCTTACTGTGGGGGGGCGGGAGGGAGGGAAGTTGGAGTCCAATTTTAGTTGCTTCCAAAATGTGAAAGAGCAAATGCAATATGTCTGTTTTCAAATTAAGTGCTTCATCTCGAGTACTGAAATGAGAACTAGAGAATAAAGGCCAACAGCAAAGTCTACAGGTGTAGAGCAAAGGGAAGGCTGGGGAAAGGGTGGTCCAGCTGCTGAATTGGCCAGTGACTCTGGTGACATTGCAATTGTTGAGGTACTAAATGCTTTCTTCAGCTTGGTCTTTACCAGTGTGGCTTGTCTTTAGGAATCTTCAGACCCATGGGAAGGTCTTAAGCAACCTGGTCTGAAAGACTTTATCTGTGATGAAGGAGGATCAGGTTGAAGAACATAAGATACACCAGACATAGAGAAATCTATGTGAGCTGATGAGGTGCACCCACAAGTGCAGAGTGAGCTGGCCAATGTAATTTCAAACCACTGTTGATTATCTTTGAAAGGCCATAGTGATTGGTGTAGGTTCCTATGGGCTCGAAGAAAGAAAAGCCTCTTCTGTCTTTGAGATAAACAGTAAGGAGGATCTGGGAGTCACCAGGCCTGTCCTTCAAAACTCCTATTTTGGGAGGGTGACGGTGTCATTAATCACCTGGATGATGGAACAGAGTGAACCCTCAGCAGTATGTGTATTATACAAAAGCCATAGCAGTGGTGGAGATACATCAGGGAGTTGTGCTGGCATTCAGAGAAATGGGCCAGCAGGAACCTTAGGAAGATCAACCAAAGGAAATACAGAGTCCTCATGGCTGAAAAGGAATAACACCAGGCATGAGTACAGACTCGAGACCAACCAGGTATGGGACAGCTATGGAAAAAAAGACCTGGAAATCCTAGCAGTTACCAGGCTGACCACGAGCTAGCAGTGTGGCATTGCAGCCAATAGCAGCTAGGGGTGTGTAGGCAGCAGGTTGAGGAAGGTTATCCTTCTCTCCTCAGCCCTGGTGTGACACATGTGGGGTGCTTTGTCCAGTTCTGGATTCCACAGTACAAGAGAAGCACTTACTGGGATGAGTCCATCAGCAGATGACAAAGCTGAAGAGCTTGGAGCATCTGTTGAGTGGCTGAAAGCTCTGTGACTCCATTCTGGAGATGAGGAGAAGGGTCAAGAGGTTCTTGTCCACGTGTATAAATATCTGATGAGAGCAGAGAAGATGGATCCAGACTTTTCTCAGTGGTGCACACTGAAAGGACAAGAGGCAAAGAGCATAAATTAAAACGCAGGATATCTGTTGTGAACAGAAAATACCTCACTGTTGTGATGAAAATACCTCACTGTTGTGATGAAAATACCTCACTGTGAAGGTGGTAATGTAGAAGATTGCCCAGAGGGGATGTAGAATCCATCAGTGACGATATTAAAAACCCATTTGGACAGGGATCTGAGCAGTCTGGCCGTGGCGACCCTGCTGTAAGATGTCCAAATATCCCCTCAACCTCAACCATTCTCTGATTCTGTGAATTTCTGAACAACTTGAATTCTGACTTAGTTAAGCTGGCACTGAATTTCTCATGTGTTTGTTTGCCTAAATAACAGTGGCTATTTTGAAGTTGTGTCAGCAGCTTACGGAAATATGACAGATAGTGTTCATCACTGATGCTTGAAAAATTCTGCAAAGTGGTGAATGGACTGTCTGTAATCTTCCACTTTACTCAGCATGGGGTAGTATGAAAATATAGTTAGCCTGGGGAAAAAATGCAATACAAACAAACTAGGAAGAAAGTTGAAAATATGGATGGTGTCAAATGCAGAAAACAGAAAAGTAAATGGGAGACAGGAAGTTTCAACCATTTGCAGAAGATGATAATATCAGAGGAACCTTAATGTACTAATTGCTATCAGTACTCCCCTCAATCTAGATAATTTGCTGCTTTTCTCACTGTAATTTTCTTTTATTCACTGCTTTCACTTAATTTATAGGGAAATGGCACAATTTTTCAGTCACTGTTGCTCAGTGTTAACTCTGTATAGGTGTTACCTTTGCAGTGGTTGGTATAGAATTGTCAAAGACAGGACTATTGAATATCAGTATTGATCAAACAATGATGCTGGTTTTGCTTTGTCAGCAATATAAAATTGATAGACTAGTGTACTCCTCAAAAATGTATTATGGCTAGGATCTAAAGTGCATACAGAAGCTTAAATATCAGCAAGATGTACACTCTGATCCATGTAATGAGTTCTGCACAGTGGTGGAGTTCAAGCCTTGTTAATAAAGGAATAGATTTTCCATATGTAATTAATGGTTTTGTATGCCTCAGATTGTGGCTGCCTAAAATCAGAAAAAATAAATGAGGTAATCTGTCTCTTCTTTCTACAAAAGGCAACAGTAATTTATAACTACTGGGAAGTCCTGAGTTGGAACATTGTTTTCCATAATTTAAGAATTTTTTTTAATAGACATTAAATTAAACCAGATGAAGGATTATGGGGGAATGTGTAATTTTTAAAATACATAACCCAAAGAACATCTGATTTGGGTGATTAGCAATAACAAACAAATCACCCAATCACATTTTGTGAGTTGTAGTATCAATGAGTTTACTTCAGCTTCTAGGCTTGAAATGCCCATCTACTGACTTTAGAGAACTCAGTAGATATCTCAAGTAAAAATTTCCAGTTTCAAGTTGCTCTCTGATAGGCTTTTGAAACTGCAGACTGTATGAAAAGTTAGGTTTTTATTTTTGTTACCTTTGGAGCATTGTGAACAAGGGTGTTAAACAGAATGTGTGGCTTACCTGGGTATGATATATCCTAGAGTTTAAAATTTTTAATAGTCTCACAAAAGTCAGCTGTTGCCACTGGGCTGTGTCAGGTTTTTATCTTTAAATGTATTTAAAATTTCTGTTTGTGTTCTCATTGAGCATCTAATATGTTATAAAAAGAAAAAGCTGAACCATGCCCACAAATAGGCATGCCATTACATTTAAAACATCATTTGGGGTTTCTTAAACATTTATAGAAAGAAAATTGTGGGACAGAAAACCACCACTATGGGTTTTTGTTTTGCTAATTACAGTCATTTTAAGAAAAAAATGTGTACAGAGTGCTTGTATGTAGTGATCACCTTCCATAAATTGTTAGTTTCTCTTGCTTTAGGGTGGTTCTTGTGATCTGATACAAGTTTTAAGCTTAACATCTGAGTTAGAGGTTTTTTTGAGCAGCTAGATGCCCAGTGTGTAAGATGATGTGCTGTTCTTGCTTGCCAGCATAGCTCTGTTCATTGGACTGGGTTGCCCATGGTGGAAGCCACCAGCATCACTTCATTCCCAGCCTTTGTTGACCTTGAAGTTGAGCTACCAGAAACAGAATTTTAAAAGAAGTGGCCTCTCAGAATCATGATGCTTTTAGGCCACTTCAAAATTATTTTGAAAGGAATGCACTTTAAAAAAATCACAGACCTGAGTTGTTGGCAAGATATGGCATTTCAGATTTTGAAGTGGAGGTTTGCATTAATTCCCATATTAGCATCAACTTCAATAGCACTTTTTTGGTTACTCATTTCTGGGTAATTGACAGTGTAGCAAAACTACTGTATCACTTTTGGCACTAATTGCCTGAAGTCTTGTGGAGAAGCAGAGTGAAATATTCATGTCTGAGGCAGGATTTTCTTCACAGTTGTGCTACCTAGTAACTTTATTTTTGTAAGAAAGGTAAAATTCTGTGTGACCATGGAAACAGAACTACTGTGAACATCAGATTGATTTTCTCCTTTACATCATTTTTGGCAGAGATGTTCAAACCATTCTGAAAAGCTCCAGATGCAGCACAGATCATCAAAGGAAACTGCATTAAAATATTTTAATATAACTGTTGAATTAAACAAAAAAAAACCCACAACCTTTTTCCAGGGTTGCCTGTCTGTATATTGCGCAACTACAAATAGGTATTTTACAAACATAAACTGCAGTCTTTTTCATAAAGCTGTGAACACAGGCATGTGTTGGCATGTGTGAAATGTGTTGACTTGTGTTACTGTTCCTGCCAGAAACTCCAGGAGGAAGACCCTCCAGTAAAGATATTTCCAGTGCATCAGGTTGTGGTTCTTTAGACAGTCCTGCATTTATCTGCGTCGTATGTGATTAAAGGCTTTACATGTCTTATTCCCAGTTAACTCTCCTAATTTATCTTCACACACACTTGCAGCTTTACTTGGGGGGAAAACGTTCCTGCCACTATAATTTATACAAATTCAAGATACATCAGTGGTTCTTCACCAGCTGGATCACCCCTGGGAAGCTGCATAGTGAGTCCTGTGGTGTGTGAGTTGGGAGAGAACTTCTTTCAAACCAGTCTGGGGAAGCCAAGTGATGTCTGCAGGCAGCTTGAAGCTGTGCATGCAGTACCCTGAAAGACAGACAGCAGAGAGAAGCAGCAAAGGCATAAAGAAGCAGAGAGCAGGAACATGGGAAATAGAGGCACAAGGAGGGATGGGAGAGCATTGTGAGAAGTTGTGAGAGTTACGGAGCAGGAGGCAGAAACAAATGTACATATTGCTCTGCAAAGTCTTGCTTCTATTACCACTCAGAACTTCAGAGATTTGGAAGGCTCTCCAGTCCCATCACCCGTTCTCTTCTACCAGTTGAAAGTTCTTCTTAAAATAATTCCTGTGCTTAATTTATGCAATTTTTTTACGTGGGTCATGCCATGCTGACGTTTGCTAAGTCCAACTGTACTTCTTGAGCCTCCTGGTGTGATTAGCTAAGGTGGTCAATGGCAAGTTGGAAAGAGCTGGAACTTGGAACTTACATGGTTCCCTTCTTATTTTACCTTCTTGATTGTTCCACAGCAGTTTTATATATTCTTGTCCTCCTTTGGGGAGGGAAGCTGAAAGTACTCAACTTTTTGAGGAATATTTTTTGAGATTGTGTCTCCTTGCGTTGGAAGTCAAATAAGGAGACATTTTCTATTTTCACCAAGTTCTTAATAAATGCATTGGTGCATGAATATTCTTCAGACTGTCTGTAATTAAAATCTTTGAGAAGCTTCTTTTTATCTATTCAGTAGACAAGTTGGAATTACTTTTCATTAGACTGTTTTTCTGCATAGCCGTGATTCACCTGGACCCACAATGCTTTCTCACTTTATTTCTCTGCTATAGTGGTGCATTTAGTGTCAGATGTCTGAAAAAGAATAAATCTGAAGTAGGATGTCATGTGCTGTCCAAGCAGCACTCTTTCATTTAATGCAGAAAAAAGTAAGAATGAAAATTTGGGCATACCAGTTTCACTGCAATTGACAGGTAATACTTTCCCATTGAGACTGCTCTGACAGATAATTGATTATATTTCCCTGGGTTAAGGTAATCACCGTCCTTACCTCACATATCAGAGTTTTGCATAGTACTTCTTAAGCTACAAAGAAAACCTTCTTGTTGACCTAAAGTAGCAGGATTTAAATAAGCTTTTGCCATTTTGAATTTATTCATCTTCAGTGGTGTCTGAAGGGCAGAGTAAGAGTACTCAGCTCTCTTCTAAGTAGATCCTGCAGTGAATACAAGGAGAGTTCATCTCAGGCCTTAGACAAATAATTTTAGAAGGCCAAATTAATTTTTTGACTGAAGTAACTGTAAAGATCTGTATCTAATTATTGTTGATTGGACAAGCAAACCATATGTTGCTGAGCTAGATTTATAGATTTGCTTACTTACTCATTTTATGATACTGAGCAAAGCAACTAATTCCACGTGTACAATCAAAACAAAATCAGCCTTTAGATTTGAGAAAATATCATTTCACCTCAGTATTCTTGATACCCCTGTGAGACTGAATGGGATTTTAATCTTAAACTTGGGTGTTTCTGCATGAGTGTGTCCACGTGTCTAAACCATCAGTAGTATTGCCGGGGGAGGGGGGGACAGAGACCCTCCTGTCCTGAGCATTCCTCTGGGCAAATGTGAAACATGATGGGAGTCTGGCAAAGTCAGACATGTGCAGGGAGGGCAGGTGCCTGGTCTGTGGGGGTTGGGAGGCTCAAAGCAGGCTGAAAAGCACACCTGTTGGAGGGATCAGGTGAGGATGGGGTCGATACACATCAGAAGGTATCTGATATGCATCTTGTAGCATCATCCTGTAGATCTGTGGTGAGTGATCAGGCTGTCTTCACAGGTGAGTGTGAGTTCATGTGGTGGCTGCCAAACTTCCTGTTCTTGTTGCTCTTACTTACATCCCATTTAAAATTTGACTGGAAGTACCATGAAGGTGATTTTGTGCTTATGCAATGAAATCATGATCAAGTACAGTCTGACACAGAGTAACAGTGGACATCTCCTTGCAGAAAGCTTCCTCTATAGAAATACAGTTCCTATTAAAACTTTTCATCTTTTGTGTCCTTTAATCTAAAGATTTTGAATTTAGTGCAGCAAATGCTTAATACTCTGTGGTAAATATAGAGCATTTAGGCCCAGAAATGAATCAGAATAATGTATGCATTTCGAAGTGCTGGCAAACCAGCCAAAGGCTAACATGAACACTCAGATTCTTCTCAAAAAGCATTTTGTGATTTTCAGTAACTTAGTATTTTTGTCTTCTTCTGCGATTTCCCATTCATCGTCTTACTGCCTTGAAACATATGAGCAAAATTAATACCTTAAATCTATTTCCTAAAATTTGTAATTTATTTTTTAAATGGGGCTTTATTTTATCTGTGTTGAATGGTAGCCATACTCAGTATGATGTGGTCAAGGGCAAAGAATTTGGGTTGTCTGTACTATTAAGGGAAATATGGACACTACTATAATTTGGATCTAGCAAAATGCAGTATGCCTTTGGGACAGACTGGTTTCCATGACAACATTTTCTTTTGTATTTTTGAGGCTAGAAATGATAGGCAGAAGCTGTTTTACAGTAGTGATTAGGTCAGTCTCCGGTTTGGGGGGAAAAAACTATTGCACTCTCATCTGAATGCCAAAACAAATGTTAACCCTTTCTGGCTGCACCCACCTGGCATCCTTACAGGTATGCAGCATTATAGCAAATATGTAAATAGAAGCAGAAATGTTTTAATTTCTTAGAAATTTCATCTAAGTGCCATTTAAAAAAATAGCATTATTTGAATTTCTCAGTAACTCATAGAAAATATTATGCCCAATTAGGATGCTCAAAATCTATTATTAAATGGCATTATGATTTCATAAAATTACCATACTGTGAAATATTCTGGTCACCAGATATCCGTGTGCACTTGCTTTGTGTGTGTGATACAGTGCCTTTCTTTTATACTCTTTTAGTAATCCTACCTGTGCTGCAGAACCATAGCTTGTTGGTTTTTTAAGTTATCCTGGAGGATTTGCAGGATGAGAAATGTAATGTCTATATGAGAAATACTGTTAGTCAGAATCATCACCATAATAGTCTTTGGCTTTAGTCATTAGCACAGACAGTACAAAGAAAATTCTGAAAAATTTAAAATTGTTTGGCTGATGGCCTCTATTTAATCTGGCTGCAGTATACAGATAGGTTGGAAGGGTTCAAATTTAAGAGGATTGGTTGGCTATTGGCACATTTTTTTGCATTGGTTATAATTTAGCTTGGAAACAAACGGATAATATTTCTTTCTCCACTTCTTTGCTTTAAAGGAGAGCAATCAATCTTCTCAATGCAATAGTTAAGGTCAAGCAGCATTGGATACTGCAGTTATCTTAAAGTACACTCTGAGCCTGGACTTTTAATTTCAAAAGTCCTAATGACCATTTATTTTTGATCTTTGCTCATCTATTGAGACCTGTGTTTCTGAAGCCTTTCAAAGGGCGCATCCACGGCTATTGCAAAACGTAAAAAGGTCACACAGGAAATTCCTCCAGACCCTTGTGACTTGATATGTTTCTGTGAGTGTGAAATTCCCATTGTTAATGAGGTTACCACGTATGTATAGAAAAATGATGAAATTGCTTTTGAGCTGTAAAATATATACAATATAATGGTGCAAGTGGCCTCATTTGATGGGAGGATAGTAATTTTTTATATCAGTTTAGAGGTCGTGATCTGCTTTGCCATATTTTAGAAGATTACTTCATATACTTTGGTTTAGTTCCAGATCCATGATTCCTGTAGCTACAGAAAGTGTACACCACTCTGGTTCTACAGAGTGACACCGTGCAATATTACTTCATGTAAAGACCAGTTTTTTTCTTGGGTATACCTCAGCATTGTGGAAATTCTTGAGATGTTGTATGGTTCTTCAGGGGTTGTATGTTTTCAGTTTCTTTCATTTTTTTGATCGTGGAACACACGATCTGCAGACATGCTTTTAATAATGTTTGTTCAAATTAAAGTATCTTCTAGAATCAATAGATTCTGTCATTGATTTTTGTACTTGTTCCCATAAAGCCATTAGCACAGCATCTAAGCTGTAAGATGTTTGTTATAGCTCATGTTCTCATGTTTTAGCATCAGATGAGGCCCTCGTTTTAGGTATTATTGGGGAGTAATGTCCTTTCTCATATGTCGACAAGCTTCAAGGAAAAAGGTAGTAAGCCATAATTGAAAGCTCATTTTAAAAATAATCTAAAAAAAAAAAAAATCTTCTAATTCTGTATTTAGGAATTGCTTTGTGTAACTTCATATTCCTACCTGGTCAGTTAAAGACTTCAGTCTGTCTTTACATTAAACTACTAAATTAAGCTTCATGAATAAAAAGCATATTTGATCTTGCGCATACTTACACCTTTTTTTTGTCCTTTGTATTTCATACCTTCCAGGAGTTCTTCCTACATTTCTGTCTTTAGAATTAATGGTTAAGAACTTCCTATTCCATCTATTGTACATCTATTTGAAGCTTAAGTAATCTTTGTACCTCCACAATACTTTTCTGGAAGATGTTTTTTTATTCATCAGCTAGTTTCTTTCTTCTCTGTTTGGATCCTCATAACACATAAAAACATCATAGAATTGTAACTTTGTTCAGTAGGATTATTCTAAAAAAAAAAAAAGGTGTTTTAAAATTTATTTAATTATTCAACTTAAGCTATTGTCCTTCCATTAGAGAACTGTTTTGAACTTTTTTTTTTTAATATCACGATATATTGTGATATATATATGTTTTGTTTTATACTACACTGAGCACAAGTTAATAACTTGCATCTGTAGCAGCAGTGGATGAGGTATTTCTGGGGTACCCTTGTTACTCACCCACTTAAGAGGTCAGAAGTGGCAGGCAGGTTGACCTATCCAAGCTAATTTTGTCTAATTAGCCCTGATCACTTCACAATTATGAAGTCTGATTGTAATGCTGTCGCTTACTTAACACAGAATATCTACAAACCTTTTAAAAATTATACTATGAGGAGGTACCATTTTCAAGAGATTTACTCCTATGTAGTGTTACAGGTGTGGTGGCTCTATGGCCATGCATGTATCAAACTTGAGTGCTGAGTGTTGATACATAAATGGTTTCTAAAGTGACAGGGTACTTGAAGCACAGGCTATACTGCCTTCTTGCTTTGCTTTAAGTGAAATTGTACTGAAAAAACTAGATTGTGCAGTTTGTCTGATGAAAGGAACTTCCAGCTTTTGAGTTTCTGAGCCCAGGTTACTGTGGTAGTCTTCAAAGTCTGAAGTGAGTGGAGCTTCAGTGAATTCCTTTGAAAAAGAAATGAAAAAAAAAAAAAAAATCAGACTCTTCAGGAAGCAATTTAAAAATAATCTTATCAAGCAAACAGGCTCTGCTTGAATTCAGAATTGTGAGCTTGTCAACCAGCCCTGAAATGTCTTTGTGAGGTCAACAATCGTGGTTTTACTCATGGGCCAATTTGATACATTTGTAGTTGAAGTCTGGTGAAAAATAATCTCTTTTCAAATCTCTACTTAAATTATACCTATTACCCAAGGAAACTCTTTAAGTGCTATTTCTTTTACTCGCATTGACCACATTTTTTCTTTTCTGCATAAAATGACAGCCATTCATGTAGCACTGACATAACTAACCACATGCTAAGTTTGAGATACTTTTTGAAACTAGCAGGAGTTGTTGTGCAGTGTTTAGTTCATTTTAGTGCGCGGTTGTTGTAACTTGAATATTGAGCACAGATGAGATGGACACAAATTGAAATACAGGACAATTTAGACATCTCCAAAAACTGTTTTACTGGGGTAAAACAGACACTGGACACTGGACACTGGACACTGGACACTGGACACTGGAACGTACACCCCAGAGGGATTGGAGCCTCCATTCTTGGTGACAGGCAAAACCTGGCTGGACCCAGTCCTGCCATAGTCAGTTCTGCTGTGAGTAAATGGATTAGACTAGATTTAGTAATAATTCAGTTTAGATTGTTGTAGAGGTTCATGAGACTACAGCAGTCATTGTCCACTGGCCATATTCCCTTCTTTGCCTATTATTTCTGTCCTCTTTTTTGAGGTAATGACTGTTGCCATCTTGTACTTTGTCCTGTGAATTACCTGCTCATATGTGTGTTTCATCTTCATTTGCTTCCATGGACATCTGTAAAAATTAGGTGTGACCTAAGGGCTGATTGTCTCCACCAAGTTAGGCTGAATAGCAACATGTTCATTGGTTCCTCTGTATTCTCAGCTGAACTGCAAGTTGGCTGACTGCTTCTTAAAAAAAAAAAAAAAAAAAAAAGGTATATGTTGGGTGATCAACCAGAGTGAAGTTTTGGCAAAATCCTGCTTTGCTTTCCTATCTTTTTATCAAAACCCTTGAGGCTTATCCCTTAATCTTCTCAAAGGAGGACTTCCAAGTTTCTTGAACAAGAATCTGGAGAAGCCTCTGTGGGGTGTGCAGTATCTACTAAGGCTCATGAAGACCTTCATGTCCTCATTGATTCTGCAGAGAGAACCCTTAAGGGCTGATGGTGCTCAAAGCTAAGAATGGCTACAGGTGTCAGCCTATCCAGCTGAATGTACCTTTTATGATGTAAAGATACACGGTACAGCGATTTTATTCTTTCCATGAACAAAGACTTCAAGCAAATCTCTTTGAAACAAATACTATCTTTAAAGCTCTCTTGAAACCCAGGAGCCTATTGTGAAAGAAAATCTCTCTGAACGTGTTATGAAACCACCACAGGCAAGAGCTACTGCTTAGGGGCCTGTGGAGATCTGTCACAGGCAGATTAGTGTTGTTTAAACTGGAGGAAAAGTTGCACCAGGATATGAACCTGCTGAACAGAAAATTTGCCTCTTAAGACACTGTAGAGTCCCTCCTTGGACCTTTCTGAAATGACCTCTTAGGCTCTTAATTCCATTCATTGACTGAAAATAAATAACACTGAGGGTTGGTTGTTCTCTTTTGTCAGTTTTGTCTGCATATGACTCGCAACCTCAGGAGCAAAGGGACTTGGAAATCAGAAATTAAATGATTCTAGATTAAGAAGTTCCATTTTCCAATGTAACTTAATTTTGAACTAAATTGAGTGAAATATCATTAAATGAGGTTTAGCTGGCAAAAATGTTAAGCACTGTGGATGACCATAAGCGCATTCTCTTCCCTCAAATGCTCGGAAGATTTCCATTTCTTTGGAAAACGATAACTTAAGGGTATCCCACCCTCCCCCTCCCCCCATGTCTCTCATTATGAGGCAGTACAAGAAGTCCAACCACACATATTTGTCCTTACATGGTGTGTGCCTTTACTCCACTTCTCTCCTCTTGTGTAGGCTAGCAAAATGGTAAGTAACGGGCTTTTATTTTCCATTTTAATGGGCTTTTATTTTCTGAAGAAAAGCAACTTATCTCTGTTCATGGTGTGGGTATTTTTCCTGTCATGATCCCTAGCATTTTTTTGGTAAGAAATGTAAGTAATGTCCCACCCTCAACGCTTCCTTTCCTGCTGCTGCGGGAAGAGGAAGGAGTTGACAGTTTACACACAAGGCCTCCTCGGTCCCCAGAGGAGCTCTATCCTGCTCAGTCTAGATTTTTTTTGCAAGTACAGGCTGCTGATTTATACTAAGATACTCCTCATTGTTACTGCTATTTGTTTAAATGCATAATGGATGTGTGAGGTTGTAGCTGTTAGAAACCATATAATTACAAAGTGATTTCTCAGGGAAGCTTGGTCTACTGTTTTTGAAGAGGTACATCAAGAAAAGCTTTAATTTAACTTTGACAGAGGTTTTTGTTGGTCTTTTTTATTTTAATTCTTGGGTAGCCATTGTGAGAATAGCCATCTCTATAAAGCTGTGATTAACATTACTCATACATGCCACTGCTTCACAGCATTTTTGTGGATTTAGCTTTGACATAACTCTGTTAAAACAGGGTATTGTCTGTATTCATTTTAGATTTTAGGATTTTCTGTTTCGGTTATATTATTTGAATTCTTAACTGCAGTAGTTAAGCTCAATTTGGCTCAATTTTTCAGCACTGTTGGATATCTTAGTTCTAGAAATTAAGTTTAAAAGGTTTTTGCTTTATCATACGAGCCTGAAATGATGATTTAGAGCTACAGAACAGGTGGGTATCCCCCTGAGATGGAGGAAGAATTATGAGGGCAAAGCATACATGATTTTAAATAAGGGTTAAAAATATTTCCCTAGCTTTGATGAAATCCTTGTTCAGTTTTTTCTGTCTTCTGAAGTAAAAACAGTGCACTCAGAAATTCCCAAATCCAAAACTGCAAGCTCTGTAGTTCAAAATATACAATGGGAATGAAACATTACTATCTTTAGGCTTTCTGTGGGAGGCATTCTTTGAATATTTGCATCTTAATTTCAGAGATATTGAATACCTTAAAGATAAACAGATTTCTGTGCCCAGCACTTTGGAGACCTCCAGGTGAAAATAAACTTGCTCTTCATATGGTTATTAAGTATCAGTATAATAGGCCAAAAATGAAACATCTTGCTGAATTCTAACAAATTTTGAAGCAGTTTTAATTTTTTTAGCGTACTGGTGCAATTTTCTCAACAAAAAGCGTGTCAGTGCTGTGAAATAAACGATAACATAAGGGTGTGAGAGTAATTACTGCTTCATTACTTCATTATTAGGAAGTCCTCTCCTTTCAGGGAGGGAAAAAAAATCAGAATAAGTCCTCATCTTAAAAAAAAAATAAATTATCTGTATCTGCATATTGAGAGTTTATGTTAGAGACACAGAGTTTATGTTTGCTCTCTGTAGCAGAGAACCAAGTGCCCAGTGCTTTGGACTGGGGCTTGCAGGCTCAGAGCATCACCTGCAGGAAAGGTAGAGCTCTGTCCCCTGAAGAATACAGTGGTTTTAAAATGCCTAAAGAGTTTTCCAATCTCTAGTTCCGTTTGCTGGCTTTGCAACGTGTTTTCAGGAAAAAGACACAAACAGAAAAAGGAAGCGGTTCAGTCCATTCATGTTTCACTGTAATGTTTATTGGCTTTTAAGTGAAGAAGAAGTGGTTGCTGAGTAGTGGGGGTAATGATTCAGGGGGTTGTGTGAGGCTTAGATTTTGTTTTGCTTAGCTGTAACTGATAAAAAAAAAAAACCTGGCAAAACGTTATGTGTGCTTACAGTTTACACTGATGTTAGGTCAGAAACCACAGATGTAGAGTCTCTGTGATCTAAGAAGCTGCATGGATGTTTGTGAGGTGATTAATGACAAGCTTTGTGAGGAGTGTGAAAAAACATGCTCAACTAGATATATTTGTGCACAAAGTTAGGGTATGTAATGGTTTGAGTGTGGCAGACATAATCAGTCCTGGGGAAAAAGTTAACATGTTTTTGTTAGTTAATATTAATTTCTTGCAGACTTATTCTGGTTTTCTGTGAAATTACTGAGTGTTAAAAATTAACCACTCACTAACATTTAATTTCTGGATACAAGGCTTTATGCATATGTGTGGTTTTTATTATGCTAGTAGTGATTTACCAATTCTTTCTTTCCACACTGCAGTATCTGAAGGCATTCTGTGTCTGCTGTGCTCCAGCTTGGTAGGGTCATTGTCAACAAAACCTGGTTAAGCTGACTAGTAGTGTTGGCCTCAGTCCACATTGCCCTTCCACTTCGATGAATTCTCTTCAATAATTTAAACTTGCTTTCTTGCTTTCTTGTTTAAAACACTGTTCACGTATGTTCATAATTGCTGTAGCCAAAGGCTGATAGTTCAGGATGGAAATAATATCTGTTCCTATTGAATTCAGTGAAAAAACTACAAAGGAAGATTTTTTTTTTTCTTTCTTTTTAAGTCTTGTACATTAACATCACCAATACATTATTTATCTGCAATGATTAGCAAAGGAATTTAATCTGTACAGATTAAATAATACTTTTTTTATTGTTGTTTTAAACATGTTATAAGGACTTGTGTTATTTTGCTTTTAAAAGTAAGATCCTGTAATTAAATCTTGAGACTCATCAGGCACTGTGTCATGTTGGCATATTGCCATGTCTTAATTTCTTTGCAAGATGAATAGCCAAGTGTCTCAGCTACAGATGAAATGTTAAGAGCCCAGCATGAGACACACTCTAAAATGTCTTTGTGTGATTATGAAATGGCCTTGTTTTATAATATAAGTACAATAAAGTAATGCACATATTGCAACACCTGGAACAGGATGTGTAAAATTAAAATTATTTAAGGTAAGCTCTTAATTATTTTGTTTTCTCTTTTTTAGGTGTTGTTTGAAGTTAAAACTAACTAAATGTCATGTAAAATAATTCTGAGCTAGTGTTTAGATACAGAAGTCACAGAAATACAAATATTGGAAGAAAATATGTCAAGCAGTTGCACTCTTTTCATTCGCTTTACATTTTTTTCAGATGAGAACTATGTGCTGCTGTGTGTGTGTCCCAGACAGTGTACCAGGAGGGATATTTTTTATTCCCCATTAATTCTTGCCAGTAAGAGCTAAATTCCACAGTTTGGTTAGTTTTTTTAGCATCATATTAAATTTCAGCAACTAACCTATATCCGAAGAATTAAAGGAACTAGTGGATCAAGGAACTGAGAGGAATGAAAAGAAAGCAAAGAAACAAAAATCAACTGAAGAGAAAAGAAAAAGAAGTGAGAACAAGTTTAGCCAAAGCAGAAAAAATGCATTTTTGAAGGTGTCTTTAAAATATCAGAGAAGAAAGGACAAGGTGCTCTTCTAGATGGGCCCTAACCAGAAGGTCACTGTAGACACATGTTAAACCATTAATGGAACTGTACTTCTCTACAGGGGAAAGTTTGTCCCAGTGAAGATTTCAAGCAGGTGAACTCCACTCTGTTGTGTTTTATTCTCATTAGTTAGTACTGTCTTACATTCTTGCAGAATCACCCTTCAGATCACCCTTACAGTAACTTGATTTTAAAATAAAACCAAAACTCCAAGAATGAACTAAAGTAACCACAGCCCAAAATTCATTAGGCAGATTGACTACATGGAAAACTTGATGATTTTGACTGAAGTCTTAATATAATTTCTTTAACACAGATCAATACAAAAACGTGTATGTTCTGTTAACTGAAAAAGTAATTGCATTTTTTAAAGCTGGATAATGCTGAATGTTAATAACAGGGCAGGGTCAGTCACTGAGCCTCCATAAATTTGGTGTTTAGTATTTTGTTTATTTTTCAGGCTTTTGATATTTCCCAGATTGGGAAATCCCCCGGTTCTAAAGAACATCCAAAACCTACAAAAAAAAAACAAACAATAAAAGCCCGGATTTGGAGTTTTATTAAGCAGCCCTTAAAAACAATAAAGCAAATGAGCTGGGTAACTTGTAAGTGAGTGCATGGAAAACACTCCTTACAAGGAGTTGTTTGATCTCCTGGCATAATCTCCCAGAGGAAGTGAGGAAAGCATTGCTGCTTTTGAGTCATTTAAAAGCAAAAGGGACAAAACAGTCTGTCACAAACATTGTAACACAGTGTAATGGTGGTGGTGTGTTAGAGAAGCTGACCCTGGTATTCCTTCTCCATCCAGAAATTGCATGTACCTTTAACCATCAGCTTCGGGTTACTGATGTACC
This sequence comes from Heliangelus exortis, assembly GCF_036169615.1. Taxonomy (NCBI): domain Eukaryota; kingdom Metazoa; phylum Chordata; class Aves; order Apodiformes; family Trochilidae; genus Heliangelus; species Heliangelus exortis. The sequence goes on along the minus strand of NC_092454.1, from coordinate 66,879,375 downwards.
TCTGTTCTTCATATCAATGTGCTTCTCCTTTATTCAGGAAGTGTCTAATGGCATTTGGGGGAGGGGAAACTCATTAACTTCCTTCCTGAGTAATATAATTTTTATTTCCTGTTGTAACAGCAGCCTCAGCCAAAAGAAACAGCCTAAAAAGTGTGGGGTGGGGGTAGGGCTGCCTGTGCTGAACATTTTTGTCTCTGAAGTGGAAGGTTGGTTACAAGACCGTTTCGAGTCACAAAAGCAGTTTTTGCAGGGATATTTTGAACCTTCTGTCCTACCTTGCAATGTTCTTTTTCATTACCTACAAACAAGGAGATTTGCCTTGTAACTTCCCCTGCATCGGACCTGGGCTGCTTTGCCATCTTCTGCTCTCCTCCTTTGACCTCTGAAAGCCACTCAAGACAAACCCTTCCCAGTCCCCCCAGGTGTGGTTTCTGCAGCTGTTGGTGGGTGCAGGGATGTTGGTTCCCACTGCCTGGCTCCTGGCAACACCCTTCCACAGCCAGAGGGGAACTCTGCTGATGCCAGCAAAGAATACCCCAGATTTTGGGTCTTGAGCAGGCCCTGAGACTTCCTGCAGGCACAGATCTGTATGTGCCAACTACGGCACGACTTATGCTTGAAAACGCCTTTTGTCACACTATACTGTGACAAAACATCTGTTAATTCAAATTTTAAAACCTTTCTATTCCCCAAAATAACCCGTACACTCATAACTAGAGTGCCTGACAAATATCACATGAACAGGCACTGGTCAAGTTGAGGGTTGTTGAGAATGAGAAGGATTTACCAATGGTTAAAGCAAGTGAAGCGATAAAATGTGAACTATTTATTTATGGTGTCTGATCAAGTGCATATATATCATTGTAAAATAAAATTGGATGCTGTTCCTATGCATAAAGGGTGATTTTTAAAAATAGTTGGAAAACTGTATAAGTTTATGGCTGTGGGTGAAAAAATTGTGACAGTACCACATCAGCTGAGAGGTTAACATTTTGTCCAAGCTTCATATAGTGTATATTTAAGCCCAGATATTTGTCACCTTTTCACACAGTTTCTACTGTGTTTTGGACTGCTTTTGACCCTAGGAATCATAAGGTGTTTCATTCAGTCTAGCTATGGCTAGACATTCACTGACCTGAAACAGTTGTGCTAGATGGTAATATATGTATATGTATATGTATAGCACACATATCAAAATCAGTATACAATATGCCACAAACACAAGTCTTTACAAGAGCTGGGACCACTAAGAGAAAAAAAAAACAACTTTCAGTTAGCCTTTTGCTGTGTTAATTCCACCCCTTTCTCCTGGATTTCAGGGCTGGACTGGTACTATTCATGAGACAGCAGAATAAGTATACCTGAGTAGGAGTCATATATTCCTGGCACTCAGAACTTTAGTATCTCTTGAACATGTGTATTACCAAGTTATAAAAAAAAATAAAATAATCCATATTGTGTTCTTTGTCCAGCTTATCTATTCTGGTGGTGTTTTAGTATTTCTGATGTTGTGGTGTAACCTGTTTCCATAACTCTTTGCAGTTATGAAGGACCTGACAGGACAATGGAAGTGAGAAAAAAAACTTGTAAGCAAAACTTGTTTTGTTGCTTACAAACTGTGTGTGAAGCATTTTCTGTACAATATGGGACATTTTGAGAAGGTAGCAAATTTGTGCTTAGAAAGTAAGAAGGTGAGCCTCTCTTTATAGTATGTGATTTTGATTAGCAAAATATTGATGTGGATGGTAATCTCAAGGAATAAGGAAACAGACTATTTTCTAGCAAATAGACCCTACAAAGTCACTTCCATGAAGAGAAGAGGTAGTGGTGCCCTGCATTGTTATGGGGTGATACTCACAAGGAAAATGAAATGTGATAGCTGTTCATTTGATGTGACCTTGGGGCCATAGATGACATCAAGCATGCAGGTTATCAGGTTTAAGCTTTGCTGAAGTAATTTGCAAAAGAACCATCCAATAACCATCCCTGAAATCTGTGTCTTTTTGCTTTTGTCAGCCCTTGCCATGTTGAGGCTACCAGTGTAGGCAAATGAAGAACAACTTAATGATCCATGGCTACCTGACATTACATTGGTTTTGTCAGCTTTTGTACTAAACTTTCATATCCCCCCTCATGGGACCCTCTGCCTGCAGAAACCAGGTCATTTTTGCAAGATGGGCTGAAGTCCCTTGAGAGCAAAAAGCCTGGAGTTGTTTCTAGGGATTGTGAGGCTTAGAAGTGGAAGTGAAGCGTCAGAAATTATGGCATAGATGAGCTCTAAAATTCTGTGCCTTGGCTGTTGCTCAGAGGAAATCCCAATAAACACTGCATTGTTCTCATTCTCTTATCATAACACCACCTGGATGTCAACCCTTTCTCTTGCAGCTCAGCCACCTTCTTTAACAGGTGGGGCTTATTTTGTCAAAACTTCCCCCACTTGAGATTGAAGGAAGAAGAGTGTCGATTCTCCATCACTTACTGTTGTGATTCCTATCAGCAGATAGTGAGACCTATGTAATTTCCCATCAAAAGTCTGTATCACCACTGCCAGCTTCCCCAACACAATGCAGGCTGTTTCCCTGGCAGGAGGGGGCACCACTGGGGTGATGGTTTTCTCCACCAGTTTGTAGCTTGTTTTATCCCCGGGAAGCACAGCACTTGGGACCAGCCAATTATCTGTAATTATCCAACCTGGCTGAGAAATAGTCAGGTTTTCCCTGTCAAAGAGAAGAGAAATAATATTATAGAAAGATGGAGAGGGGAATGTCTCTGGCTATCACAGTTTAGGATGAGGATCAGAAATTGAGAGAAACCAGTTTTTTTTAATTCTTATTTTCTCATGTTACAGGCTTGTACATTTCACAGTTCTTCATGTGCTGTGTGGTTTAGCCTGAGCTTAAACTAACTTCTAAAAGCACTAAGGACTAGGAGGTGTTAAAGAGGCACATGTGTGTCAAGCTGCTCTCCTCCACTTTATTTTCTTCTATGAACAGAGTTAAAATGGATCTATCTGTATTACAGTACTTTCTGTACTTCACTGCAAGCCTTTTTGTGTTAGCCAAGAGGTGTAAGACAGCTTTTTATGTGCAGTGAAATAGAGATTACTGCAACTAGTAGATACTAACATTTACTTCTAGTCTTTTAGGTCATCTTGAACACTGTTGAAGCAAAGGTGACTGTGACAGCTGGGTTTGCACTCCCACACTTTGTCAAGAAGCTTGGGAAAATGAGCTTGCTTTTATTTGGATTGGTGTTAAATGGTCTGGCTTATTTATATAGATAATTTTTTTTATACCTGCTTTACTTTATAGAGTTTTCTTCTCCTTAGTATGTGCATCTTCAGCGAAGATAAAGATACTCATAATACACATTTCAATCCAGTTTTTATTTATATGCAACCTATGCAGGCATAAATGCTTATTACAGACAAGGTTGAATAGTAGCATTCTTTATGACAGGTGTCTGACTTGTTTCCCACAGCTTATAATTTTGTCAGTTTGTGAAAGGAACTTTTCTTGCCATATTTCTGGCTTTAGCTGTTTTGTTTGGTTTGTTTTTTTTTTTTTCCATGGGGTGCAATGAAGACCTTAATGGTTTTGGTAATCAGATTTAAAACAGCTGTATTTTGTCTCTTGTTCCCAGTATTTAAAAATAGACTGTCAATATTGGCATTTGGGGGACCCAGTAGCCTGCAGAAGGAAGGGACCAGTGTGGTCAGATAGCTGGCTGCCAAAGTGGAGGGTGAGTTAGCATCCCTGCAGGAATGGAGATGCCTTCCCTCCCCTCCCCATGTCAGGGCTTGCTGGCAGGAGGGAGGAGGGACCATGCCAGGGTCTGTGTGTGCATCACTTACATACAGTAATGAAATAAGCAAAAGAGTAATGGTTTAAAAGTGTATTTTAAAGCTGCAGGAGCTGGTTAACCCTGAAAGACTTGAGTTCTCATTATCACTGCCACTTCCCACGGATTTTCACACCACAGGGTGTAAAATAATTGGTTCCCTGAGGAGAAGCAACCTGAGGCGACCACTCGGGTTTTGCCAGCTTTGCCGTGTGACCTGGGGACCCAGGGAGTTTACTCCTGGCTGAAGCTGGGGCTTTTCCCAACAAGGCTGTTTGTTCCTGGCTCAAGTCCTCAGCAAGCCATGGAGCGTGTGCAAGCCACTCACAGATCCTGGTTTTTTGTGTGAGGCACTGTATATTTGACTCTAGGGACACTGCTGTTCTGCCGTGCTTCTTTGGTGGGGCTGCAGAAGAACTGATGGATTCCAAATGCTATGTACTAGCTGCTGTTTTGGTTTGGTTCTGGGTTTTGTTGTTAGTTTTTTTCTTTGTGTGTTTATTTGTTTTTACCCATATCCTAATTTTAAATAAAAATTTCAAGCATGTGCATCAGTCTCCCGTTATCTATAGAAAGTCTTTGAGATAGTGGCAGAATTTTTCAGATACTGAAACATTTAGAAGAATATATAGAAAGTTAGAAAGAATATATAGAAAGATTATATAGAAAGTCCTTGTAGGACTGAGTTCTCGACCTCTGCTGTGCTTGGATGCCTTGTTCTTGGATTCTGGTACCCCAGGGGGTAGTGTGTCAGGGTCCTGTTGCTGACTACCCAAGATAACTACTTTATAGCAAACTGTCACCAGCATGGAAATGTTAGGTCTTCATAGGCACAGTACTTTATTCTGTTTTAGTACTTAGAGGTGTCAACTCAGTGCTCAACAAGTTCCATCTATCCAAAGATAGATATTCAGACAACGTGAGAAAAATCAGACACTATACAGGGTAGCTTTCCACAAGTTTTAATTTGATCACATTTCGTATTTTTTAATCAAACTCTAATATTGAAAATTAAACATTTTAGCTGTTCTTGAAAATCCAGGTTGCAGTCATGTCTTATAATTCTTGCCTAGTGGACTGTATTTTATAAATACTGCAAACCATACATTGCATTCAATGCTTCAGTTAAACTAAAAATGCTCAAGTAATATAGAGGGTTTTCACAAAGTTGAACCTTGGTCTTGGTAAGGCTGCACCTCCTCAGAAGATGGTAGGAAAGGATTCACTCCTCCATGGGATATCTCAGAAGGACTTTCTCTTTGAGTTGGATGTGGAGGGAATCTGAGGAGATAAGCCTCACTGGGCTACTTGGTCTTCTTCATAAAAGTACTCAGAAAAGCTTTATTTGGTGCTATATATAGAAACTGAGATATTGCTGTATATATCTGCAATTTTCTGGTGCTTGTTTTTTTCCTGAAAATTTTGGCCTCATGCTGTCATTTCTGCCCATGAAATTAACTTCAGGTCATTTAGTCTTACTCCTAAAAAAAACAGGAAAAATCTCTTAAAAAGAATAATAATATTGTGTGGTAGTTTTTTAATTTTAGTCTCTCAGGGTCTTAAAATGGATACATACTTGTTATGGCATTAAACATTCATTTTTCAGCACCCCTGTACACAAGAAATACTGTTCATAAAATAATGAAATTCAGGCCAGAGACTTTAAATAGTCTATATATTGTATTACATACCAGTAACTTGATGCAGAAAGGAGTTAACAATCAAGAAATCCAAATGGCTGTGTTAATATCTTTTGTTTATGAAAATTTGCAGTCAATATTGTATTATCTGTGAAGCCAGGTGTTTTCAAGTTTAAAGGAAGAGTAATAATATTTACAGCACAGCCTTGAAAAAAACAGACATATATCTATAGTTAGTATCTCAGTAATAATTATTAAGGATTAATTTAATGATACAAATGTCCAAACAAGAACACCCAAATAAGCTGTTTCTTGAGAAGAGAAGCAGCTTCATCGTGATGTAAATTCTCCCTCTCAGGTTCTTCTGAAATAGCATTTTGTTTTCTGTGCACATGCTTTCTTTTCTAGCCAGCTCCATGTGGAGTCAAAAATCCATTTCAAGTAGAGAATTATTGAGTTTTCTGTTTGTCTGTTGCTTTTTTGCTTTTTTTCTGAAGGTGTGCACATATTGCCAAGATTGCTGAATCACTTCCAGGTGACCCGAGAATAACCCTAAACCAGTCTACATTGCATTTCATAATCAGAATTCTGTCTTTCAACACACAACATATTTGTTCATTTCTGTTTCATAACTTGGAGAAGACTGAGAGGTGCAGAGAAACTTTAATCTTAGTGTTATTTATGGTTACGTTTGTGAAATGGGAAAACACAACTGTTGTGTGGAGTGCAGTAGCTTGGGAACCTGAATATAATCTTATAGCAGTCTGAATATCTTTGGAAAACAACATGGATTTAACAGTTACCTTAATTAAGTCATTTAAAGACCCTGTGCCAGCCAATTTAATGACTAGAGAAAGAATCCTACTAGCTCAAATGGGACAATTGTACCAATTGTAAATATTTTGTAGAACTTCAGCAGAATGAAATGGAGCATGTTTAGGGCAGGAAAAAAAGATTGGCAGTGATCAGCCCACTTTGTGTTGCATGTTATGCCTTCAGCACAGTGCTCATCTGAGTATTGCTCAAAATAATTTCTAAAAATTATCTTTAGGTGTACCTAAATTTAAAATTGTTTGGTATAATGATTTCAGAAAGTAGCCATATTTTATTGAGTGTATTTGAACACTGCAGCAATTTTTTTTTCTCAGTCCTGTTGCCATGACCCCAACAACTGTTGAGTAATATTTGAGAAAATACAGCAGATTCAATATTGTATTTCAAGGATTTTAAATGTAAAGGAGTTCTTCAACCTGATAAGACAAACTAAAAATTTAAATGAGATAAATGTAATGCTTCACAGTTGTGTAAAGTAATCAATTTTCTATTGAAACTAAGTTAGTTTCCTGCTAACTCCTTTTTAGCAGAAGTGTCTTTGCACATCTTGAGTCAAATTCCTTGTGGTGAGGATGGCAGTGGGTTAAACCTGTGGTCTGCAGTGTCACTTATTCAACGAAGATGTGAACTGGAGGTACAGCTCAGAAAAAAACCAGCACATTGAGTATTTTGTGGTTGTTAAGCTACCAGACCGAAGCAGCCTCAGTCTCCAGGGAATCTGGAGGAGGAGTGTAAGTGTCACTTCTGGAGAGAAGTAATTTCACTGAAATATGACTGTAACTCAGCTCCAAGCTGCAACAACAGTGTTTTGTGTCCTCAAGTGCCTTTAACTTGTCAGCAGCATGGTTATTGCTGATGAATCTGATAATAGTGTTGCATTTTATCAAAAGTGTAACATCAGGCAGTTGGCTAGCTCTGTGGTTCGATTTTGTACATAGGTATCCATAGTATCCATGACCAAGTAACACAGGGCTTGGATCTAAAGCTGAAATAAATGCCCTTTCCTTGACAATTGTGTGAAAACATTATTTGAAATATTACTCTGATTTTTTTGCAACTTCCTAAAGAAGTAGGAATAGCTGAGTAGTCAGTTCTGTTCAGTTCTGAAAAAGAGGGTCAGAAATTTGATTCTTTAGTTCCATATTTAAACAAAATTTTTTTGCTCAATTGTTTTTTTTTGAAGTGAACATCCTGTTGGTACCTGTGAGCAGTAGTGATTTTAGTAACTTCCAGCAAATAATAAACCATACATTCTTTATAACCATACATTAGAGAAATCTTGGCCTGGGAATTGTGTTCTAAATCCAAAAAGAAGAGCTAAAAGACAGGGCTGAAATACTGGGTTTTGACAAGAATTTGAAATCCTTTTATTCATTGATAGCAAAACTTTTCTTAAAAATAATTTCTGATTCCCTTAACAGTCTACTTCCAACCTCTTACCTGGGTTTCAGTTCTGTAAAGGAATTTCACTATCTCAGCTAAGTAAAATGAAAAACCCAGATTGGGCACTGGGGTACAGTAAAACAAACTGTAATCCTAGGGCAAGCTTTGCTTACAGTGAGGTTGGTTTCGGGGTTGATTTATGTATATGTGGAGGGAAGAATGGATGGAGTCCTGGAGCATTTCCTCCTTATCAACAGGTCTGCTCTTGTAAAGTGAAGAAGACTGCTCGTGACAACTGAGGAAACCAATTTTTTCCCCAAACCCCAGTATTAAATGTGATTTTTCATTCTGGTATCAGGTATACAATTTGGCTGTTTATAATAGACTAACTCTATATGCCATTATATATTCTTCATAATTCATAATAACATATAAGATGAAGTGAAATGCAATGACAGCAACCATATCAAAGTATAAGGAGCTGCAATTTGAGTAAAACTGCAGAGTTACAAGGAGCAGCACTATTGCCTTCTACAATTATACTTTTCAAACTTCTACTGTCACATGAATGCCTTCCCATTACGGAACAGAAATTAAACTTTTTAGACATACATATAGATGGAACTTAAACCTGGAATTCAGTAGGTCTTGTGAACCAGCTCTTTCAAATGGCTTGCTTCTAGCAGTCTGATGAATCTACCACTTAGGGAAGATTGTAAACTCATATGAGTAAACCACTCTACTGGTTTATTTTCCTTTTGTGTACAGATGAACATTCAAGGCTCTACAGGAGGAAATAATAGCTTATTGACAGTCAGGTTTTTTAAAGAAATTGTACAGAGTGGTGAGTAATTTGATGTTCTGACTTGGAAAAAATGAAAAGGTTTCTAGTGGTTAATCAATGTAGTTCCTCTTAGCATTTCTTTCTCTGATTTGTGGTAGGTAAAAAATAATGAAGCACTATTACAGTAAGTAGCTTATGTCCTAGAAATACTTGATAGTTACAAGTTGAAGTGTCTGCAATGCTAGTCTTGTAAATAATACTGCCTTCAAAGTTATCAACGACCAGAAATCCTTCATGTTCAGGAAAAACAATTTTTAAAGTGTTCTCCTACAGAAGGCAACAGAGTTGTATCAAAAATAGTCAGTAATATGTGATAAAATGCACAATTTTTCATGTCTTTCTGTTCAGTTAGTTTCTTTTTTTTTTGCAGTAAGCTGGAGAAGGCATGAAATATGTTGTATTAGAAGGTATTCTTTAACATAATAAGTAGTTAATGATAAGTAGTTAGCTTTTTGGTGCATTATGCGTATCCATGCCTCTATGGAAAAGCAACCAGAATGCTGTTCTTAATGCTGCAAAATTCCTGGGAAAAAGGGTGCATGAGAATATGACAGAAACAGACAATTGGGTTTTAGATTATTTTTCTCTTACTATTGTGCTTTTGTTGCAACAGGGACTGGTCACAGCTAAACACAGTAGCCCCAGTGTCATCTGTTCTTGTGTTTATTTGCAGTTTTCTTTAGTGGCATCACTGGATGTGATGAATTAAGCAATACTGCTTTGGAAAGGTGTTTGACTTTCACATGAACTTACTTGTATATTCATCTCAGACCTGTCAACTGACTAGCAGAGTCTTATTTATGCTGAGCATCAGTGTGAGTTTTCAGTATGGGTTTCAAGGAGATACCTACCAAAATTTAAGCGTTTTCTGGTTTTCCTGCCAACAGTGTGCTGCTGTCATCAGTATTTGAAATGTGGTACCAACAATGGTGGGAGTTTCCTTCTGTTGTCCTTCACATCCATCCTTACACATTTCCTGTTCATTTTGTGTGAAATACCTGTGCATTAATACCATATGAACATATACAAAACTAACCTGAGATGCCTAGCATTTTTGCTCTTACTTTGATTAAACTCATTTTGTTAGTATTCTCCATGACAGAATATTTTTATCTGGTTGCTGTGTATTTTTTTTTTTGTATGTGTGCATATATGGAAACATTCTATTAATTCTTAAACCATAATTTTAAAAAGACATATACATTCACTTACGTAGGAAAGCTCTATTATTTTAAAGTAAAATAATAATTTGTTTATTGATTACAGGATCAAAATGATCCTTAACATCATGTTAAGTGCCAGTTTGATTATTTAAACTTGAGGAGTGAATAGATCTTAGTCGTGCTAAGGTTTAGATAAAATGTAAAGTGATACTGCATATATAATACAGCTGGTTCTCCAAATTGCTCTCAAGTAGCTTTATTATGAAAATGCCACTCTTGATGAAAAACCTGTATTTCAGAGAAAGTGATTTAAGTGTTGTTATTTCTGAAGATCTTGCCAAAATTCTCACGACCTAACATCTCTGAAGCAGGATTTAAAAGGAGGAATGAAAGCTAAAGTATTGTCTAGCATTGCTTACAATAGCTCAGAGCATGCTAGAAGTTTTCATCTGGTTAACACTCAAAATCAGATATGGAATTTTTTAATAATCAAAAGCAAAACTTCCAGTTGTAAAGTTAAAATAATAGAGTCTCAGCATAAACAGTATGAGTAGTAGGAGTTCTACACCATCGTGCACTTTCAGCAAGTGCTGCTTAGGATTTGGACTTAGGAGATCTAGCATAAACACAGAGATTACTGGGGGGGGTTTTGATTGTTTTGGGGTTTTTTCTTGACCTGGAACCTAAAAAAATCATGCATACAACATGCATTTGGAATAATGGGCAGTCAGATGGTCTTGCTCAGACTGTGTAGCTTGTAGGACTCCTGAAGGCAGGCTGGAAGTTTGTTCTCACCAGAATGCACTCAGCACACATTTGTGCTGGTAAATTTTACGAGCATGAAAATTGTCAAATAATCATACTGGGATGCTGCTACATCCCTGGGCTGCCTTTGCTGCTACATTCACGGTGCATCACTCTCACTGTGCATCAAGGCATGCAGCAAAAATGTGTGAACCTTCAAGATAGGCATTGCAGTGCCCCTCCAGAGAGCAGCCAGCCTTACTTGAATATTAGTAGGGAAAGGCCATATTTCAGAGGCTCTGGTAGCCTGGAGACTACACCTGAAAGCATCGACAGGCTGTCTTCCAGCAGCATATGGAAGAGTCACAGCTCGGGGCAAGGGTAAAGCGTTCTCAGGCACACGTCACTGTCCTGTGCTGTGTCATGGGAGGTGTTGTGGAGAATGGGAAAGCATCTACTGCAGTCAGAGGAAACATCTTTACAAGGGAAAATCAACTTTTTAAGTGTTTCAGATTCTACCTATAGAAACAATTTATTTTCAGGAGAGAGCCAGCAGTGTGCCCAGGTGGCCAGGAAGGCCACCAGCATCCTGGCTTGTATCAGGAATAGTGTGGCCAGCAGGAGAAGGGAGCTGATTGTTCAGCTGCACCTCAAGTACTGTGTTCAGTTCTGGGGCCCTTGCTACAAGAAGGACATTGAGTTGTTGGAGTGTCCAGAGAAGGGCAACCAAGTAAAGGGTCTGTGGCACAAGCTTTATGAGGAACTGAAACTGTTAAGCCTGGAGAAATGGAGAGACTTTATAGCTTTCTTTCAGCTAGATGAAAGGAGATGGTACTGAGGGATGGGGGGGCTGGGGTCCAGTCTCTTCCCCTATGTAACTGGTGATAGGAGTAAAGGAAATACCCCTGAAGTTGTACCAGGGGATGTTTAGGTTGGACATTAGGGAAAAAAATTACAGAAAGAGAGGGCAGGCATTGAAACAGGCTGTGCAGGGAAGTGATATAGTGACTGTCCTGGAAGTGCTCAAAAAAACATGTGAACATGGCACTTCAGGACATGGTTTAGTTTTCGTGGTGCTGTTGGGTGTATGGTTGGACTTGATGATCTTAGAGGTCTTTCCCAGCCTTAATGATTCTGTTATTATGCGACTTAGGCAAGCAAGCAAACACACTTGGCAGCACTGGCAAGCATCCGTGCCTTACTTGCTCTGCTCTACACCTTCTGCAGAATCAGTTGTTAATGCAGCATCTCCTTCATCCTAACATTGTTGCTACACTCTTAAGACAATGTTGCTCCCTCTTTCTCTTGATGCCAGTTTTAACATCATTAAATCCCAAGGTAGGGCTTAAAAGTTGCTTGTGTCATGGACACCATTGCCAGTGGGCTCAGCATCCTCTAGAGGCATTAACTGGAGTCCAGGAGGAGCTTGTACTTTCTTCATCTTCACAGCACAGCCCACCAATACATGCTGATGCTTTGCCAGAGAAGACAGAACACAAGGGCATTGCCCCTGAGTAAGTTGGCAGCAGGAGAGATCATTGTGATGGAGCAGAAGATGTGGGTACCCACCCACCACCTCTGCTGGTACATCAGGAACGAGATCTCACCAGCTAACTCTCCAGATTTAGGGCTGATGTGGAGGAGGTTGATGGAGGAGGCTTGGGTGATGGAGTGGCCAAGAGAGGCCATAGATCTGTCTTTCATGTGAGGTCCAGTTTCTCTCATCTGTCATCAAGTAGATTTCATCAATCATGAAAATAGATCCAAAAAATTAGGAATCTGCTTTTTGCAGAAAAATATACCAATGTGATAGATTTCCTACTTTGAATAAAAATAAGGATGTCTTACTCTGAGCAAAATACCTGAAATTAAATCCCAGATTAGTGAATGAGCAAGATGAGGATTTTTATATCAGTAAAGTCAAATCCTTCCTTTATAAAATTATTTTGATTTTAAATGAACTTCCTCTTCAAGCTGCTATCATAAAACAGTTCTTGTGACAGCCTCAGAAAATTATCTATATGCTGCTGACTTCTCTCTGTTTTGTTACGTTTCAGGTACTGTAGTAATGAAATAACTAACCTATTTTATTTTTTATTTACTTTGTGATTCCCTTACTATAAAAACCAGCCTAAACCTAGTGACAAGTTTTAGGGTGTTTAAAGTTCTTGAGAGTAGATGGGGTAGAGCAAATAATGACCACATTTTTTTCAATTTTTTCAATGACCACAGTTTTATTCAATTACACCTTTTAAATTAATAATTGTAAAGAGATAAAATAAAGTCAGTATTTAGCTACAAAAGCAAATAGTTTTCCATTTTTAAGGATGTAAGATACTGTATAAAGAGATCAGACCAGTTTTCCTATTTCATCTTTTTATGAAAAGTGGGAAAAGCAAATTGCAACTATTTAAAATGTCAAAGTAATGGAAGTGTAAATGATGAACTACTTGTAATGCATGCAAAAAGGAAGCCACGCTTTGCTGTGGGGTTGTGAAAAAAGAACTCAATAATTTATTGGAAATGGCCTCAAGTTGTGCCAGGGAAGGTTTAGATTATATATCAGGAAAAATTTCTTTACTGAAAGGGTTGTCAAGCACTGGAACATGCTGCCCACTGAAGTGATGGAGTTACCATCCCTGGAGGGATTTAAAAGATGTGTAGATGTGCTGCTTTGGATAAAAATAGGGATGTATTACTCTAAGCAAGATACCTGGAACTAAATGTCCAGACTGAATGAGCTGGTTGAGATTTAGTGGTAAACTTGGCAGTGCTGGGTTAGTGGTTGGACTTGATGTTCTTAAAGGTCTTTTCCAACTGAAATGTTTTTATGATTAGGGAAGAATAAATTAGAATACTCCATTGCGGCGGCTGCAAGTTTGTTTATTGATCTTCCTGGTGTTAGTTCTTAAAATATTCAGTGGGTAGCACAAGCTAGAAAATGTAATATACCTAAAACACAGAAAATGCTTTTTTTGTGTGGTTTTGGAAGTTCATGGCCCATGAAGGGAGAAAATTCCAAACAAATAAACTTTAATACATAGAAAAACAAGTTAGTACATTGCATAATGAAAGACAGAAACTGAAGTTTCTATAACACATAAGACTGGACTACTGCAGAATGCCTATAATTACAATAGTCTTAGAATTATTAAGTGGTATTCAGATGTAAATAAAACTGACCTACTGTTATAGCCACACAGACTTCTCAGTGTTCTGTCCTCCTTTCCACTTAGAAATACAAAAGAGAGGTGGTTTTGCATAAGTGTCAGTAAACTCCATAGTGTAATCAAATCTCAAATAATTATACCAATTAAAAACAACACACTGAATGCCTTTTGAAATATCATGGTCCAGAGTAAAAAAATTACCAACTTTAGTTAGTGGATTTGATTTTGAATAACTAGCATGGAGCAAATACTTTTTTCCCTTTTAGTTGAGACCTTTTTCATCCAGAAACCACAGGAATCAAGACTGAGTAAATGAGGCTGGACCACTTTTTGTGTGATCCCTCCACAAGATTTGTTTTTCTTGTTCCTTCATCACCAATGATCAAATTACCATTCACAAATGATTCCTCTGTTCCATCTAGTAGCACTGCTCAGATATTTTGACCACCCTTATTGCAGTTCACCAGAATTCAGTCAAGCACAGGTTTTTTTGAGGAGGCTGTAGCAGCTCTCCAGTCTCATGTGTTGGTTCCATCCCGCTCCTTTCTATATATCTTCTTCATCAGCAAAGTTGTACAAAACACACTCATCCTAAAAAAAGGTGACTTTGGAGCCATAATCCCTTCACAGAGTGTGAAGGTTATGTGTTCCATTACATGTGTGAGGTAGATTTGTGGCCATTCACTGCCCCAAAGGCAAAGACTTGCCCTGTGCTAATTTTAGCAGCCCTGGAGAGTTGTGTGCTTATTTCCAAGGTTCACTGAGGAACCAAGATGGGCTCCTCTGGTACTGGTGCTAAGTCAGATTCAAAAATAAGAGAGAAAAAAAACTGCTTAAAAACCCCACTTTTGAGACAGTTATGGAAATCTTTAGGTATATTTCTCATAAAGCCTTGTTAGGAAGTTAAATGGCTAACATACATCTTAACAGATAAAATCTTCCCCCTGTTTTGGAATAAATATTATTTCCTTCTCTTTTTAAAAAAAATTCTGTTAGGTATATTTTACGGTTTTTCATTTTTAAAGTGATTTTCAAAGTGTGGGAGCCAACATGTTACTCAGGAGGGGCTGATCCCTATAGGAACACTGGAACCTGAGAAGCTGTTCCCTCTTTCTCTTTACAAGCATCCCTTTGTAACCTGGGGGCTCTGCCAGAGGCTGCAGTTGAGGAGGACAAATAAGACCCACTGCTTGCATTAATGCACTCTGGCATGTTTTAATGCCTGGTATGGTTTAGTCTAAATAACATAAGAGGAACGAGGGAGCCAGGGATAGGAGACTTCTAAAAATTGGTGGTGTACCAGAGGAGCTGCTGCTTAGCTTTTCTTCTGAGATCTCAGAACTTAAGAGCATTTTGCTTGTCTGGGTTCATACTGTTGAGATGCATTTGTCCAGTGATTTGTCACTGTGAAGATTGACACAGCTAAGGCAGCATAGAAGCAATTGGGAATTAGTATGCTAGGAGGGTGGATATTGCAATAAAGTTCATCATTATTAGTGCCCCCGTAATGGGCTAGTCCTCTTTAGTTAGAGACTGCAATGCAGGCTACTTTGGACATTTTAAGATGTTCAGGCTTTTAACATCATTGATTTTCTCCATCCTTGATACAACTGTTGTCATTCTTCATGTAGAAAACCTGTACATACGGAACTAAGATCCAACATGCTACGCTCAAAGTGTGTCTGCAACTGTTCATGAATTTACTTGGCATTCCTACCTGATAGTAATTTTAAACAGACCATTTTTAGCTTAAAAGAAAAACTAAAATGCTTGTCTTCCCTTGGAAATGCCTGAAAGTCATTAGAGGACATTTACAGAAGCCATGCGAAAGAAAAAGAAGGATAAGAAAATTAATTTTTTCTTCAGGAGCTATTTCTGTGCATTCACTCCAGTTTGCTTATTCCCTCTCTCTGGGAGACCAAGAGACTGTGCAGACCTGAGACAAGGACCTGAGGCCTTTAAGCAACATCACACTCCAGTCTCATGAACAACAGGGCAACAGTGGCTCATGGGGAAGCATCTGGGCTACAGCTTTACAGACACCTTTGGTTGGTTTGGTGGCCTTGCAGAAGAGAGTATTTTGCTACATCCAACTCACCTGATTATTTCTGCAAGTTACAATTATGTAGTGTTTTAACACTGGTCCTGCAGATCAGGTCCTTGCTTAAATAAGACCCTTCTATTTTACTGGGTTTTTGGTGAACCAAAGGCTCGCACTCATTTCTGAAACCAGCACTTTCTGTAGTCTTTGTATTTTAATGATATATTCTGGACTTTTGTTTGGAAAGAACGTACAGCTTACGTGTTAAATATGCTACTGCTACTTGTTCAGAAATTTGATTCTAAAGCACAGCTTAAGCCATTGAAAAGTCTGCAGTAATTAGCTGCGTATTTCCTTTCTGCTTAGTTTAAAAAGGTCACCCTTTCTTTGTGCCAGTTTTCAAATCTTTCCACCATTATTCTTTAATTTCCTAGATAGTGTGCCAAACACCTGGAAATACCATTTTCAGATCTACATCTTTGGGATATCTTGTGAGCATACAATAGAGTGATAAGTTAATAAACATAAGCCATTCATATTCTGTAGGGCAGATACTGGGAGGTCATTAGTAATCTGCAAGTGGCTCTCAATGCATTGTGTGTGCATGAGTACTTCCACAGAAGATTGTAAACCTTTATAGGTGTGATTCAGCCTTATACCCTACAGAAACATATTGCAGGAAGGAAGACTGTTAGAAATTAAAGTAATTAAGGTTCCAATACATGACAACAATAACCGTTTGGCTTCCCTTTTTGTGAGCATCTCCTGTTTGTAAATTGCCAGAAGCAGTATTCTTTACTTGCTTGTTCCAAGTGAAATACTTGCATAGGTAACTAATTTCATCGTCCAGTTCACTTCTTAGAAATCCCTTCTTTCTTTCACCTTCTAAAACTCTAACCTGAATTCTTTTAATTTTCACGGTGGTTATTTTTGGGGTTAGTAAAATTATAAGCATTACCAGCAGAATCGTGAGCATTCCTACTTGTACTGTTTGTAACAGAATCCTGGTTTGATTCTTTCTATAGCTCTGAAAGAATGTTAACAGTCTGATGAAATTATCTTTAAAGATAAAATATGCTGATAAAATACATTAACAACTTTATGCTACATGTATCTCCTTGTGCATGTGTTAAGATGTGTATAGACATAATTGAAGAAAAAGTATGTGAGTTACAGTCATATTTTTATATATACAGACATATTCAGATGCAATATTTTTAAAAAATCTAGTCAATATTTATCTAATTGACGCATATTTGGATATCTATGCAATCTCTAGCATCCTGCCCCTCAACATAAATTAGCTATTTTAACAAATCATGATACTTGTATAAAAGAAGATTAAACACTCTAGAATTTTAATTTACCTTCAGGTAAAACAATGACATAATGACATATCCAGAGAATTACTTTCTGCATTTTGGTCAGGTTTTGGGGTTTTTTGCATTTTTTTGATTTTTTGTTTGGTTTTGGTTTGGTTTTGGTTGTTTTTTTGGGGTTTAATGGCTACCATGCAATGACAAAGGTTTATTCTCCCTTTGTTCTTTTCAGAGTGCTGCAGCAGCTCCCAGTCCAGTGCTAGGAAACATTCCCCCAGGAGATGGCATGCCAGTAGGTCCTGTACCACCGGGTTTTTTTCAGGTATTCAGAAAAAATATGATTATAGGAATTTTAGGATAGAAAATCCTTCGTAATACTGTTTGTAAATCTGTAGAAAAGGTCCTGTTCTAAGTTATGTCTCACTATATGATGCAATAATTGAGAGTTTTTAACGGAATTTTTTTAGCAGAAGTGAATAGGTGGAAAGGAAGGGATCTCTGTGACTGACAAGTATTTCATCTATAAGACAGTACAGTGCAACTCATTTCAAAATTTCAAGGATAAGAAATGGTGCCAGCTTACAAGTGCAGACTGAAAATGCTTGGGTATAATTTTAAAACAATTTCTCATTGTAATACAAGTGCATTACATTGTAGATATAAAATAAGAACATCATTGTTTGTGTTTAACTCTTTAGTAAAGCCACAGGCCAGATTCTGAGGAAGTTCAGGTTTCAGTGGGAATTAGACCTCATCAGTTATCCCAATTGAGCACCTTCTTGGACAATGAAGATCTCAACCCTAATGCCAAAAAAAACAAGCCAAGTATTTGGACTGTGTGTTGCTTCCATTAAGTTTTGTTATAATGAAACTAAATATCCTGTTATCCCTTTTGACATGAGCAGTACAGAATGCTATGGTGGACTTTTAGTCCAAGGCCATTCTGAACAGTTGTAATCCAATATTGGGCCTCTCCTATGAGTGGGCTTGCATCTCCTTTTTGTCAAGGCTGATATGTTTTTCCAAACTGTGGCTGTGCAGCAGGAGCAAAAGTAGCAGCATCTCTAGCAATGAAACAGCTCTTTAGGAAGAGCATCAATTTCTGCTTAGCATACTTGATGTCATGATATGAAAGAAAAAAAAATGCATTTCCAGGACTGTGATACAGGCAGAACATTGTGATTGGATACTCTGTAAAAACCAGCTGCTGAGTTGCAGGTAGAGACCAGTGGCTTTTTCCTTCTTCCCTGAGGTACACAGGCAAGAACAAAGCATATTTCATCTGCAATAAAAAGAAGATGGTGGTTGTACAAAAATGGAAGGGTATTGACAGTCTTTATTTACACAGTATGGAAGTGACAACATTATTTGTTTAGTGTTCATTTTCTCACCGTTACACAGGGAAAAAATACTAATGTTGATACTTACATAAAGAAATGCTGTACCTGGTGTGTTGTTTCCTTGATCAACTCAAAAGACAGGAATGGTGTCTAATATGTGAATGAAAAGATACTTGAAAGTGAAGTAGAAAACACCTTCCTGTTGCCAGTCATCAGATCCTCAGGAGATGGCAGAACTGATTAATTATTTTATTTCTGCTTTTCCTGTTTTCAGCAGCTGGTTAAATAGATTTTTTTTTTAAACACAATTTTAGCTTAACTTTTAGATTGGATAAATATTTCAGGTTTTCTCCAATTGTACACTCCAGTTGTAATGTCAAAGGAATCAATGCTTAAAGTTTTTTTAATTCCATTTTGAGAACAATTTAGGGGGGAAGGGGGCACAGATAGGACAAGTATGTGAAGTGTAGAGGTTAGAGTAACTATTTTAAAGGTTTTAAGGGAGGCCAGTGTGGGAGTTCTGTTTTTAAAAGTGTGAAAAGACTTGCAGCCACTCTAGATCTTTCAAGATGTAGGAAAGACAAGATGATAGAAAGCTAAGTGCAGTAAACTTCCCTTGTCTGTCAGAATCTGACTACAGTCTTCCTTGAAGCCGCCTCATCACCCTGCTCTTTTTGCAAGACCTGGGATCGAAAATAAACTGAGGAAAGCCCATTTTCAGTATAGCACAGTTTATGAAATTAATCAGAGCTATCATAAACTCAAGAGCAGAGCCAAAGATTCTTCTACAGGAAAGGATCCAAAAACTGATCTGCACAGTCTGGTCTGGACTCCTCCGGACATCACCCTTCACCTCTCCTTGAAACTGCAGGGTCTGTGTCATTGTCTCTGTAGCACAGAATACTCAAGATTAGTTTCTTTCAGTTGTAGATTATAGAGATCTACTTACCTCAGCCGAATAGCCTTGTCAACAGAACAAACATTTTTCAAGAGATTATTTAGTTTTCCGTGTAATCATCAGCTGAAGAATATATGTAAAGAAATAACATGCTAGTTAGCAAACCCAGCTGCAAGCTTGATGGTGGTTACACTGGTATGGTTGGGAGCAGTTCCAGCAAGGGGAGCTGAGCCAAAACCCAGTCAGTGACATAGCAGTGTGCTGAAACTGCAAGGTGTGTAGAAAGCAAATATGTGCAGACAGAAGGTACAATGTGTTATGGTGTTGGAATGAGAGTTGCCCAGGAGGAGTTAGTATCTGGATTTAATACAGACATAGGTGACTCTTTACTGATGTCAATTTGTCTTGAGAGGAAAATATATTAGCAGACACAGCCATGTATGTGAAAATTGAGGATCTGCTGCTGTAAAAAGCAGGTGAAAAAACAAAGAAGAAAATCATGCTCAAAACTTCTTGTTCCCTTCATGGCTTCTTTCTTCCTAGTACACCTTTAACTAAGCAGCTGGTTTCTGTGTGCTCTTCTCTAACTCCTCTGATCCCAACTAATCACAAGACCAAAACAAAACCAGCACAGAAGACATCTGCCTTAGTCTGAACACTGACAAACTGCTGGTCTTCTCTGAGAGGGTGGTATTTAGACCTGCAACTCATCCACTAGTTATGAAGATGAACAATTTTGTTTTTTAAGAGTCGGAAGATTATAGAAAGAGTGGGACAATGGTGCTTATACCTAAATTATTTCACTTTGCACTATGAAAACATTGTAACATTTCAACTTTCTGCAACCTAAAATTTATCTAGAAAAGGTCATCCTGGAATGATAAATCTGCCTTTCTTGCTTCATGAAATGTTTTGGTTGGCCTAAGCCAAGTCTGTTGACAGCCACCACCTTCCAGCTCTGCTTGGCTAATTCAGAAAAACAACTTAAAGTAATTTCTTTCCTCATTTGTACTACTCTGTGTTTTGCACTGCAGCTCTTCTTGCAGTGAAATGGATGCTCTTACTGCTGCAATTGCTTCTTGTTCAGGGGAACATAGCAGCTGAGGTGGGGAGTGTGGTGAGAACCAAGAAACGTTATATGGATCCCAGTTTTATTGGCATTGCTGACCACTAGTATTATTTCTGTGACCTTTAGAAA
This sequence comes from Heliangelus exortis, assembly GCF_036169615.1. Taxonomy (NCBI): domain Eukaryota; kingdom Metazoa; phylum Chordata; class Aves; order Apodiformes; family Trochilidae; genus Heliangelus; species Heliangelus exortis. The sequence goes on along the minus strand of NC_092454.1, from coordinate 66,858,961 downwards.
TATTTTAGAAAGGAAAATTAATTTCTTTTATTTTTTTATAAAAGAAAATGCAACACGCTAGTGTAGCTCATGGTGGTAGATGAACATGGAAGAATGTGGTTTCACAGACAGTATCTTGTAAAACTGTGCCCTTTCTAAAATGAGATTTTCATGTATAGGCCACCAGTTAATTAGCAGTTTCTGGCATTTCATAACTAGTCCATGAAAGTGGAGTTCTGAAGCCAATGGCTGTATTTGTCTTGCATATCTGTACGTGTACTTTTATAATTCAATTTAGATGATGGGTGATGAGAACTGCAGTGCTGCGGGTCCGTTTCCAACCTTTCCAGCCTTACAATGGTTCAGTGAAAAGAGGGTGCACAGCTGTTATCACCCACTAAATGGCTTTTTTTCTGCAAAAAAAGAAAAAATTGATTACAGTTTCAAAAGTGAAATTTGTAAAGAAAATAGGTTTTTGTGGAGTTAGAATGTGCCTCCATTTCATGTTGTGTATATATTTTAAAGTCGCTTCGCATTTCATATTTTTTTTAAAATTTATTTTGGTCCTCATCTTCTTTCAGTACATGGAATAGATGATTCTCTGGAAATGAGTTTATACACTGAGTGAATCTACTCTTGGTTCATTAGCAGCAGAACTGAATATCTGGGTCTATAAGATGAGTGAAGGCAATAGTTTTGTAATTTTGTCATACAAGACTCTTAAACTTCAAATAGGAGAATGCAGTCAAGTTGCAGAGTTGATTTTGTCTAAGGCTGAAGTAACAAGTCAAGTGCAGTTCAGTGAAGGTGCTGTCTAGTGGGTCAGGGCTTCTGGTGAGTTGCTTTCTTAAATACGGAGCCTCAGGGAAGGGTAATGATTTGTAATCAGACTGTGAGGCTGGATGCAAAAAAATCCTGCAATTAATTCCTAAGTTTCCTATGTTCTTCCTGAATAAACAAAAAATAGCCGATTTCAATTCTCCTTTTTTCGCATTTCTCCACATGTAAAAAAGGAATGTTACACTGGTTGATCCATTTAAAAAGTTTATTCATTGCTTGGGCAATAAACATCATAAACCAATATTAAAGCTTATAGGTGGCTGTGTACATATCTGAGGCATTCATCTCACCCCAGTCTGAGTCTGGAAATTTACCATCAGTTTGCCAGTTTTCTTGTCCAGACCACATCTTGTACTTTGAGCTAAGGTGTAAGGATGGCACTTAGCTAGTGTGTTGATAAAATAAGTAATTCATGACATTGTCTGTGCCATTTTTTAACACCAGAGTTACTCAATTGTTAGTTTCTTGGTATGGCCATCCACAAAGATGAATCTGACCCAGTCTTCAACCCTTCCTGTGGGGTCCTAACCGATAGCCCAAAATAGTAGGGCAACTGGAGAACTCAATAAGATAGTAGCAGTTTTTTGTCAGAAGCAGTTTTTTTGTCCTTCAGGACTAGATGAAGTCATAGAATCATTAAGGTTGGAAAAGACCTCTAAGATCAAGTTCAGCCATCAACCCACTAGACCACGTCCTCAAGTGATACATGCACACGTTTTCTGAACATCTCCAGGGATGGTGGCTCTGCCACTTCCTTAGGCAGCCTGTTGCAATGCTTGAGCACTCTATCAGTAAAGAAATTTTTCCTAATATCAAATCTCAACTTCATGTGGTGCAATCTGAGACCATTTGGCACTGGTAGGGAATGTCTATAATGCCAGCAGACAAATATTTACACAAGGCTATAACAAACTAATTTATGGTGAGTTAAATTCACCCACTGTGATCAAAGGGTCAGTTGTGATTAGGTCACAGAATTCAAAGACACTCAGATTTTCACACGCAATGTTATCTTTCTGGCCTGAGGACAGTATTTTTTCACTAGGGTTGGTTCTGTGCAGTGTTATTTGAGCAAAGTCTTCAAAGCCTGCAGTCCTAGCCTCAATCCCTTCTTCTTGAGGACAATGTGATTGGAAAAAAAATCACGTTTTATACTTGCACGTTATGGTACAGTTTGCAATTAGAAAAAACCCACCATGAACATTTAAATATAATGGTCATGGAAATTTGGAAGCCTGGATACTCTTCTGTTACACAGCAGTGTACCCATGTGAATCATGAGAGTTGAGATGAGGAGCAAAACAATGCTTTTCAGGTTGTGAAGTGCTGGCCCATTTCCATGCATCTCTTCACTGATTTTAAATAGGCCAAAAAAAATTAGATACATTTCATTTGTATAGTTGCAGACTACTTATTTATCTTTGTGGACAATACCACCTTTAGTAAGCAAATAAACAAATGACAGAGGGAAGTTTTGTGTTCATTGAAATATTTTGGATTTTTAAGCAGAATGAGAAGTATTGATTTCCACCAGATTTTATTAGCCTTTTAGTTGCTTTTCCAGTTTTAACTCTGAATTACAGAGTTCTAACACAGTGGATTTTATCATGTTTCTCCAAGTTAGTGACAAGTAGCACTGCTGAATAGCTGACCCTGATTGCTTATTTTTGAAGAAACATGCCAATGCATATTTAATTAAACCCCAGTTATATTAATCTGTTATATTACATGGTTGACCAAATTTTGCCATGTCTGCATCTGTGCAAGGAACCTTCCTGACTTTTTAAATCTTATTTCCATAGTGCATGTATATTCTAAAGGAGCTGTCGAGTAGTTTTCCTTCATTCACTGATTAGTGATCATCATATATACTTGGAATGCATGGGAAAGATGTGTCAACACCATGTATGAAATACAAATCTTATACGTTCCTCTTTATATAAAGCAAAAAAAACCCCAAACCAAACCAAACCCAACCCATCAAAGTAAGGTAAGGCTGTTCTGCCACCTTGTGGTAGTTGTTTATTCGCAGTTTAGCTCAACCCATATTATTCTAAAGTATTATTTTTAGCATAGCTGTGCTTTAGTAGCACTGACCAAATGCTTTAGGAGAGCATCATTTCAGGAAGACATAAGAGCAGAAAGAACTTTCCATTTTTCTTACTGACCAGCACTACTATTTGATGTAAAAAAAAATGAGATTAATTAGCATTTGAGTAGTGAAAATAAACAAAATAAGATAGTGAGATAAAGTTTAATAGCAATGCACACCTCTGGCATTTTGAAATAGTGACCCATTTATATATAAAAAGAAAATGGATTTGTCAATTTCTGTGTGAGGTTGTAAAATATTTTCTTTTCAAAAGTCACTGGTTGATGCCTCCCAACCAAATACAGATGGCACCTTTATATCTCCTCTGATTCCACAACAGCTGGGATTAAATCACCCCATGTGGGGTTTCACTCTGTCCTTGCACTCACTTTAATCTAGCTCACATGTATTGGTTTCCCAGAATCTGTTGTCTTGGTCAAGGGTCTACTGGGTACATGATCCCCTGCTTCAGCCCCTTCACACTTGGAGAACAAGCTCCCAGACTGCTCATTTGAACAAGCATCCTGCAGCAAGGGAGATGAGAAGGGAGAAATCTTCTAGCATCCCTGTGAAGCTGTTTTGGAGTGACTGTGTTGCTTCTATGAATTGTCCACAGAGGGGTCGTTGTTTGCACAGCAAATAAGGATTCCTGATTCCAGATGGAGATGCAGACATGTCTCAGACTGGTCTTTGCCAGACAAAAATGCATTTCTTACACCAATTTAAAATCTTTTTGCTTCTTTTTAAATGCTTTTGAACTGTTTCATCTGTGGTCTTTCCCTAACACTCACAGGGCTTTACCATTTTTTAACCCCCCTCTGAATTTTCACACAAGCAGCTACACTTCATTGTGGTAGCATCCTGCTTCCTCACTTCCCTTTCACTGCTCTTCCTTGTGTTTTCCCCACTTCTGCAACATTGCCTGTACTTTTTTTCCCTTAAAAAAAACCCCAAAAAACCCAAATCAAACAACAAAAAAGCCAATACCAGCATTCTAACAAAAACATACAAACAAAAAACCACCCAAAACAAAAACAAATGACCAACCAACCAAAAAAATGCACAAATCATTGAAAAGGAATTGGAGCATAACTGCAACATTAACTGGATTTGCTTCCTGTTTACACCCTATCTAAATTCCAATGGAGCAAATGAGGTAATTGCAAGTGAAGGATAGAAAAGTTATAGAACTAGGCACAGGGAAAAGCAGATAGAGTGATGTCCTAGAAGCTTGAAAAACATCATGGACTGTTAAAACACTACTGTAAGTGGGTGCAATGCTTCCAAAGGTGCAAATACATCTTGTGAGTAAAGCTAGCAGGTTCAGTAGGCCTGGAAATGCTTTGAAAATAGATTTTAAAGGTGGTTTTTTTTCTGCTTGGAAGTATATATTAGTGTTAGAAGAATTTCATTGTATTTTTGAAATCTCTGTTGTTTGTAAATGTATACATATCAAGCAGACTGACATCCACTGGGAGTACTTGAGTGCATGAAAAAATGCATGTCTGCTTCTTTGCAGAACTGGGATCTCTGCTTTTTTGCTTTTTCCAGCACCATGCTGTATTTTGAAACATTTCTGTTTTAAGAATTATTTTTATGCTTTAGACTAACAAGAGGTCATTAATATCTAGGAAGATCTGTTAGTAGTTTGTGCTTGTTCCTCTCTGTTTTCTCTGAATACCAAGGATGAAGTCAACTTTAAAAAGATAAAGGTATCTGACATCTGCTGGCTTTGATAATTCTACCCTGCAGTTGTGGTAATGGTTTTACTACTCGTAACTGTTAGAACAAATTAAAACTTCTCAGCTTGAGTAGCTAAATCAGCTCTGAGCCCACACATCCCTCCCTCCCCTTCTACAAGTGCATCTCAAGCAGCCACAGACCTACTGCTGGCTGTGGAGTGCTCCAAGGGGAAGGGGTGGATCTGGGCACAAGTCATTTAGCTTGGACATCTGTTATCAACTTGATAATCTTACCCTGAAAATTCAAGTTCTCCGTGAGATAAACCTCAGAAATTTCAGGGGAACTGACCATGTACCAAAAGTGGCATTGACTTTGCTGCTGAAGTGATACGAAGGAGTAGGTTTTCATTTATATATGATATATAAATCCTTCCTTCCACTGAGTTTAATTCAGTTCCTGTCATAGTCTGGTTTTTGGTTTTTACATGAGCCACAAGTGCTTGGGTTTGAAACCAAAAGCCTTGGTGATTATAATGCATGTAGTTTTGAAATAATATGTCTGTGAAATGTAACAGCAGGAATAACAAACTCCAGCTTGGAGTATCCACATACTTCTTGATGGTTTTGTTTTAGCTTGTCAGGTTTTAAATACTCCCATTTTCTGTAGTATTTGCATTGAATAAAAATTAAATTAGAAGTAAAAACTATTAACCTGGTTTAAATTGCATATAGAAAATAGCCCTTCCAAAACTGCATTTCTTTCAAAATTTCCATTAAATATCATGTGCAGAACTTAGCCTCTTTCTTGCTAAAGCTTCTTGCTCATGAGATAGTATTTCCCACAAAGACATATGTGTAATAACAGTACAATTAGTGAAGATCATCTATTATGAAATGCATGCTACTTACTTTCTTAGGTTTTGGAGATGTGGAGATGTAGCCAGGGGAGTTAACCAGTCCTGCTTTTAGCATTATGGAGAAATGCTTAGCTAAGGACAAAAGGCATCTGGGTTATTTTTAAAGAGGTTTTGTTTCTTCATTTCTCTGTGCAGAGTGTGCAAGTTAGGTGTTGCTTATTCTGAATTTCTTGACCAGGGGTACAGAATTTTGTCTGAAATGCTGGTGTTGTTGTAACTTTGGGAATTTTAGATATGGAAAGACAGATGTCTGTGGAAGGCTTTTTAATTATTTTTTTAAAACTTTTTTTAGTTTTGCTTTATACTTTAAATTAAAATACCTCTTGCTGTTGCTATTTTTAAGTTGCCAGAGTGTGTCAGGCTGCTCTTAGAATACCATAATGAAAGAAGTTATTTTCTCAGAGATCTTCACATGAGACACAGAGAAGAACCTGCTGATGGAAATAGGTTTGGTTGTCAGGAAAGGCCAACATAGAGAGAAACCCAATCTTAGTGCTGAGAGTCTAAAACAGTTTTACATGAAATAGTGGAGATGTATATATATATATATATATATATATATATATATATATATATATATATGTATGTATATACTAGAGGAGCTAGTTTGATTCACACCTGTAGATTATAGAATGTGTAGTGTGTAACCCAAATTCCATTTCTGAAATACTTCAGCAAAATATGAAACAAAGACCTCTAATGTTGTGAGTGGCCATATGGGGGGCAAAGGAGGAGAAGGGTTGTGTAATAAACAGTAAAATGCAATTGAATAGGAAAACAATTTTTTGTTAAGAATTGATAATAGCCTGGCTAAGCTTTGCAGAGGGTAAGTTAAATGACTCTGCTTATCAGCAGGCTCTGCCAACACGAGAGTGTCATTTTGAGAGCTAATTTAGTTTAGTCCTGGTTAGAATTAAAATGTGTTAATGAAGAGTGTCTGATACACTGTGGTGACTGTTATTGCTGATGGAAATGTCCACAAAAGAAGCAGAGGAAATTAAACAAATAAAAGTGTATTAATTGTAATCTAACACAGATAAATTCAATTCACACATATTTTGTGTGAATTTAATTGGTGGGTCATCATTGGTGCTCTTCAGAGGTGCAGCCCCCCATTTCTTTGCGAATGGAAGCACACACACCAGTGGTATTTGTAAAGCATCTCTAAAACATTTTATAAAATACAGTAGTATTAAGGAATTATATTAAATTGTTAGCTCCTAGTCATTTTTGAGTAGTGCTACCATAATGAGAAAATTTCATAAAACTATAAACCATTCTTATTTTTCACAATTTGGATTATAACTAGTGTAGTGATGTCAGTCCTTTTAACCAGAAACAGAGTTTGAAAACAAAGATGAATGTGAGTTGTGTTTTCAGAGACAGAATATGTAACTTGGCAGCTGAATTCAGTCTTTTAATGGAGAAGAGAACAAAGATTTTTTTACTTATTTCACTTCTTATAATTTAGAACTTTTAAAAAAATACATTATTTTATCACAAGAATTCCCACTTGGCTTATGACCTTGATGTTGGTAGCTTGGACACTTACAATACCTGCTCTTCAAGTAACAGTATAATTAATTTAAAATAATTTGCCATAGCATGTACAAATTAACTCTGGGGATACATTTTCAGTATCTAATTGTAAGTAGTTTAGAATTTGTGCTTATTATGGTGACTAAATTATATAAAACAATGAGTGTTGCTTTAGTCCCTTTCTATATGGAGTGCCGAAACTGTATTTCACCTTGCATTTTTTAATTTGTGGTGTGCTCTTGATTTTCCCTTAAGAAACTTTCTGCAGCTAGGAGCATCATCCACCTCTTGGGGTGCTGAGACATCCAATTTACAATTATGCTAAATTTGATAATGCAGGTACAAAAATAATAATTAAAAAGGGATGATGGAAAATAGTTATCACCTGGTTTTACTTTCTTCTAAAACCATGAATTTAAAGGTGGCTTTGGATGGCCCTGGAGAGCATTGTCTGGCACAAGCAAAAGCCATTCCTCTGCCTTCCCAAGCTATGTAAAATGCAGTATGAAAGTGGCATGGGCATCCCCTTCCATGTCTGGATGAAGCTGTTGTTAGAGATGGATTCTCTCTTGCCACTGCCCATCACTGTCCCTTGGGTGGTGGCAGTGCCCCAGGCTGAGGTGGAGAAGAGGACCCTGTGAGACAGAGGTGTCCAGATGAGCCCACTTACTGGTGACTGTGTGGAAGTACCCAAGATATGTAAAACACATTCCTGAGACTTCCTTCAGGAACCCTAATCTTGGGCATAGCATACTGGTGGTGTGCAATAAAACAAACCTTCTGTCCCACTTTGACCAGGCAAACACATACTTACCTGAGCTGAAAAAGCCCTTTGGTACACCTGGCTGGGAAGATATTGATGTGAATCAAGGTCAATATTGTTATTTAAGCTACTCTGACCCCCAAGAAAAGTGGGGTTTTTTTCATGCCTGTACAAAGAGTTGTCCTGTTCAAGAAATTTTTATTCCAGTTTATTCTCCTCAGACTGAGCTTTGTCCACTGGCATCTTGGCTCTTGGTATTTTTATAGTTAGGGCATTTATTCATGCCCTGTTCCTGCAGCAATTCTTTTTTGAACTACCTTTTATTTTTTTTTCCTTGTGTGTGTGTGTGGTTACTACATGAGGTTGATACATCCAGTAAGACAAGTTATAGGGTGGCACTTTGTATGTATGTACTGGATATTTATGATAACTTCAATTGCTATAGAGAAAAAAATGTCAATAGAATTTTACATGTAAGCACTACTCAGGATGAGCTAGTTGACTGTGGATTATTGTAAATTTTACAATTTATGTGGATGAAATGTGTTCAATAAATGTAATAGTATGACTTAGAAGGATTAAAATGTCAGTGTGAAATTCCAGTATTCCTATATTTGGAAGCAGGTAAATTATAATCTGAGATTTTGGAAAGGAAACACATCTAAAGAAAAGTACATTTATTGCAATCTCTATACTTTGTAGAACACCATCTTTTAAATGCTTTTATTCCACCAGAGTTAGGTACAAGAAAACTAAACCACACCATATTCTGGACTCTCACAAACAAGTGAAAAAAGACAGATTAAGAATTACACAACTGGCAGAGAGATGTGCCAGCTTCTGTGGTTTTATGTCATCGGCTTTCTGATGAATATAATTTTTCCTGAATACTGGAACAAAAATGTGGGTAGTGAGAATACTCTGCTTCAATGTTGCTTTGTGAAAGAATTCCTCACTGAAAAACTTATGCCCTCGTGTTCCCAGGAATTAAGTAAAATAGTGTTTTATAAGATTTTTATATTGTACATGCACACATGCACATACAACTCACAAATTTGTATTAAATACAAAGTTTATGAGATACCGTTTACTCTCCCTGGACATAGTTTGATTCTTTCTTTAGTAGGAAGATACCAAAAAGTACTAGAATGTGAAGACCCATAATTCAAGTTCTTGAACTACTTCGTTTTGAAGTATTTTTAACAAAATTGTTAGAGATGCTTGATAGGATGCTAAAAGTAAGAGCAGGGAACTTACATTTAACATTTCGCATCTTGGTTTTATTTTGTATACTCTTACTTCTTTTATTGTTTAGTATTAACTTCTTTTTTAGTGATTTTCTCCTTCTACATTTTTTTTTTTCACTTCTAAGTTGATGAATGGTTATGTTCTGCAGTGACTGCACAAAAGGTTTTCCCTCTCTTGGCTTATTTTTCACTCAGTTTAGAAGAAGCTTCTGCTTATATTCAGCTTCTGCTTATATTCCTTTGGTCCCAGCTGCATGACAGCACACAGAAGATGCCTTCTGTGATACCAAGTTACTGAATTTTATACCTGAAGGCAGTAATTACAATATATTGGTGCTGGCAGATGTGTTTAGTTGGCTTTTCTCCAGAACAGTTACCAGAATCTTCTACTGTTGTTACAGTTTGCGTGACAAATGTTTTCAAAAGCTGGTGACATCTCAGACTGGGCTTAGGTATGGCATTATTGCCCATTACTTTGTTTGCTTCGTGTTCTTTTCTTTTGTTATTAATTTTTAGTTTCGTTTGTTCTTTTGCTTGGGGTTTTGTTTTTTTTTCTTTTTCTTTTCTTACTGCGTTATTGTATGTGCCAGTTCCTGAACTCTATTTGAGGAGTTAATTGTAGCTTAGGGTAGTGTGCAATAGAGTTGTTTACACCTCCTTGTACTGCACATAATGTTCCTGTTGCAGATTAGAGGGACTTGAAGGCTGCAGTAGTGATTAGAAACCTTTTGAGAGCCACTTAAGCACCTGGAAAATTACTGTGGGATGGAGCCACTCTGGTCATAGCCTTCTCAGTCAGATCAGCTTTGAGAGATTGTTCTCCTGTAGACAGGCTTTGCAACAACTTGGGCCAAATCTGAAGCTGAAATGCTAGTTATATTATTTGAAGAGTATCCTACATCGTTTCTCACAGAGAAGGCTTTAGGAGATAATTTCTTTTGCCCCGCTTGTCTTCTTCCTACTCAGTAACTTCAGTTACTGGTACATTATTAAATCACATTACCTATCTCTTTGGCGTATTTTTCCAGCTTAATTATTCCTTTCTATTTTTACCTTGACTATGTTTTGAATAATCAAATGTCTGCAGTCCTTAAGTGGAAGGAGTGCTCGTGTGCTCCATGCATTGCTGACAGCTCTCTCCCTCCCTGCTAGATGGAGTAAGCAAGGAAGTATTTGAGTCATTGCTGTGGCACTGGACCATCAGCCCTGCTGAACTTTGATACAAATAAGGAGTCTCTCTGTCTGAGAATTTAGTGCAGATCCATTAAAGGTTTCCAACTATCAAGATGGTGAATTTTGAATTGACATAAGGCTGAGGTAGCAGGCAGAAATGTCTGAGTCTTCAACACATGGAGGATGTATTTCTTGTGTGCTACACTGACCAGTTCAAAATCTGTGACCACCATTTTAATTTGGTGTCCATATGCTGAACCCATTACTTTCTGTGATCTCTGTGCTGCAATGTAGAAATCACAGAATGGTTTGGGTCGGAAGGGACCTTAAAGATCATCTGGTTCCAGGGACACCTCCCACCAGACCAGGTTGCTCAGAGCCCCATCCAACCTGGCCTTGAACACTGCCAGGGTGGGGGCAGCCACAACTTCCCAGGGCAAAATTCATCAAATATCATTTAGAGAAGAAGAAAAATTTCCAAGTCAAGGAAAGAGAGCCATAAAAAATGTCAGTCCATCATTGTCCTTCCCACAGCCATGGTCATCTCAGCAACTCTTTAACAGTGTAAAACTACACTGGAGACTAAATGACAGCTGCCTTTAGTAATTACAAGTAAAGCAACATGTGACAAAAAGTTCCTACTTCTGAGTTCAGGTGTTTGAGAGTGCAGGGTTTGTGACAACGTGTATGTGTGGGACTTTAAAAAAATGCTCCCCATGTAGTGAAAAGGTGCTCATATTTAATTTCTTTTCATTAAAACATTTGACAGAATTTCTTTGTTGCCTTGGTAGAAGTTCTTGTGGACAAATATGACCTTAGTGATGGAGAGGGAGGAGTGTTGTAGTGGGCACAAACATGAGAATACTTGAGTTTTTGTTTTCAATGGTAGAATTTTTGTGTTAAACTTAAGTGCTAAACCTTGGTCCAAAATAGCATACAATCTTTTAGAATTGTCCATGAAAATCACTATCTCATCATTTTCTGCAGGGCTAGATGGACCTTTAATGGTACTTGTCTTCATCAAAACATTATTTGTCCTTCCCAGCTGTTTATATATTTTCCTGTCTTTAGGACCAAGAACCATAAGAACTATTTGAAATCTATTGGATGAAGTAATTCTCTGCAACTCCTTGGGTTCAGCTGCTTAAAGACTAGGTGAAGGTTTAAATTCTTCCACTAATACATTTAAGGCAAATACATAGAAATATAAATGCAGACAATATGTGAACCTTCTTGTAGGACAGAGTTATCCTGAAGAGGTTCCTGTAGTTATTCACTGCAGTGAAATATCAAGTCATGTAAGAATAGTTTTACTGGTTCTCAAAGTCTGCTTTGATTGCCTACTTAGGAAGCAATGTTTCAAAAAGAAAGTGCATTACTTATATGCCATTTCGGAGAAGAATCTTAGACTTACTCTGTGGGGCTTTAATTGAGTAAACTTGAGACTTACCTAGACACAGAACCTTCTCAAAAATCTGAAGCAGCTACAACCCTCAGAGTCACAGCAACCCACAAAATAGATTCTTTATTTTCAGGCAATGTGAGTCATATTTTTGAAAGGTGAAACTGCACCTTTGTATGAGTAAGAATCTTTCTTTCCTTAATGCAGTAGGGTATTTGTTTCAGCTTTTAAAATAGAATTTCAATTTTATACAAGAGAATAGGGTTTTAGGTACTTTTATAAACTGAATAAGAAGGGGGGGGCCCTTGGGAAGAGAGGGGACAAGCAGTTTTCCATCCTGCTTGAATGGAGTAGGTGTTCTGCCAATAATGCACCATTACACACTAATATCAGTATCATGAATCTACGTTAAGGTATGGTTGACTTGAGAGACTCTGCTGATTTCCCTTTTATGAGCTGTACCACTGTAAATGAAGTTAAGGTTTCATTTGCTATATGAAGTAAGCCAAATCCAAAGTACTCACTAGAGTGTGCAGTGCTCCATTCAGAGCATTTGGTTGGCCTTTCTGGAAATAGTTGAAATTCTTACTTCCTCACGCTTTTACTGCTTTACAAGGGCCTGCATCTTTACAGCTGTCATCACATCCATGACCCTTTGTTTGTTTCTATCTTATCAGTGAATCTTGACATTAGAGGAAGGGTGTCAAGCCCCTCTTCCATAGCACAGAATTTCAAATGCCTATTTTTATAAAAGTAGCCTATCTACCATTGTCACTAAACTTTCTTCTCCAGATTGTAAACTGTGGGTGTTTTAAATTGCTTTCTAGTTCATATTTTAAACAAGTGTTTTTGTAGTTTGCCTTATTTTAGGTTACTCTGATTCTGAGATGTGGAAAGGTCTGTTAATTTTTTTTTTTTTCCAAATTGTAGGAAAAATTCCATTACTATTTATTGGTGACATAAATCTTCTGCTAGCTATTTCTACTATTAATACATGCATTACTAGTGTTGATGATCAATGGCATTTTAGTTCATAACACAGTGTTCTGATGGACTTGAAATATCCTATTCATTTATTAAAAACGATCTCTATCATAGACTTTTAGTGACCTGTCAGTGGTGCTTAGCCACAGCTGACTAGGCCGTGCCATTGTAGGGATATTTGCTTTTTCTTGAGGAGATACCAAAGAGTGGATTTAAACATGCAGCAGCTCATTTGTTATGAGATTGCCCCTGGGAAGTCCCAGCAGACTACTTTCCTTTATGCCTCCCTTGCCTCCCGTGTCAGTGTCATGAAAAGAAGTGAGCTCCTCTTTCATGATATAAAATTTCAGTATTTAATTTTTTGTTCCTGTATTCACAGTCAAAGCATACTTTCAGCTCTTCATTTTCTTTTGGAGCTATGGGTGCATTTGCTTGCCAAAATGATCCTCTTCATCATCTGTTTGGTCTGATGTTTGTGCCTTTTTCTTGTCATTCTCACACTTGCCACTAATCTCCCTGCTTTCTAGATGTCTAGAAATGTCATTTTGGGATGGAATAAGTAAAGGTCATTAATCTATTTGTTGGTGCTGTCCTTTGTTTATCACAAGGGACTACAAAGTAGTATAGTTGTAGCCAAGAGCCACTCTTGGAGGGTGTAGGATGGTACAACAGATTTGGGTGTATATTTGGTTTTGAGGTAGAAGATGTACTGAGTAAGCAGTGATGGAAAGAGTAACACTGAATTAGTATGGTTCATTTAAAACATCTAAATTTTAAATATATATGGTACAAACTTGAATTCTGTTCCCTTACATGTTATATCTTGTATTGAATTTTACTGTATTATTATGAAAAGGTGGATGGAAAGTATTTGCAATTTGTTCTTCTGTTACTCACCTCCTTGCTATCCCAGAAGCATTTTTGTTTTATGTTTCATGGTTTCTGTCTTTCCCTTCTCCACTGGAAAGTACAGGTGTGTAATATAAATGGCTTATTATTCTTCTCAGCTAATGTATGTAAGTTGTATGTGTCCTGCATTTGCCATAGCTGTAATGAAGTTTTTAAAAATGTACCATGGTGGATGCATTTTCTAAGAACCCCTAAATTTATTTGGTTCTGCTAAATATTGAGAAATAATACACTAGATGCTCTGTGAAAATATTTAAAAAGCTGGATGCCTGAAATGTGAGTATGGCACAGCCCATACTCACTGTATTTACAAGCTAAGTTGAATTATTGAGCAGTATTTCTTTTTTTTTCATAGCCTTTCATGTCCCCTCGGTACCCTGGAGGTCCAAGACCACCTTTAAGAATACCCAATCAGGTAAGAATTTATCACTGATACACTGTTGTGGTCCAAGGAGATGGTGCAGTGCTGGGAACAGGGAATGTTGTCTCTTTGACTAATTTTGGCTCACTGGCTGCAAGAGTTGCTCAGTTCCTCTCCACCCATTTTGTCTGACCATTAAACAGTTATTTTGATTCTATGCCATGCTACTCCCAGCTCAATTTTCTGTGCCTGATCAGTGCCCACACCTCAGAATCTTTGTGTATGTGAGGGAGGATGTGGTTTCCTTGCATGGTGCTGCATGAACCCCATCCAGCCAATGCTGCCTGCTCTGAGATGAGGCAGAATATCCCCATGGCTGTTAGACTCTATGAACTTATATAACCACATAAAGCACTTAGCTATGAGAATTTTTTGTTTAATTCTACGTGAAATGCATTACTTCCTTCTATTCTTTGTTGTATTTAGTATTTCACAGTAAATATGGGGATTATTGGTGAGAAGCAAATGTCATAAAGTGCTCTATGTCTCTTACAGACACTCTGAGGGCTTTATGAAAGCATCAATTCCCAATTTTCTCTCATCTCCATCAAAGGATATGCCTGCCAGTGTAACATGAATGAGTAATGAGCTGCTGTTCGTCAGCAGAGACCTTTATTGGCCCATCTGTGAAAAGATGGTTCTGGAAGCATTTAGCATTTGTGGTTTTAAGTTCTACTTCATGCAGATAGACAAGGAGAAAGTGGTTGTCAGTAGATGAAAAGTTGGAGATAAGCAGACAGAAAAATGTCAGTATAGCTCTGAAAGAAGAACCAGGTCATTTACAGTATTGAGAAAGGTTGACAGGTCAGATGGAATGGCTTTTTTTGGAGCAGCTTAGACTACCCAGGCTTCTTTTCTTGTTGTCACAGCCTGATGAAGTGACATTTCTGCTCCAACCTCAGTTCTGGCTATTTTTTTATATCTGTATAACATAATGTCAACAAACTTGTCTTCAGCACTCACTCCTATATTGCCAGAAATTTGAAGTTTGAAATGTGGTGAGCTGCATGTGTCAGGTCAGAAGACTTCTTCAAGTGTTCCTCCAAATAAGATGTGGTGATCTTTGGGAGCTGGTAAAGTTGTCTGTACCACAGCTGCTTAATTTCAAGGGAAATGTAATTAACCTTGTTGAAGAAATCATCAAGGGACAATTAAGAGTGTAATGTCATTAACACTTTAGTGAAGTGTTTGCTATAGACATATTGTAACTCTGTACAAAATATCTTCCTGATTTTCGCACCTTTCAGTCCTTCCTGTGCCAAAGATTCTCCAGTGTTTGGGTTTCACATATTACTTTGTTTTCCTTCCTGTGCTTCAGACACTGTAAATACTGGCAGGTAGAAACTGGGTGTGGTGAATGCTGTGAAAGTTCTGCCAGCTGGCAGTTTTAGTTTCAGAAGCATTTTTTGCCTGCACATTGTGGTATTTTCAGTTCAGATCTGTAATATAATCACATAATCTTGGTGAATTACAGCTCTTGGAATTAGTTTAAGTTATGCTGCTTTCATAAATTACTGCTTTGAACAACACTGCCATTATTTAAGTTACAGTATAGATGGGCAGTGTGTGGAAGGAAGTAATAAACTATTGTAGTGCAGCTTTAAGGCTGCAATTTTGATTAGGCAGAAGTCAGTAAAAATCAGAGTAAAAATTCCCACTGTAGCTATAACTCTGTGCTTCAGTACCTGGCAAGAAAGAGTAACACCAGGGCATGTGTGTGCAGCACAGTCCAGTGATGAATAAGGGTTCTCTGAGTGAGATTTAGGCTTTGCATCAAGCAAAGCTGGTACCTAGCAAATGCCCCTAAGTTGCCTCCAATGCTCCAACATGTGCTGTGAGATCAAGCCCCACAAGGGTGTTTGCTGTTGGAATGCCTGGTGCTGCATGGGGACACTCATTTTTCCTTGAGAAGTAGTATGATGTGTTATAAAGGAACCACAGTCCCTGGTGTAGTGATCTGTGGTGTCCTGACTGCAGGAGTAAAGTCATCAGTCATGTGTGGTGCAGCAAATGGCTCTGTGCCCTTACCTGTCACCTGCCACCTTTGGCAGAAGTGACCAGTTCCTGCTTTGCTGGTACTTGACAGTCCTCCATGCACTTCATGTGTTTGTTCTCATGTCTTGTCCAGACTTCAAGCCACTGAAGTAAATGTAAAACTGTGATTTAAATGGTGTCGTCTCACACTATTTGTTGTTTTCATTAATCAGTGGAGTGCCTATTGATTGCATTACCTTTGAAGTAATATTGTTCAACTTAATTTTTAATTCCCTGCTTGTGGAAAAAAACCTGTGTAATATCTGTAGGTAGTTTTTCCTTCCTGTGCATCTAAGACTACTACAGTATTTCCAGGTCAAGAGTATTTTACCCATTCTGTCAGTAAGCAATAACCTATGTTGCCTGAGTAGATTACTTTCATAATAACAGATTGCTCTCCCTGGATACATTTTTACTGAAAATGTATTGTTATTTTGAAATGCTAAATAGCACCCACCTAGTGGATCAGCTACAAATCCATTCATAAAGAATTTTCTACTTGACTAAACTATAGGTAAGAGGCTTCAGGAAATTGCCTTAAATCTAATTCAGTTACTATAAACCCAAAGGGCAGATTAAAATGTGGGGACATAAATACAAAGCATCTGATTTGGACCAAAGGTGAAATAACAACAAAATGTACCTTCCTGCTTGAAGGCTAGATCTAGGAGCAAGTTCTGTGACTATTGTTATGAATAATAAGCTTATCCTTCAAGAGCAAGACAGAGTGGAAAATAAAGTGTCTTCCACATTGGAACTCTAATAAACTGTATCTTGTAGAATGCTCTGTGGTTGGCTGAGTTAGGGATCAGTCTCAGAGAATATCAGAGTCAACATCCTGACATCTGAAAGGAGATGTTAAAATATTAAAAGAGTATGGCTAAAAGAGATAACTATCAATATAAGCCTTGGATAAATTGCCTCATGCCCAACACTAAGACAGTGCTTGTATGTTAAATAAAGTGAAAGAAGTGTTATAGAGGGGGAAGCAAATAGGACAGTTACATTTTGGACATTATTTATATGTAATTCTTCACAAATCCAAGAGTTTGTCTGTGCAAATCCATAATCAAGTTCATAAGACGTTCAGGACATTAAGTTACTTTAAAAAAGTAAACTCTTCAACATAACTCTTGACGCAGAAAAAACATTGGGAATTAAACCCAGAATATTTGCATTCTGTCTTTAACATAAATTTCAAAGCATGAAATGCATTTAACATGTGGTTTCTCTGCCTGCAGGCACTTGGGGGTGTCCCAGGAAGCCAGCCATTATTGCCTAGTGGGATGGACCCAACACGGCAGCAAGGTGAATGAAATAATTGTTTGGACCATTCAGAAGTACTCTTTCCTCAAACTCTCATCTTTCTTTCTGTGTTTCAAGGCTTACTGCAGTTTTTTTAGCTTTTTTTTAATTAAAAAGGAATGATTTATAAAAGTCGTTTTAGAAGGTGCTTGTGTATTCCATAGTTTTTAAAGTTACATAATTTTATTTTCAGGGCATCCAAACATGGGTGGGCCAATGCAGAGAATGACTCCTCCAAGAGGAATGGTTCCATTAGGACCACAGGTACCTTCCACAGATAGATACCAGTTTTTATTGATATATCTATACTTATACAATAGCACTCTGGCTTTCCATAGCTTGAAGATGGCCAGGACTTGCTCTTCTAATCCCATTTAAAAATAAACTTTATTTTACAAAAGTTAGCTATAGCTGTACAAAGTTTAAAATGAAAATGGCAATCATTTCAATTGATTTGAACTTAAAAAAGGAATCTCTTAACTTGCTTATTTCACAAGAGTTACATTTGTCCTACAGCAGTATATATTGTAATCAAAGGC
Source organism: Heliangelus exortis (assembly GCF_036169615.1). Lineage (NCBI taxonomy): Eukaryota > Metazoa > Chordata > Aves > Apodiformes > Trochilidae > Heliangelus > Heliangelus exortis. The sequence goes on along the minus strand of NC_092454.1, from coordinate 66,841,135 downwards.
TGATATTTGTAAAAGAAACTGAAGATTGAGTAGGTGTTTTCTCATCATCCCAACCTCATTAATTATGCTACTTAGAAGGAACTCTTTGTGTCAAAAACAGCCCCCAAATTCTGTAAAATTTTACTTTCATCCACAATTGATCTAGATTTTGAGTAAGAGCTAGAGAAATTTTAGTGTAAATCAGAAGTTCATTGTGCCATTTCTCCCCCTTATCAATCACGAGCATCTCTCTAGCTGTGTTTTCAAGGAGAGAAGCAAGGAGAGAAGCAACTGTGTTTTGCAAGAGTCAGCATTCTCCATGCTGCTGGCCTGGTGACAGCTGTTCACAGGCTCTTCTAAAGTGTGAAAAAATGAGTGGGCATTTGTCAGTACTGCATTTCAAAAGTAAGGTAGAAAAAAAAAATTAATTCTGATGCATACCTGAAATATGAATCCAAAAAGATTATCCAGTATTTTGATTGTGTTCTCAGCGAGGCAAAGTTTAGGTGGTGGTGCTTCATATCAGTGTTGCCGGTATTTTGTTTTACAGTGTGCTTGTAGTGCCCACACTGCACTTTTACTTCCCCATTTCAGGTAACTCCCTATTGACTTTTTGTTGCTTGGAATAGCAGCTGGATTTTAAATTATGAAAAAGCTTTGCCTTTCAAAACTGCTAATAACTAACTTCACATTTTGGGGTTTTCTTGGTAGAAACCAGATGTGTTCTACACAACATCTGCTTTGTGACCAACAAACCACTATTAAATATATTTATTCTTCTGTAACACTGAAGTATATTTACTGTTTGCCTTTTGGAGGCAGAAAGAGAAGCTTTGCCATGCTGCCATATGAGATTGAGCTGACACTTTATGCAGCACCATTAGTCACAGCAGACAAATCTCATGCCAGTTTTTATAAGAATGATTTTTCCATTTTTGCTGTCTCTTAAAATCCAATGTTTTTGTAAGGTTCTTTCTCTTACTGAACATCCTCTTAAAATGTGAAAAAATGTGGCTAATCTACACAATATGTAAGTTTGCAAATCAATCTTTTGTATAAATGAATCATAATTTATCTTTGTATCTGGCATTTATGATCTTCTCATTAGGCAGTTCTAAAATCAAATGTGATTAATCTTCCACACCTACTTTTAGTATTCTCTTGCTACAGTGCTGTAAAGTTGACTTCAGTGTGCCCGTGGTGGGAGATCCTTGCTTCACAGGCTGTCAACTTGCAGAATGCTTAGTGGCTGACACAGAAATACTCATGTCCAGTGTATCAAGTATAGCATGCATATGGAAGAAAACTTACAGAAAATTTATCTCAGTTTTCAATTTTATGATTCTAGGCTGATTAAAACTAAATAACATGAAGCAAACAGCACTGGATGGTTGTAAATGCTTGAATCTGTGAAATGGTAAAAAAATTAGGCTAAGGCTTTTTTTCCAAGCCTATAATTATGCTAGGTGAACAGGGTACCACCTCCAGTCTGTGACCACTGCTTTGCCTCATCCTCCCACATACTCCCTAGTGCTTTCTAGTTAAAAAGAATTTAGGTCATCTTACATATTTTTTAAAAAAACCTTTGCTAATCTCACTCATTTTGGCCACGTTATTTTAGGGAGCACTTTTATGAACAGCTCAACTACCAGATCAGCAGTAATGGTGATGGCTTTTGAGCAGAAACCTTTAAGGAACAAGCAGGGTCACTATCATCTGCAGAGAGCAGAGCTGCAACTGAAGAAATGTGTCTATTGGTAGCTTTAATGAAAGCACTCTTGTTTTAGGATGAAGGAGTACATTTGATTAGAATTAGCAGTAATTAGAGTTAGAAATACATTTGATTAGGATTCTTATAATCCTGCAGGATTCCACTGAGATCTTTAAGCCCTGTCCTCACGAATGATGTCTGAATTAAAATAGATACCAGACAGACCAAAGAGGGAGAATGGCTCAGTTCTCCATATCAGGATGGAAAAATTAAATAAACCAGATACAAAACTGCTGTTTTGTTACAGTGAGTTCTCCTCCAAATCCAGTAGTGCCAGCTGGGGAGGATACTGTGCCCAGCTGCTTTGGCTGCCCACCAGTTGACTGCCCCACAGTTCTGACAGAAGAGTTGCTCAGGCAAAATCATCTGAGATAACCTAGGCTAAACAGGAGGTTTGAGTTAATCTGTCTGACTTTTGCTGGCTGCACGTGAAAAGGCAGAAACCATCAGTGATGGGTGACCAGCAGCTGGGGGTAAGATGTTGTCTTTAGATGGCACTGCTGGGTCTGGAAGAAAACATCTCTCTGCAGCCTCAGGTTGTATCCTTGCAAAGCACCTATTGATGGCACACTTTTAGGATTGTTAGCAATGAAAATAAATAGGTTAATTTAGGGTTTTATTCTTTGCAGCAACAAAATCTCCTCTCCTTGTTCTACATCAGTTCTAGATAACTGGTCTGTCGTATCAGTCAAGGTATAAACAGCTCCAGACACAAATTTCTGAATATATCTGTTGGATTTCACCCTTGTATTCATGACTTCATTTTTACATGGATTTGTCAATCAGACCAATATAGAGAGCACCCATAGGCCTGCGTTACATATTTTATGCAGTTTCTAGTATACTACCCATGAGTGTACTAGTTTTATTATTAGAAAACAGACTGCAACAATGACCTAATTTTTTTTTTTTTTTTAAAGTAAACTGCTCCTTTTTGTCCCCCTCCTTCCAAAATGCACAGCTGTTAATTTTAGCAATTTTTCTATTATCTATCCATTTGAAATATCAGAAAAATGTAGCAGAATTAATGCAGCTTAGGGAATCGATTATGTTTGTGAGGTAAGATAAATCTGCTTCTGTTCCTCTGAATAAATTAAGTCTAATTTAGTTTACAATGTAAATAGTACACTTAATTTTTTTTTCATAATATCAAAGCATAAATTCAGATTTTATGGGCAATGAGCAATTCAGTGTTTGGCATAGCTGTGACATTCATTATTATGTTAAGTGCTTTTCATATTAGTTACTGTAAACTTATTAGAACTGACTGATTAGAAGAGAAATGTAATGGTTATGCTTTATGTTGTAAAACTGATATCATATAATGTAATTTCATACAGGCATTTGTAGATAAATGCCTGTATGTCTAAGAAAATATGATTTAAAATTGTTATATTTACACTCAATGTAAAAATCTTTGTAATTTTATATTCCATGTAAATTTGAATCTAAGTCCAGATTTCTGAGTTTTAATGCAATCCTTTGGTAAAAAAACTGAATACATTATAAAGCCTGACCCTTGTTGATCATTGACTTGACCTCTAAATTTGTAAATAGTTCCTCCTGAAATAATTGACATTTTAACTACTCCTAGACTATTTCTGTTGTTTGTAATTCTCTCTTCTTGAGGCTAACAATATTATTTTTTTACGTGAACAATGGAAACTCCTGAAAGATTGAATTACATTGGCCTATCCAGTCAGCAGTTGTGTAGGGATATCATTAACCTGCTGTCCTTTCTTTCCCCCTCCTCTTTGGTTTTGTTTTTTTGTTTTGTGGTAGTCTGACCCTTGGTTATCATTGCAGAACTATGGAGGTGCAATGAGACCCCCACTGAATGCTTTAGGTGGCCCGGGGATGCCTGGAATGAACATGTAAGCACAATAATAAAATCTTATAATATTTAGAAAAATCATTATTTCATTGTAGAAGTAACATTTGGGATACATAAGAGAAAGGGAACATGCTTTGATAAGTAACATGCTTTGATGACTAATAACTGAAATTTTAAAAAGTGAACCCACAGCAGTTTCCTTCTGTATGCATCTCTTACAGGTGCCTGTAGTATCCCTACAGTTTTCTAGAAATACTCGTTTTCTTTCACAGTTCAAAGTTCAAATACTGGAAATAGTTTGTCAGGAAGGTTACTGCTATTTTCTTGTATGCATTTTTAAAAAAATGAAATTATTTATACTTGTGTTTTTTACTGAATAAATAGGTTTTTTTAAGAATGGTACAATTATGGTTCTTATCTGTAAATCAGTACTTTGAGGAAAATAACACCATTGTCATAAAAAAAGACACACTTTAAAAAAGAAATGTGGATGATTTTCTCTGTTTCTGTTTTTATTTCTATAATTACATTTATTTGCACTTTAAACAGATAGGAGGGTATTAGAAGTATGAGTCTAAGGTTTTCAGTGTTCCTGTGTACTTCTGGGACTGGATCATCGTTTGGTAAAATAATACAGACTTGAGTTTGGTTAAGCTATACCGATTTATTCCAGACATTTATTTAGTGTATTTTCTCTTATAGCTGTAGACAACCCCCCTTTCTAAGTGTGTAGAAAAATTTCAGGTGTAAAATTGCTGCATCTAGAGTAAGCTAGATTTAAATGGAGCATTTTAGCATAGCAAGGGGCCCAACATGAAAAATTTTCTGCACTTCAGGTAAATTGCTTGGTTGGAGTTGCTTTCTTACATGATCATTAAGCCTGGAAAAAGAATGTGTTCCATGTGTTACTTAGATTTCACTTTTCAGAATTCACAGGTTTTAAGTGATAGCTATAGTTGCCTTTGGCACACCAGAGACCAGAAATTATCCAGTCATTGTTGTATTATGGCCCGGCCTCTACTGAATTTAATACAGTTTTTCATAACCAGCATTTTGCAGACCCCAGGGTGGTGAAACAAGGCATCACGTTGGTCCAGCTATCAAGGCACTAGAATGATTTTACAACCCAAAGCAGAAAACATGTTATTTTTCATTCCTTTTATGCCTTTGTCCTTCAAGAATGAGTTTTCAGCAGATGAACCCAGAAAACACAGTGAAGATTAATATATACTTGTTTTCACTGTATCATAGATACCCATTTTTAGTCTTATTTTTATAGGAAATGTAAGAGCTTGTAATTTTCATTACAAGTGAAGAGCTGCCAACCTAAAAAAGTAGAAGAGGTATTGAGATAGATAATACTGTTACATAAAATATCTAATCCATCATATCCTTAATTCCTGTGGTTATCCAGACAACCTTGAGTTCTCAAAGCAAATATAATAAAATCTGAAGTTGGGTGTTACTCTATAATAGACATCATATATTGGACTGAAGGCAATTGTAGGAACCCTCCCAAGGGCAGTACTTTCTTCTTTTAAGTAAAATTGATGTAGATATTTGGAATTCAGTGTGAGTGTACTCTAAGCTCTGCAGAGATTGTCCTCCGGAGGAAACTGAATTACAAGAAAAAAAAGATTGACTTTCTAAAGAAATGCTGTAGAGGTAAAATTGAGGGTAGGTAAGATATTTTGAGGCTCCTTATTCACACAAAGGAGAGTTTACACAGGAAAAAGAAGAAAACAGGCTTCTGGATGGCAAAAAGAATTCCTGGTCTGCCAGAAAGAAATGGGTTGAAATACTAACATTTTCGTATTGCAGCACTTAACATTTCTTCTTTTGTTGAGCCAGTAAACTCACATATATCCTGTTCTTTTAATTCAGTGATTGTAGAAAGTTCATTTTTCTTTGAACTTTTATGTCCTCTTGAAGGGAACACTGAATTGGCATTCTTTACTTGGGAAATTAATTATCTTTGATACTGTATATGACCTTAGAAGGACAAGATGTGAAGTGGTAATTATGAAGTAGGCACCATTGCTGCCTCAATGCCTCACCAGGCATGTATTGCATTTCTTTGCCTTTCTTACAAACTCATCTTTACTCCATCTCAGGTCAAAGGGGTAACAGAATATTCTTTCTTGGTTTTGAACACTTCATACTGTCCCTTTGCTTATTACAATTCATTTTCACAGTGTAAGAGAGTACAATGTGTTGGTGCTGGAATACTGTGCTGTGGCAAACCATGGCTTGTGTTAGATGCTGAACCACAGACAGCTCCATTATTTCATGCTTGACTACATGAGTATAAATTTTTTACCTCCAAACTGAGTGTTGGTTTTTTTTTTTCTCTTCCAAATGAAGTGAAAAATAGGCAAAAAAAAGGTGTTAATGTGGTTTAAGGCCTGGGTTTTTTAAATTGTATTTCCAGGGCATCAGGTTTTTTTCTTACTGTAAAGTTACTGCTGTTAAAGTTGTCCTTACAATATATTAGACTTATTGTCTGGTCAATTCCAGCATTCAGGATCAGTCAGAGTGCATCCAAGGATAAACTACAGACAGAGGCAATAGCTGGACTCAGCTTTATTAATTGTGTTGTTTGTGTTATGCCTTATAACTTATATAAAGCATAATGCTAAGAAATAACAGTGTAAATGATTAGTGTACTTCTGTTTCTAGTAAATAAGGTAGCTACACACAAGGCTCTTGCTTTACAGTAACATCCATTCTTCATGTAGACAAATCTTTTTTGTACATGAAAATCTTCTGGTGTCCTATTCAATGTTTTTGGATTCTTGGCAGTGTTAGAATATAAAAATATGTGTTTTACAGAAGAAAAAAAAAAGAGAAGAAAAGAAAAAAAAAAGATTTAAAATTCAGCATTTCTTCTTGGAAAGCACAAGAGGAAGGAAGCTCTTTTGGTTAAGATTATAATATATGCCAAATATAATTTTACATTTTTCTGGATTAAAAAGTATTGCTTATTGTAAAAAATTGCAACAACCAGCTTGGGTGCTTGTGGAAAGTATTCCAGTCCTGGAACATTTGCTGCACAGATATAGGACCAGTAAAATATCTGCTTGCTCCATTATAACTGATGCCTATCAGGTTACTTTTTGAAACAGCTGACACACATCCTATGTTCTTCTGCAGAATAACTTTCTTATAAATGTAAGGTTTTAAGTTGAAGCTTGCAGCCATTTTTAGTAAGATTTTTCTTCCCTGGTGGTAAAATGCCTTCTTTGGAACAAAATGGCAAATTTCAGGGAGCAGTGCAACATTTCACTAGCACTTTTTTAATGACCTGCAGTGCTGTCTCAAGTGCTAAGAATATCTCAATCATGCCTGAAAAGAAAGAAAATGTGATTTTGTTTCTAACTTCAATTCACAAAGCTGTGTCTAGATGTTTAATTTCCTGATCAATTATGATTACCCTTTGGGAAACTGAAATTCTGGACTTTATTTTTTCAACTACTAGGATCAACACTATGGAACTGACTTTATGGATAAAATACAGCTGTAATTAGTCATAGCTCTAAATACTTCATCAGTACCTCCATGTTGGAATTGGTACATTCATAATAATGTTTTATGACTTTGTTGATGCTTCCAAAATAAACATTTAATAAAGGGGAAAAAAGCCTGCTTGCGTTGCATAAAAAAAAATAAATTGCAGGTAGCTTTTTTTTTTCCATACCTTTTTGACAAGCTAACGTTTGGCTCCACAGAAACCATATGGCTTTCCAACAGAATCTGTGGCAGTGTTTTCTGTGTCTATACCTAAGCTTCCAGTAAATTTGGTCATTCCAGCAGTTTTTTGGTTAAAAGGTAATATCTCTGCAGTTCAGAGTAAGCCGATGTGTTGTCACAGCTATTTTCCATTTGATGCTTTTTGCTAGATATATTTGTGCCACTTAATGTCATATAAACAAGTGTAGGGTTTTGGGGTGAAAACAGTATTAGAAATATTAGAAAAATTTCTCAGATTTTTTTGAGAAAGAGAATCCAATAAATGAACTATGATACACAGAAAAAAGATGAAAAAGACTAAAAGAACACCTAATATTTCATCATGTCATCATCAGCAGAGGAGAAATTACTGAATATTTGACCTAAGGAGCATGAGTAGTGTGAGTTGCTTTCTTTGCTTTGCCTCCCCTCCATCCTAGTGAATAAGGCAGAAAAGACCCTCACCTGCATTCTGTTTTCCAACCTTCCAAAAATAATGTCAGGAGAAATAAATCCAATTTTACTCGATTTTTTTCAGTTGAGTGATTTTTTTCAGTTTGAGTGAATTTCTTTATATTTTCACCAAGAATGTAATTTTAAAAAATAAGATTCACTGTTAAATCCATCGGGTAACGTATCTACTTAGTAGGTTTTATTTTTGCAAGACTTTAAAATAGCTAAAAAACCTTCCTTATCTCATTACTAAAGGCTGCTTTCTTCCCTATATTTAAATCACTTTCCCATGTGTGGTAAGCTGTGGTGGCTAATGTTGCTTTGCTAAAGCTAATGAGGCCAAAATGCCATTTTAAATGAGAAGGTTTTATCAGCTGCTCTGCCTCTCAGTTGTCAGGGCCTTCAAAAAAGTGATTTCATCTTTTTTTATAAATAACTAGAAGTTCTTAATGCTCCTAGGAATAATTATGGTTATTGAGATGTTATGACTGTAAACACAGAGATCTTACCTCCCATATGGCTTAGTTCTCTTAGGACTGTTACAAAATGAAGCCTAAATAGCAAACTATTTTCCTGAGCTCATCTAAGAGTGAGAAACTTAAAATAACAGCAAGAGTTGTGAGAAAAACATGGTTGGTCTGGGTGGTTTTCACTTTCTCCTTTCCTCGTGCCCTTCTGCTTTTAATACCCCCCCTGATACCTTTGGGAGTTGCCTTTATCAGGCAGTTTCCTGCCTCTGAAACATTCTGGTTCCTCCTCCTGAGGAGGTGCTGTGTAATCACACGTGCACCATTCTCACCAGAATGTCTGAAAAGTTTGAAATTTCCCGTTTGCCTGCTGTATGATAAATTTCATGTTTCTGTGGAGATAAATTGGCTTTAGTCAAGTAGCAAAATGTTTTTAGATATGTATCTAAACATATGTTTTAAGTGTATGTGTTAAATGGCAGTTTTTCATTTTTTCTTAAACTAGATATTATTCATAATCAAGTATTCATTTAATATTTATTATTTTATATAATTATTATTATTATTACCGGGTACAGATTATAGCAATATATTTTCCATGGCTTGTTGTTTTAATAAATAGGTTTTCCCAAAACATTTGTAAGGAACTAGCTTCACTTTACCTAGTGAAGCCTTACTGTACTTGAAGTATTCTAGATCCATGTTCAGTAAATGCATGTATCCTCACCTCTTCAGGAAGGTACTTAGTTGTGTCAGGAAAAGTACTGCTTCTGTGACTGAAATTATGCTTTTATTTTAGTACCTTTCTGCCTTTGCCTGTACTGTAAGTAGACTTATGTGGAATGTGTAATACTTTCTCCAAATATTTTTCAAGAAGCCAAGAAGGTACAAGGAAAAACACTCCTCATGAGAACTTGAGAACTTGTTTTTCACTCAGCAAAAATTCCTGTGCTACATTAAATGTTGCATCTATGTAACACAGAATTAAATTTTCCATGAAAAGAAGGAAAACACTTCAAGAAAAACAAATTTTCTTTCAAATTGTTCCATTGAAAATATAAAAGGAGGATGTCTGGCACTTGTTAAATTTGAAAATGTTTGGGAAGCAAAAGAGTGCTATCTGGGCTGTAGCTTCTGGCTGTGTGGCTGCTGGGTAAGCATTTCTGGTGCCACCCTGACCTGAAGACTACAGGGGCACCAGATTGAGTCAGAAACCAAAGTGTCTTAAATGTGGGTGGTAGGGTTGTAATATCAAATGAATTTTCTTTAATCAGCTCATAAATGGATTAAAATATAATGGTAGTCCAAGAATGAGAATTTTGCCGTAGCATTATAACTTGGTTGTGGTTTATAAACACGCTTGGATTTGGAAAAAACACCAAAAACTGTCTCATTTCTTACTCTGGAAACAGATTATTTTGATTTGCTTTTGTATAGCAGGTCAGAAATGTTCTTTGTCTCCTATTACATCTTCTCTTACAGGGGCCCTGGGGGTGGTAGACCTTGGCCAAACCCGACCAATGCCAACTCTGTAAGTAAATATTTGAAATATATTAGACACCATCGTATATTTACGGACATACTTATCATCAATACACCAGGGAGAATTCATTCAACAAATAGAACCCTGCATGCTTTATATTTTACCCCATAACTCTAATTCAGAGCAGGTACCATGAGAAGCACATCTGAAGGTGAGATGGGAGCTCCTCCACAGAGAGCTCATTGACCTGCAGATCTCCAGCTGTACTGCTCATCACACAAGACCTCTGCATCTTGACAGGAGTTACACAGCACTTCAATAACACAAAGATTATTCTGGAGTGTATTTAATATACTTTTTAGCTTCCTTTATAGTAAGATGAGTTAGGTCAACACTGTCTGGCCAGCAATCTCTACAGAAATCACAGCTTGCTAAGATGCAGCTTAATGTGACCTCACATAATTTACATAACCAAAGCATATTTGCTATTCTGAACTAGGCAATGTGCAATCACAGAATAATTGCTTGGGAGACATTAGACAATTTTCTGTGCTTTTTGTGTAAAAGCAGTGCACTTTATTGAATTGGCAAAACCTACAAAAAAAGCTAGTCTGATAGCAGCTTGAAGGAAGGAGGAGGTCGGTGAGACTTCCTGAATGAACAGTGTCTGGTATTTATTCAGAAAACAAAGGTAAATATTTTCATTAAGTGATCATGCAGCATTAGTATAAAAATGTGTCCTTTTTCAGCACTTGCTTGGAGTTTGGCTTAATGTATTTGCCTATTTCTGTATTAATTTTCATTTTTTAATTATAGTAGTGAAAATTGAGAGAAAAAAAAGACCTGAAACTCTTCCTCAGGTTCTTTTTGCATATACTCAACTAAAATGGATGCTAATATATTTTTCAACTGATAGTTGAAATATTCTCATTCAGTTATATTAACTGAAAAGTCCCCTAAGAAATCAAGTTGTCTGAAATTGTGTAAGATGTTTATGCTGTGAGATAATTTTATATTTTGTCAGTACAGTTGCTTAATTTTTACCCCATCCTCCTGTAATAGCTTTGGTCTGTGCTCCTTTAGAGATAATGACTGCAAAAGCTACCATAAAGAAGAAAACCAGATGATTCACAGGCAGGCTGGTTTCTTTAGAATACCCTCTGTAACAAACACAATTGAATTTAAAGTGAAAATAGAATACTGACCTTTTTTTTTATTAAATATAAAAAAAAAAGAAAAATGCAAAGAAATTAAATTAGTATCTTCTGGGGCAAAAGAGATAAGAGGGTTGCTCTTCCTTGTATGGCCAAGATTTTAATCAAGATTAAGCATAATAACACACAAATTCAATCCATGCTTGGTGTGACTCTGAAGTCCTATTGGCTTAAATACAAGTAAGTTCTACTTCAGTTTATAAACTTTATAAAGCATATTACCTTAATCATCTTATAGCTTAATCTTTTACTAAAGTCTGCAGATCTTTAAAGAATTTATTGTGGGTCCCACACAAGAAAACACTTCTAGGATTTGGAAGAACAGGACTGGTACTAGATCTTGTAACCTTTATCTTTAAAAAGTGATGCTGGCTGTTAAAAGTGCATACCTGACTTACTATGGAACAATGGAGAGCAGATATCAGACCTCGGCCTACAGACATTTAAATGTGTGAATTATATTATTCAGATTAATTTCAGGGCACGGTAAATTTAAATGTAAATATTTTACTTGAAAAATTTGGTATTAAATTTGGTTTGTGTCTATATTGCTATTTTTTGACTTGAACATACTTACAATGACAAGTTGTTGAAAAGAAGAGGTGTTTGTTTTGACAACAGTAGCATTTTCCATAATCATTAACTGTGTTTTTGAAATAAATTAAATAAGTGTTAACCTACAGCTGTACATAAATGTATGTATGGACTGCATCCAGAAGAAATTACTGGTTTTGTTTCTGTTGACATTACAGATACCTTATTCTTCAGCATCTCCTGGGAACTATGTAGTAAGTACACTTGCTTTTGTGTGTTTCCTTATTAGAATAGATTTTACACTTTATATAGGCAAAGAAATAGCTGTCCAGATGTTAAGGAGAGCCCTTGTGTATTTGTTGAGAATGGAACATCTGATCTGTACTCAGTGCTTTTTTTCTGCCATCTATGTTGCATATGTTGATGTTGATTACTAGAATCATTATCAGTCTGGTCAAAATTGCCCAGAGTACTGTTTTATTTCAGCAACCATTTATATAACCAATACAATATATTGTCCTCAAAAATAGGACCAGATTTTCTGGAAACAGAGTATTGTGTATGAATTCCTGAACTTCATCAGAAAGCAAGCATTTGAAGAATTAATTCAAGCTTTTATCTTCCAAAAGATATACAAATGGGTCTTTATAGTTAACATTTTAAGTAAAAATTTTATTCTTGTAATTACCTTCTGAAGATTTGAAAATTCTTCTTGTTCTCCATAATCTGTTAGGTCAGGTCTTCATTTCACAGACATTTTCATAATTTATTATGGATTAGTTGGTATCTTTGTTTATTTGTTAGTGTGTACCTCTGTATGAAATTATTAAAACTTCATAATAGTCTCAGCATTGAGCTGTCATTGAAAAGAACAGAAAGTGCTAACCCTCTCTCTGGAATTTTAACAAATATACTTTACCTATCAACAATATGTTTTTGTTGAAGTATATACTGCTGGGTTTTGTCTCTATCCTCAGAGAACAACTTTGTTTATCCTTTTAGGCCCTTTATTGCTGTTCTTACTGTTGTGCTTGGGTTATTTGTACTTCTGATGTCCTCCTATAAGGCACATTGTCTCATCTGGTTTTATCACACACGTATTACTGGTGTCACAGGGTAACAAGGAATATTTCAGTAAGATTTTAGTCAGGTTTTAGTAATTTGTAATTGAATGTTTTGTCACCTTAAGATTAGACAACTGTAGGCATTGTTTTTAAAGAGAATAAAATGTGGAGATATTTCAGAATGTGGAGCAGGTCCTTCACCATACAGGCAGTATACCAGTGGGTTTTCATCTGTTTGTGCTGCTTATAAATTTATCTTACTTTGAGTCTTCATAGGAGAGATGATCCTGCAGAGCTAAAGCTGAAGGATGAGCTCAAGGATAAGCTTGTTTTGTTTAGACAAAGGCAATTTGGTTTGTCCTTTATTTAAACCATTATCTGTGAAAAAGGTTACAGTTCTCATAAGCATCCATAACTGTTGAGCTCATTTTGCCACATGTTTAGTGGAAGCAGTCCAAATCTGCTCATCTCCAGACCACTTCTTTGAATGCACAACTACATAAATTTCTTTTTGTTGGGAAGAGGATTTTATTGGTTTTGCCTTAGACATTAGTGATAGGTTATTATTGCAGATTTTGAAGACTTCTTTAAATTATTTGACTTCATAGTTTTGTTGGTTTTTGGTTTTTGTTTCATCAGGTCTTGAGAAACTAGGAAAGAAGATACCATAGAAAATTATTTTAAAGAAACAAACCTAAATAAAATGCAAGTTGTAGTAGCAAACACTGGTGATATATTTACATCAAACCAAAGGTCAGACAGGATAAATAACTTGGACAGAGGGAGGCATCACCATATTTCAGTGTATTTAGAGGAGGAATAAGAGTAAAGAGGAGACAATGATGAGACTGATGCTGGAGTGTTGCATCACATTGGTACCACTGAAGGGAAATCAGAAGGTGTGCAAAGATGCAAGAATGAGCTACAAGGCTGAAGTATTAGAGAAAATGCCTGAGCCTCTGAGCAGATTTGCTCTGTCTGTGAACTCCAGCTGTGCTGGTGGGAAGGTTGGATGCCCAATTCTTTGTCCTCACTCTTCTGTTGAAGGTTAACTCTCCTTCAGGTGTGCCACTGGAGTTTCTTGGATGAGTGACCCACTTGGTCCACAACAACTGAAGTTGATTGAAGCATTTAAAGAGCCAGGCTCTTAGTGAGGCACTTAAGCTTCTTAGCCAATGGATTTTTTAATCTGCAACTACACACTCTGGGATCTTAATCTGGTTAATTTATTGGACAGTTTTTGAGAAATAATTCCATTACATAATATATACACAACTTACATCATGTAATATATACATATGTAATATATATGTAATATATAAAATAAGTACTCCGAGTGAAAATAGTTGATACTAAGAGGCTTTCTAGGAGATGAAAATGTAAAAATAATGAGAGTAAATATAAATTTAAAATTAGGTGCAACAGTTTGTAGTGAAGATAAGTAGTTTTCCTAGTAAGTGACCAGTTAAGGGTTTTACACCTCTTAATGTGATGATGAAAAATGAGTATAAACCTAAATCAAGCTAGTGAGCTGAGCTTAGTGCACAACTGAAAGGATAAAGAGTCATAGCCTGTGATGCCTGGGGGCCATATATGTGATCCAAAGGTCCTTTTGAGTTGTCTGTAGCTCTGCAGCAGTGATGGGAAAACTCATTGCTTTGGGCTGAATAGACCTTTCAGAGGGTTTTGGCAAGCCCCATCCTCACACATTCATTTCTGGTTTAATTGTAATTTGGGAGGGTACAAAGGCTATGCTGCTGCTGGCAGTATGTAGCATGACTGTGCCTTGATTTTTATAAGTTTATCTGCAGGTTTCATGGCAGAGCAACCCTTTGTTCTAGCAGGGTCTGTAAAAGGTGCCCAGTGACCTTGCCTAGTTCACAGGCCAGGGGAACCACAAAATAAAGAACCTAGTGGGTGGGGTTACATCTAAGGGCATGGAGCTGTGTTTATGTTGACTGATGAAGGGCTGTGCTGCTTCTCCTACTGTGGAAAAGATTTCTGTTTCATCTACAATTAACTGTGAGTTGATCACTGGCTGGCAGACAAAGATGCTTCACCCTGCACATTTTTTACTTGTACAAACCTGCAAGAGAAGTGGTATTAATCAGTAAGCTAATACGTTGCTGATTGTTTGGAATTTTTGCTAGTATATTTTTGCTGTTTTGTAAGAAATGTTAATTTAACTCAGCCATTGAGAAATGGTGCCTATTGTTTTAAATCACAACCATCACTGCGCTGCCTTCCAAAATTTCCATCAGCCTCAGTGAATTATAGCTAAACTCAGCAATGTCCTTGCAAGCAGACAGGAACAACAAAACCTTTATTGTCAGGGCTATTTCCTCTCTGAAACTGTGTTATCTGATATATAAAAATATAATTAAAGATAAAAATATAATGAGGGTCATATGGCAATGAAAATAATAATCTGTTGTTAGCAGTCGGGGTATTTTTTGTTACAAAATGTCAATATTTATTGACTTTTATTGACACAGACATTTTTACCAAACTGGAAGCTGGTAGTTTTTCATGTTACTTAAAAATATTAATGTATCTGCGAACAAAGGAAGCAAGAATTTATGTTTAATTTAAAAATTGCATATTTAGAATGAAATTATTGGGGAAATTTTTAAAGAACCATAAAAAGCTTGTTTAACAGATAGAGCTGTTTGTGTACATTTTTTTAGTCATAAACAGAGTCGCAGCACAGAAATGCCTGAAAGTACAAAAATTTATGTTCCTTGGTAGAGTGTTTTATTGAGTTGTCTTTGATTTAATAGTCTAGGCAAGTGGCACAATTGTACCCAGCACTATGAAGACTTTTAAATCCATTTGTCATTAATTAAAGTAGAAGTTGGGAATACAGATGTTGTTTTTAAAAGTTGTAGCATGTTGTACAGACAGAATCAAAATTACTGTCACATCAAGGTGCCATGTCTACCTACGAAAGAAAGCTTTCTTAAGGTGATCAGTCTTTTCTGTCCCTGTAGGATACCCCCTTGTTTTGTGCTTAGCAAACATTGTTTACTCAACCACTGGCAGTGTACACAGTACAACAAAACAGAAATGCCAGCTGGAAACAAACATGGTAACAAAAGTAGGTTGAGGGAAATAAATATAATTGCCTTAGGCCCCAATCCAAGAATTTCTCTTGTCTGATTCAAAGCATGGCACAGAGCTATTGAATACTGGATATTCTTGGGTCTCTGCCAGAGCTTACTGACCAACTACTTAGTCTTCTTTGCTACCTTATCAGGAAATGTGCATGTTTTCACCTGAGTAACTTATGACATACTCAAACAATTTTTTTTTTTTTTTTTTTTTTTTTAATTTGTACTGTGTTTGGTTTTTACTGTGGCATGGTTTTCCATTCCATGCTAACTGACATGTTCTGCTCTCCCCAGGGTCCTCCAGGAGGTGGAGGGCCACCAGGAACACCGATCATGCCTAGTCCTGCAGGTATTGAAACATACTCAGAAATAAAAAAGAATTGTAATGGGTTCTAGGAAATGCAGAGATTACTTCTCAGACTTTGAGTCTCTTAAAGAATTGGATGATGATGTATTATTGTTTTTATACTTTACCAGTTTTCTTCCTGTGCTTTCACCCTCTACCTGCTGCACAGACACTAAGAATTGTATCATTGTAACAGTTCAGGCATTTCTCTCATAATTTTTAACACACTTCCAGAAAACCCAGTCTGTATTTGATTTTGCTAATGTTCTTCAGGTCAGTTCCACCATTTTGGAAATGAGGAGATTTCTGAATCTGGTGTAGCTTCCTTTTTAGGATCCTCTGGGGTGGACCTCTTGAGCCATGTGTTGCATCCCATGGTTATGTTGTCTGACTGACAGCAGGGTCAAACTGGACAGGTTGCTCTTCTCTGAGCTGCAGTGGAGGAGGAAGTCTCCAAAGAAACCATCATCATGTCCTCCTACCAGTGATCTGTTCCCACAACTTCAGCTGGCCCCCTGTTTCCTCAAGTAACATGGTTTGTTTTGTAACTTGCCTGAAGATGGCCAAATAGATGTATTTCCTTCCATGGATGTTTTGCAATGATAACTGGTATTAAGGCTGAACTGCAGGATATAGAGGATGCTGTCCTCACCATGAACATCCTGAAAATTGTGATGATTATCTGCTAAAATGAAACTAATACGTCCTGTGTAACCCAGTATCTAATAACTACTCCTTTTGGCCAAAATCTGCCATTGTAACTCACTTTAACCAGTTAAGAGGGACCCATTCACCTCAATGATGGTAGCATCCTCAGTCTTAAAGTTCCACATACTCTTGCTCTTGTCTGCAGCACAAGTGGGTAGGGATGTTTCCTGACTGAAAACAATTTGCACCAATATCTTCATTGAATACAATTCCAGGGCTTTCAAAAATGAAATCTGGGATAAAGCATGGGGCTTCCTTGCTCATATCATTAGTGAAAAAGATAATTAGTGCAAGCTGGCATTTAAAATCTAGAGTCTCTTCTAACATAAAACAACTTATGGACAGCTTGCAATTTTAAAAATAGTCAGCACTGCAGTTTTGGCACATTGCAGGACATCTGTGTGCAGCTCAAATAAAGCTTCTGCTTACAGTTGTTACCATTTTCAGTTAGAGACTCAAAGATGTTTCAATGCTGTTTTTCAAAGTTTGAAAATGCTTAAAATGGACACCTCATAGTTTTGAAAAAGTATTTACATGCCTCTGAAACAAACCAGCTCTGAGAGTTCCCATGACCCAAGTAGCCCAATGTGACCCAAGTAGCTCACATGTGCCATCAGAACATGGGAAGAACCAGTGATATGTGTTGCAAAAGCATCTGGTCCCTGAAGAACTCATTGCCTACCTCATCAAACATGAAAAATATTTTTTTATGTGTTACTTCTACTTTGGTAACTTAAGGTTACAAGCTTTTTGTTGCCCCCTATTCTTTACATAGCATACTTGAATGTTGATGTGGTACACAGTGCTCTGCATATAATCAAATTATTTCCTCACCACGGTTAGCTAATGCTTAGAAAACTGTCTCAGAAAGATTCACGAATAGACAAAGACCTTGATTTTAACTGTATATACAGGCACATTCTTGTGGGAGATCTGTCCACAATTCCAACACATTTCAGTCTGGTCTTGGCTTTCTCTGACTCAGAAGGCCCCTGTCACCTTGTCTTGGAAAAAGAATTACAGCTGAGCAGTGGTTTTTGCATGTATTGTTAATCAAAAAACTCTGGTTCAACAAGGTGGAATGGTCTTTTGGAGAATTCTTTTTCCAGATGCTATAGGAGTACTGATATTCCAGAACGGACAGTAATTTTTTAAATCATGCTGTGCCCTTAGGCATGTATTCAGACTTAGGTCATTCTCCTTTCAGTAAACTTTTTCATGGCGTGTCCTATGTCCTGTCAAGTTCCTTTGGGAAAGCTTTGTGCCCAATACCTATTTATCTGCTGCATTTTTTTGCCTTGTGTATCTTACAAATATTGATGGACAGTGTTAAGACTTCATGTGTGTTAGCAGTGGGGATAAACTGGAGATCAGAATGAATAATTTCTACCTACTAATATTCATTTTGTTCTTCATGTGCATTATGTTCTTCAGTTCAGTCAGAAGTGTAATTTGGGTTGCCTTTTACGTCTCTCATTAATTAAATCTTGCATTTCAACTCTGGAGGTTCTCCACCTGAAAGATGATGTGCAGATTGCAGAAAGAGTTCTGAGGTGCAGCAAAGCTGTGACAACATCTGGCAAGGCCATGGTGCCTTAAGCCCCATCCTGTGCCAGTGTAGTTTTGTTGGTTTTGGAATCTGGGCTGCTTTGCAGCACTGCACCACACTGTATCATAAAGATAAACAATTAAAGCTGTCCTGAGACAAGGACCTTTGAACATGTTCCACTGAATAATCAGATGTATCCAGAATAAAAAACTGACATGAATGAGAATACAAATTTTTCATTCACTATACTAACTTGCAGCCTGTTTAATAAGAAGTTGTTTAGCATTTATTACAGATGGAAAACAAATTACAGGAAGTATTAATAAGGAAGAAACTCCTGTTTTATATATCATATTGAAGATGAGTACAGTAAGTTGGAACTCCAGGAAAAAGGGGTGTATGGAATGAAAGAGTTACTGATGCTTTTTGATTTATAAATCTTTCAAGAGTCATGCATAAAACTAGAAGTAGACACTTAGGGACCATTATAATTATTGCTTTTCATAGCTTTGTTGTGTGGTCACAATACATAGAAAGTGAACAAAATCTTCCATGTTATTTCCACTGTTTATCAGTGATTCATGCAGAGAAATAATAGGAACGTAATTACAGGAAATGTATTAGGTGAGTAGTTTTCATCAAAAGGTGTATACGTAAAAGTAATCTCTTATTACAGATTCTACCAACTCTGGAGACAACATGTACACTTTAATGAATGCAGTACCACCTGGACCCAACAGACCTAATGTAAATATGAATCTAGTTATATCCTTCTTTGAATTATGTAGTTTCTTGCTTATTTGATGTTTTTTAATCCAAGCACTACATTTTTGTCACATATCATTAATACTAAATTTTCCATTTTTATGGATGACTTCCCACCATGTACATCTTAATGTTCCCCAAAACAATCATGCCCATACATGCTAAATAATGATTGGGGTATATTTTTCTGCATGGCAAATGCCTGAGAAGCTTGTGCATGTGGATCTTGAGGACAACTTTGTTTGTCTCACTGGAGTGCAGTAGACTTCTGTGTGATAAGACATCATCCTAGGAGCTGCCACTAGCATTAGTTTGTTATAAAAAATATATTCCCCTTGAAAAGGAGGGGGAAATTGCTGAAATTGACCCAGTGCTATGTTGCTGTGCCATTCTGTAAAAAAAAAATATCAAATTAATACCTATAAGAAGGTATTCTAAATTTTCTAAGTAGAAACAAAAATTCCTGTTTATCTAAATGAGAAGTTAAGAATGAAACCTGTTGTTAACATTTAAGTATTTGCTTAATGGAATAGTTAGCTGGTGACTCTTTTAGCCTCAATTTAAGCACTTCTACAACCAATAAAAATCTGTATTCTTAGGTAGAACCTGTTTTTTCTCTGATCTTTCTTTATGTTTTCAGCCTAATTGTATTTGTCTGAATACAACCATTTAATTTCTGAGCCATATTTTGGCTTGTAAGTACAACTTAAAAAAACATATTTGGATATTGCTAATTTCTTATGCAGTGAATCTTAGAAATATTTCTTCAATGTTAATGCCTTCAAGTATTTTAAGAATTAATTTAAGAAACTGGACAGAAACTGCACATGCAGAAAAGATAATGTGCAGTAGTCGGACTGTCACCATGGGTAGAGTGGGGTTTGGAAGCTGTTAGTTTATCACTTATCCATTGAAAAGAATTGTAAAATTCCCTATAACTTCAGTGGGAGTAGAGCACTGGAAGATTTGGAAGTTATATACTAAGTGCTGGAAGTAATTAATAAAATACTCCTAAGTTGTACTCCAGTCTATGGAAGTGATCTCCAAAAATAACTGAAGGTAGCACTGGAAAAAGTGAACAAATGCCATGATGTTTCTGCAGTTTTCATATGAAGGGCTTTCTCTAGACTTGTCATATTTTGAGCTGGGACTCTGCATTTTAATTATTTTTTGTCATTATTATTATTTTTTCTTAAGCAGTATTTTTATATTTAATTTTATTATTTAATTTAATTTTATTTACATTTGATTATCTACAAAAATTGTACAGTAATACCAGTTTTTAATGTCTGATCCTTTTTTAGTTTCCGATGGGGCCAGGATCAGATGGACCCATGAGTGGACTGGGTGGAATGGATTCACACCATATGAATGGATCATTAGGTAATGATAGTAAATATTATGAACATTGTGATGTTTCTATGAGTGGTTGTCTGAGTTGTGTGGAAGACTGTATGTAAAATCTTTCAAAAACTGAAGAATACATATACATCAATGATAAGTATTAAGATGGCATCCATAATGCACTTCTGGAAGAAAAATTCTGTATTTTATTTTATTTTATTTTATTTTTATTTTAGTTTTATTTTAGTTTATTTTTATTTTATTTTATTTTATTTTATTTTATTTTATTTTATTTGGAGGGTATAGTTTTAATCCAGTTGATAAAAACAATGAACCATCACCATAGTATAGAGGTGAAGATTTAAGAACCATTTTTGTTTATCTCTCTTCCTTTCAAAATCTTTCAATATCTTTCTTTGAAAATTTTGGGAACATTCGTACCAATTAGCTGCAAGTGAGTTACTCTTTATTATTGGTGTGTATGTTCAATTGTTCAATTTTTTTTATCCCAACATTTTATAAACTCATTTATCCTATAATTAGCCATATGTCTTTCAAGTATGAGTACTGTTACTCTGTCCCTATTAGCAGCTTCAGAAAAGTGCCAATTTTTATGCACCCAAAACATCATGAATTCTTGTCAGGGCACATGAGGCAGTAGGAAATGTGCACTGTTCAGCTCTGGGCAGAAACCTTGCACAATGCTGCAGAGCACACACTGCTTTATCTCCAGTCTATCCTAGCAAACTCTTTGCTTTTGCTCTTTGCTGGAGAGACAATAGATACTTGAAAGGGATTTAAGAATCAAGCCACAGCTAAATAAATTGCGTTTATACTTTCCTCTTCCATACCCACAAGGTAAATAAATCCTTTGGTTTTATTTCTGCTTGTACCCTAACACCAAGACAGTAGCTCTGAATATGGTTGTTTTGTTGTGTGCATCCCTTCTGTCTGCACCAGAGGTGTGGATCATGCAGGCAACAAGAGAGAACTTTAGGGGCAGTGGGCACCAGCAACATTTTTTCCCCTTATGGGGAAAAAGCTGAGTGAGCTGGGTTCAGATCAGGTGGGCAGAACCCAGGATGACAGTGTTCTTGCTCCTCTCCCAAAGAAAAGCTCTGTCACCCTCCCAGCACAGACACTCCATAAGACTTGAGTCCATACTGCCATGGTGGGTAGAGATCCATCAGTCATAGCCCAAAAGTTAGAGGTTGTGAGACAAGAAGTATCAGGTAGGGAGGGAAAAACTCAAATGAGGCTCTGACAAAATGAGATTGAAACCTAAGCCATTGAACCTTATTTGGCAGGCATGTTTTGAACAATTAGAACTCAGCATTAGGCCTCTCTCTTTTAGTAGAATTATTTTGTAGGAAAGCATGTCCATGAAATTCCTAGATTACTTTGCATAAGGACACCTTGTGATTTTGCATCCTTTCCTTAAATATTACAATCCTAAAATGAATTGTTGCTTTAATTTATAATGATGCATGCTACATTCAATTAATTAAAACTGTGTAAAAGGTAATCACATCTCTTTCTGTCACTTTGCATAGGCTGAAAATTTTTTCTTTGCTAAAAGACAAAATTGAATTGTAACAGTTATGGAAGGATTTTACATGTAGCAAGCATTTGGTTAATTATTTTCTCTAGTGAAAATTATGACATGCTTAGTCTAATTAATGGTGAATCCTTTGCAGGGTAATTTCATATCTAAACTGAAACCTGACTTCTTTTAGGAGAGGAGGGTTGGGAGAGATCTGCTGCGTTTATTTCCATGCTGCAGTAGGCAGCTTTGTACCATAAACTGATGGATAAATTAGTCAAGGCCTGTCCTGAACTTCTCCAGCTTTTTTGACCAGAACCCTTCTGCTATGTATTTGTTCTTAGTTCTGATGGTTAGAAAGAAATCTTTTCCTGATTTCCACCAAAGTTTATCTCTTGGGCCATGACAAAATGACTCTTCGTGACATTTATGTATCTGATATATTTATGTAGAGAAATTGTATTCCTTCTGAGCCTTGATTTACCTGGCTAAGTATAGTAAGCTATTTCAGTCTCCTCCCACAACTCCATTTTCTTGATATTTTTTATCTTCAAGTTTCATATTCAGTACATTCTAGAATGTCTCTCCTGAAACAAGGCAACCAGAATTCTTTACTGTGAGTTGCTGCTGGAAAAAAAATGCATACATATATCCCAAGTTATATTTCCTTTTTTCTTGGCTTTACCTGAATGAGAAAAAATTCTTTTCATTAGTCTCACATTCATTATATTTAATTTCTTTTCTGTTATTGTCATCCTCAGATCATCTGCTTTCTTCTGACACATACTCTCATCATCAGTATTTACAATGCATCAGAAGTTTGATGTCATTTCAGTTGATTTCAGTAGCAGGCTTCTGCTTCTGGTAGCAAAACCAAGGACAGAACCCTGCCATATGACCTTAGTGATAATAGAGGTCTTTTCCACCATCAGGAATATCAGCTTTTAGTAGACAGCCATGATTTTCCTTTTTTTCCTCAAACTGAAGCAACATTTCCTGTAGATGGATCTACTCCAAAATGATTGTCTTCCCTGTACCCTACGATGACTTAATGAGACAGGGAGGCTGGACATACAATTTCTTGAGTTGTGCTCTGTTGTCCTGATGCCACCCAAATAACTCATGCAGATAAAAAACGTATACTTCAGGGTTTTTTCTCACTTTTTGCACCACATTGTGTGCAAAGAGGGAGGATCAACATTATTCAATACTGACTGTGAAGTTGTACTGAGAGAGACATTGGGAAGGGACATGACATGGATGGTTTTATTTTAAAATACTGCTATTACACTACATATTTCCTATGATAAAATATTCTGAGAATAACTTAGAATAACTTCAGCTCAACACTAACTGAATAATTGTCTATTTTAATTTAAGGTTCAGGAGACATGGACAGTATTTCCAAAGTGAGTATCCAATAAAATGTTTGAATTTTTAGAATGTTTCACTCTAAACATATTTTATTTGCCTCTGTTACAAAGCTTTTGGTTATCTTTCTACATTTTCTGCCTGTCAACCCTTTGGAGGTTATGCTGACAGAATTAGTATTAATTGAAAATTGAAAAATATAATCAATAAGGAGCACAAGTAGACTTATTCCCTACTGCATAATAATGTGTATTAATGAATGTGATTATTTATATCCAGTTCATAATCTGATTGATCATGTTATTATCTTCCATACTGTTAAGACAAATTATTATAGTTATAATGATCAATTCTAGTCAAATGTAAATTTGGGTAAATGTCATAAAGATGTTACATCTATGCATGGCATGGCTGATTTTGTCACCTCTGTAAGACTGTGTTAATATCTTAATCATTAGTCTAAGTTCCTAACAGCTAGATTAAGAAGTAGTTTCAGAGGAAGAGCTATTTTGTTCTTACAACTTTTAAATAGCTGGCAGTAAATGTGAGTTTAACCTGTAGGGGTTCTGCATGTACAAAAATAAGACCCTGCTTGAATGTGTCACTTCTTCCATAAAAATAACACTGCTACATATGTGATTATCTTTGAGTTAGGAATTAATGAGCTTATTTTGTATTGATCAAGTGACATGACTCTGTCCCCTGCAAAACTCTGCTTTGTACTAATTTTGTACTCTCTTCAGATGTAATTGACTGAAACTAGAAACTGTATCACTAGTTCCAGTCATTATTATATGCACTCTCATGCTTTTGATTTACAAATACAGAAATTAATGAAGAGATTATTTCAGTTAAGACTTTATATCTCATTCATTTGTAGCAAAATTCTTGACAATATTCCATGAAAGGACTATGAGTTAGATTTCAGCTTTACAATTACCCACTTGTTTTGAGTGCCCTCAGCCCAAGTACCCCAATGCTGTTGCCAGATCTCTCCCAGTGCAGCCTTTGCCACTGGAAATCTTTGAAAGGTTGGTCTGTATGTGCTCTGGTCACAGTAGGGGCCTTGCTGTATATCTGTTTTCTGGAGCTATGATAACAACATTTGGGTAACAAAATGCTCACTTAAATGACAGCGGGTTAACACAGAAATATGTAGTGTGAATTTGTTGAGAATACTCTTCAAACACTTCCAGGTGTTCAAAAAGCAGGAATCATCCTTCAGTTAGTGATATGTATTTCTATATAGAAAGAGGATCAGGAGGACACTGGATGGTCCCCCTCTGGGATCTTCTTGTGGTGTGATATGAGAGGGGTAGCCTGTAAAATGTGCTTAGTCTGGAGAGAAGGACTTGAATCACATGTGTCCAAGGCCATTACTATTTTCTCACAGGAGCTTCTCTAGCAATTCTGTATTTTTGTACATTTTTAAAAATCTCTAACATTTTCAGAGTCAGCAAAGAGTAAAATAATGGATTGAACTTACAGTGTTGCCTTGGTTGTACTGTACTGATTCACTAAAAAGCTTCCAATGAGGTAATAAGCATACAGCACTTTTAAAATCAATGCCATTTTTTTTCTTCAGTGTTTTTACTGCAAACTGCTGCATTTTTAAGGGAAAAAAAAAACCCCAAACAAACCAAACCACATCTAGTAGGTTACCATAGGTTTATTTTTAAAAGCTTGTTTCCAAGTCACTGGTATTGTGTGTCAGTATATGTGCTAAGACGCTTCAAAAACTTTTATGCAGAAATCTACCTGGAAGTCCTGTAATTTGTTCACTGTTATAAATGACCCACATAAATAATATTTGATGCTTGTATTTTTCAAATAGCTAAAATTAAAATGATGCTTGCTCTCAAAGTAGCAGTGTTGTCCTGTTACATACACCATTGTATCTTTTTCTGGTAACGCTGCCCAGTATAGCTTTCATTGATAGCAGTAAAAGTGTGTGGGTACTATTGGTAATTTTGGGTAGGTAGTAGTCTGTAATGCTTTTGAAACTTTAATGGAAAAGCTGTTCTTGCAAGAACAGTAGTGGAGTTGATGCATGCAAAATTATTAAGTGGCTGCCTTCCAGCTTTGTACAGTTACCAGGATTGTTCTTGCTGAGGCAGCAAACTCCCTTGCACACATCAACAACCAGTCTTGCAGATGGCTTTTTCACAAGCAGGTTTCCAGTGGTGGAAATTGTCCACTGAAGTTTAACACAGTTTGGGGTGTGTGATGATCAAGTCCAGGCACAGGACTTCAGTGGAGTAAAATGCACATTAGAGAAGCTGATTATCAATACCCAGGAGATACAGGAAATTGGTAGAATCAGCAGAGCTCACAGAATTCAGAGCTACATTTTCTAGATATTTTGATTTAATTGGCTGAATAGTGAAGCATAGTAGTTTTTATAAAGTAGATTGAGATGCTGGAAGTAAATGAACTGAAATTATGCATATTAAATAAACATTAATAACCAGTGTTTCTTGCAGTGCCCATGGAATCTGTGCAGGCACCAAAGGCATTCTTGCTTTGGTAAAACTCAGCAAGTGCTGCACTGCTAGACCCCATACTGACCGTAAAAGCAGCCCAGGGGAGTTGCTGTAAAAGCATTTATGTCAGGAATTTGGACCTTTGGGGCTGGCATGCTGTAGTGATTGCAGAATTTCAAAGCTTTGTGCTACACAGAGCAAGATAAAATGGGGGTGAATCCCCCAAGAAAGAACAACAGTGCAGGAGCATCATAAAAAAATAAACGTGACCAGGCCCTAGGGGTGTTTAAGCTTCGTATTCATAGGTTTTAAGGCCAGAAGGGACTAATGTGGTTGCATAGTGTGACCTCCTCCATAACACAGACAACAGGACTTCCCTGAGTTAATTCCTGCTTAAGCTACAGTAGTTGTTGAACTAAAGCAGTAGTTTTCAACTTCTGTCATGCTGTGAATAAATAAATATTTGGTACACTAACTTCACTAAATGGCAAACCTAATTGTCTGGTGTTAATAAGATAGTCAGACTCTCAGCTGCTTTTTATGGATGTGTTGTCCAGCAAGTCCTGGAGATCAGGGGATCACAGTTTCAGAAGCACTGAATAGACTGAAGAAAGCAAAAGCACGGAGGCAGGGGTTTTAACGCAACTCTGTAAGCTGCATTTCAGATGCTAATAATAATATTCAACCTGTGGCTGAAAATAAATACAACAATCTGGACCCATATACGTATTTTGCCATTCAGACTGAGAACTCTGATTTTCCCCAGGGGACTATGCTGAATATTTAACAGCTGCCTTTTACCAACTGTAAATACATCACAAAGCAGACAGTAGGAACAACTATCAGGTCTTAGCAGTCTGCTAATGTAGTAGCAAAAAGGTACTGATTTAAGCTGTGGTGAAGATGAGAACAAAACTTTATTCTCCTTGGAGGTAAAGTAAATCTGTGGATCAGTGGAATATGTTGCAATATTTAAATTGTGGACAGTGGTCAACATGGAACCTCATGATCACAGTGAGGAGCATGCAGAAATATGCTATGAAGGGGAAGAAATCATAGCTATACCATCCCATTTTCTGTTCTGATAACACTCCACCATGTATCTTCAAAGTGCCAGGGTGAGATAGATACCCTTTGTACTTCTGAGGAGAGTGCCAAATAATTAAGGGGACTTTATCTTTTTTTAATTATTCAGATTTTTCATTCTAAGTGTGACCCAATGCAGATTTAGTTATACTAAATGAAGACTGCATGTGGGTATTTTCAAAATGGCATAATACCTGGGGGCTTTTAAGAAAATGTCTGTGCCAACAGACATACTGTGTCATGATTGTAATTAGAATAACATAAGAAAAAGAGTACAAAATTACTTAGTATTCTTACAGCCATTACCACTTGGTCATTTTGATCAAGACCTCTACGTAGAGTTGTCTGTTGTTAGCTTGCCAAT
Organism: Heliangelus exortis; assembly: GCF_036169615.1. Classification (NCBI taxonomy): domain Eukaryota; kingdom Metazoa; phylum Chordata; class Aves; order Apodiformes; family Trochilidae; genus Heliangelus; species Heliangelus exortis. The sequence goes on along the minus strand of NC_092454.1, from coordinate 66,813,938 downwards.
TGACTACACTACGTTTGTGTTAAATTTCTTGTGACATGCCATATTTACACTTGTGTAAGGAAAACCTCAACAAAAATGCTGCATTCAGAAAAGCTATCAAGTGAAGAACCATGATAGTTGTAAATGTTTTTCAGAATGAAGCTCATGACTTCATTCCCCCTTTCCCTGACTGTTTCTTTTCCACCACAAATCCTCTGTAATTAGAAGTCTTAGCAGTGATGGAGAAAGAATTGTCCATGCTCTAGGGATGGACAGGTACCCCAAATCAGCTTTGTAAAAACAGCTAAATAAATGTAGTGTCTACAATAATAATCTATTGCCCATTGACTCAGAATGATTTTTGGGGCAATTACCTTGTTTCACCCTTTATGTAAGTAACTGAATCTTGAAAGCATTTTCCAAACGTTGCAGAGGGGGTTGTGCATGTCTGTAAAAATTAAGGAATTAATTTCCAGAAGCCTTCATATTGTTATTATTTATTAGCATTTCAGTTGCACCTTGACACTGAAACAGTAGGTTAAAACACTTTTGCATTATGTTCTGTGCAAGCAAGTACCAAAAGCACAGATCTTTCTGGAAGTGCTTGTGAGCCCAGTGCAGTAACCAGCTGTGACTCTTGCCAGGTCTTTTACCTGTGAACAGTGTTTGTTGGCTGTGCTTATGGAAGTGGCTTAGCTCCTGAACCACCCTTGTGAAATAGTTGTGAAGCAGTATTTCAGTAAACTATGAACACTATGAACAAAGACATGAAGGCCAGGCCCTTGCAAATTTCTGTGCAGACCTTATCTGTCCATATATCAACTTGTAAGTGCCTGTCTGTAAGTCACATAAGTCAAGGCACACTCTCATAGACTTCACTGGATTTTGTGCACATGATTTTACAGGGTGACAGAGCTCCCTTATATACCTGCTGCAGTAATTTGTAACTTTTCCTGACTTCAGCAGGAGAAGGTGCTGGCTATAACCTGAAAACAAGAATTACAGGTAACTAATTGTTGCTTCAGGGGAGAAAACATAACAGGCTAAAATTAGTGGCTGAATCTTGCAGAACACCAGAGAAGCTTAGTTTTTGTCTTTGGAAGCCTCAGAATATTGCACAGTGCATCTTCGTGTACTACATTATTGTGTAAAGCTTGCCTTTGGCACACTTGGTGAAGCTAGGAAATGAACTGAAATCTTCAACACATCATCTGTATTTCAAAATCTTATTCAACAGAACTCTCCCAGTAATATGAGCATGAGTAATCAGCCTGGCACTCCCAGAGATGATGGTGAGATGGGTGGAAACTTCCTAAACCCTTTCCAGAGTGAGAGTGTAAGTATTTCTTTACCTTGCTTGGTTTTTGGTGTTTGTTTGATTTAGTTTTGGGGCCTTTATATTTGGCATTTTGTTTAAAAAAGGAAAGAAGAATAACAGCAAGTATAGTCTTGTAGTGTACTTGTAATGCAGTACTATCCCTTATATGTTTTGGCTAGCTTCTAAAATAATAGTATTGATTTGGCAAAAAATTGTGCAAAAGACTGCTACAAATTGAGCTGAAACTGGAAAATATGAGAGGTGTAGGTTTACTGCAGAAACTGTTTTACTGTATTAAGAGGTGAGTTATCAATGAAAGTTAGATCTGTTAAGCAGTAGTAATTATGACATACATGTAATGCACAAGTGGCAAGCACCCTAAATACACATAGTTGGTAGAGCCTTACATGGGAGTGATTCAGTCTGTGGTTGCCCAACCTCTGACTCCTAAGCAATGTGTTTTGCAAGGAACGTCTTTCAGAACAAGATTCACACATACAAGTATGTAATTAAAGCAGCAGTAGTTCTCTTTCAAAGATTCAGTGTGCTGTAAGAGGCAGAAAAAGCAAAGGTTCCCTCTAGTGTTCATTCTGAGGCAAACGATGCTTGTTTTAAAATGGAGAACGTTTGGGCCAGGGTAATATATTGTAAAGCAAAATACAAAGCAAGACTACAGTATTTTTCATACTTATGTGTCTGAAGCTGGGTACCTAAATCCACATTTAGATTCCTAAATAGGATTACCCTGATTTTTCTGAGTGACTTCAACACATCTGTTCTTACTGGAAATCACTGCTGCCAGAAGTGATTGCAACTATGCAGCTCAGAATTTTTGATGAGGAAATAGGTTCTGTTAGATCATAAAGTAGTCAAAATGCATGGCAAATTTAATGAGAATCAGATTTGGGTTTTTTTTTTAAGTTTGCTTCTTTATCGCAGAGCTTCTGCATGGTACCTGTCAGTGTCTTCATAAAGAGGGCACATGTTCTGATTATGTGGAATATTGGAGAAAATTGGTTGGTACAACTTAAAAGACTAATGTTTCAATATCTGCCATAAAAACAGGAATCACAGACTGTATATTAAATATAAGCCTTGGTCACAGTAATGCTCAGCTCTCACTCTTGTATCCATTGCTTGTACTCAGGGCAGGCAGCCTGATCAGCAGGCTCACAAGTTCACCAAGCTAAGGAGATGAAAAGAAGGATACCAGTTGTACTCAAAAGAAAACCATTTTTCTCAGTTACTGGATTCTGGCTGCTCCCAGGTGTTGTTTTCCTATCTAGAAAAAAATTTTTCTCAACTTTTTACATGAGATGAGTGCCCACAAGACATTACACACGCCGTGAGCAATCAGGTCTGCTTGTAGGTATTGGTTCCTCTGTAGCACAGGTCACATTGTTGTCCTTGCAGACTGTCTTGCTTTCTGATTCGTATTTTGTTACTTTGCTACTTAGACCAGGCATTATTATGAATTCCTTTCTGAGGCAAATTTGCCACTTAGTTCACCAGGAGTTTTGGTTGGGTGTGAGAACAGAGCTGGGCCAATAAGTTAAAAATCAAACAGTTTGAGATAACCTTCTGATTCCTTGTCCAAAGTGGTTACCCAGGTATTTTGGCTCAGATACAGGAAATCACTTGAACAGATGCTTTACTTTAAGCATTTGACTTAGTCTCTAACACTGGCTAAAGGCGTGTTCTTACTAGCTCTGCTGGCCCACAGTGGGAATGCTCATCAGGACATGATGGGAACAAGCCCTAGAGCAGACAAACCACCAGAGACATCACATTTAACACAACAGACTTTACCCAGATAGTCCATTCCATGCAGGTTACATGACAGGAGAGACCCATCCAAAATGCTTTCTCTAATATGCTGGGCATTTGGAAACAGACAGCTTGAAACCAGCTATAGTGGGATTTTTATTGCTTGTCTGGCATTTGTTCTTGCATTTGAATGTGTTACCTCTAGAAGATCTTAGGCCAAATTAAGTGATTCTGCAGTCCATAATTTTCCATTTAAAAACAAATTGGGGAAATAGATGAGCAATTCTTCTAGGCATTGTGGTATCCCATTGATTAGTGTAATGAGGTACTGTTGACTTGGGGGCAGCTATAGCTTGTATAAGGCTGCAGTTCAATTTATGTTACAATTATAATGTAATGTAGTGATTCAGTTTTTGGTTCACATCAAGGAGAATGACCACTGATCCCTGATTCAGCTTAGATACTAAAATTCATAATTCAGGATAACATAGGCCAAAAGCCTAATTTCATTCCAGTCATACATATTCTTACTCCTTTCTTCTCATAAAGTAATAAATATCTCTACACAATATGTGTATGGTTCAGCTAAACATGAATGCAGCTTGGTCTAGGCCACCTGCCTACCTGAGTCCCCCCAGTAGCCAACACTGACCAGGAGAAGGTGTGGAAAGCATCAGTGTTTAATCACACCACCCAGGTAACACTGAAACAGTCCTCCAGGGGGATTTCTTTGTCAGCAGTTGCTGTAATTTTGTATAACAGAAGTCACGGTTTCATAAATTGAACCCACAGCCTTAGCATACAGTACAAATCCAGGAGGAAGTTTAAGGAGTGTGTTGACGTTTAAACTCATTGCTGTGGTTCAGGAGTGGTTTTAGTTACGTGGGGAGGGGGGGAAAATGGTTGTTAAAATGTGGATTCTTCTTTTTTCAGTACTCCCCTAGCATGACAATGAGTGTGTGATCCATTAACAAGTCTCGTCATGAAGAACACAGTGAGTTGGCCCTCTTCAGAGAGCTACTGCAGAAGAAAATTATTTGTCCCAGTGTACAGTTTAACAAAAGGATCTCAGACACAATCAGACCCACCTTTTTTTTTTTTTTTTTTTTCTACCATCTCCCCCGTTTTGTCAAGACAGTGGGTCCCAAACATGATTGAGACAACCGTAAAGAGTGGCGTAACAGAACAGCCCAAGATGGAACTGCAAACAATTATTGTGTATGTACATGTGTGAGTTAATGTATATGTATGTGTGTGTGATAGGGAAATACACACATACATATATAGACCCACAGGACATTGTAAAATATTATCACATGGCATCTTAAGTAGAAATGAGAAGTAGGGAATTTTTTCCATAATTTTTTTTTTTTCTCTCCACGTTTACATTTTAATTATTAAAATTTGCTTTCCCTCTCCCCTCCTGAATTGTTTATGTTGCATATATCACTGCTTTATAAGTTATTTTTTAAGGTGAACTCAAATGATAAATTCTTCTGATTTTGTAAATGTCTGCCAATATGGATAGGAATAAAATTGCTTATAAGAGCTTTCATTAACTTGTGTTTGATACCAGTTACCCTGTGAATCACAAACTGTACTGTCTCAAGAAATAGAAGAAAGCTCATCTTAATTTTTTGAAGAAATTTAATAATTTTCACCTAATTTGGTGATTTCTTTAATACTTTGCCTTTAAAAAAAAAAAAAAAAAAAAAAGCACTGAAGGTTATTTTTCTTCTTTAATGGAAGCCTAATATCTGCAAAATCTCTTTTGGATGGGAGTCTGAATTTGATACAAGCTTCTCACTTTATATAGAGCACTATAAGGTTACTATAAGTGAGCTCTGATTGTTATAGAATCTAGCAATAAAGTGTCAGGACTCCTGCCCTTGGAAATGAGTTTTCTATTGAGCATGATCTTCCTTAGAGGTGGTCGTTAGTGCAAATACATTAGAGTCCTCATCACCAAAACCTTTTCTAACAATTTACTCGTGTATTTCCCATTTTCAGTGATTCTCTACTGAATTGTAACAGTCCATGGTCCTAATTTTAAACAGTATTTCCCAAGCCCATTCAGAAAATCAGGTCACCCTGCTACTTGGGTGGTGTGTTTTTCACCACGTCCACCAGGATGAATTCCTTCAAAACTTACCAGTAAACAGTGGGTTTGTGTTTTGTTTTGTTTTGTTTTTTTTTTTCCTAACCAAAATGTTGGAGTAAACATTTTATGACTACTAGCCTTGTATGGGTCTTACCTTTTGCCATGAACAGGAGAAAAGGCTTAGGCCATTTTTTAAGGAAGCCAATTAGACACGAAAGCTGAGGACAGAAGGGAAAAAAGGCACCTAGCCTCAAAGGAAATGCTTCTGGAAGCAATCCATGTCTCTTCAGGGAAAGTCTAAAATGAAGAATATGGTACATTTAGTTCCTAATGACTGCCAGTTCTCCTGAGGAAAAAAAAAACATTTTCAGTTGTATAGAGATCAAAAGGTTGATGATTTTTTGCCACAGACAAAAAGCAAAGTCCCTTCCTTGGATTTTTCTTATGGAATAGCCAGTTACATAGGAGGAGCAGAGATGTAGTTCTGTCCATAAAGTCTTGCAAGATTTTTTTCATGAATTTGTGATAAAGAAGCATGTGTAATGGACTCATTGTGATGGTAGCTGCCCATAAAGGGATGGGTAAGGAATGCTAATTTTTATTTTCATATATTATTGTAATATATGAATGTATTAGTTATTATAATAACACATGAAAATAAAAATTTGTAAGACTTTTAACTCTCTTCTTAGAGCTATTCAAAGGTGAAACTCTTGGAGGCTTAAAACTATGTTGAAATGTCAAAGATTTTGGTAGCATTACTTTTTAGTAAATAATAACTACTTTGATTAGCTGTAAACATAAACTAAATAGTCATGGCATGGTTTCCTGGACTTTATCCAAGTGGTGATGAAAGTAATATCATATTCATTGGTTATCTTTGAAACACACTTTGTTGCCATTTGAAAAGGTGCTCGGAGCTCCTACTGTGAGCTATAAAAACACAAAATCAGAGCTAATTCCCTCAGACCTTTCACTGTTGTCACTAATAGCATCTATATTATCCTTCATAGCCTTCTAAGAGGGGCTTTAGGACTCTTTTCTGCCCAGTTTCAGCCAGACAGTGTCACTGCATCTGGTCTAAGGTAGATGGATTTGTCTGGACTGTGCACCATGAGCCATGCACCAGGTAAATGTGGCCTCAAGTGAGCTCATAAAAGGTTGAGTGCATCAGGGCTCTGTTGTGCATCTCCAAGGGAAGCCCTGTCCTGTCCCATGCCACCCTGGGCCTTCTGCAGGCAAGCAGTGTGTCCCCTGACCACAGCTGTCCTGGTGGCATCCCTGAGGGCTCTCCTACAGGACACAGTACAGGCTGCTCCTGAAGCTTCTTACTCTGGCAAAATTAAGCAGGATTTGGGCTTAGTATTAACCAGACTCTTTTTTCTTTTTTTCCCCTCTCTGAATCTGGTATTATCTGCTGTGCTTACAGGCACCTGTTACGGGTGAAAGTCGAGCCATCGAAGTAAACCCATGTAAAGAAACCCTTAAATGGAACTACCAACACATTTTGAGTATCATTATCAAAATACATTATCCTAATTTACTTAACAAGAATATAACATCCTTTCAGGCATGTAATTTTTCTCCTGTAGTTCTTTTGAACTCCCTTCTGTACAATTTTTCTTACTGCCAGAATATCTTTTTTTCCCCTTTCAATTACTTTTCTAAAACATTTACATCAAATTTAACATGGTTGCATTGATCCTGCAACATTAATCTCAGTAAATTCCTGACTTCAAAATTAACAGGATTAATACTCATAGCAGTCATTCTGTGACCTAGTATTGCAAGTTACTACCTATGTCCAGCACTTCTTATACCCCACAGACTGGTGGGACTAAAGATGTGCAAACCTGAAAAAATTTATATTTGGAAGGTTTGCTTGAGTGCTCAATGCATATCTTACTGTTAGAATTTTGATCAGATGTAAGGAAGCCTAGTAACCATCTTGCTTTCTGTAGGGAATGCTTACATTCCTTATGCTTATATACATCAGTACAGCTATTTACACACCCATTGTTAAAATTGGGGGATTATAACCATATATATAGGTTCTCCAGTTGAACCACTGAAAAACAATCCTATGTGCTAAGCTGTCAGTTTCAAAATTACAAGTATCCCTTTGGGTTGTGTTTTGATTAGTTTTTTTATTATTATTATTATTAAGCATGCACAGAGCTTTTTGCTTCTTCATTTGTTTTCTTTCTTTTGCTTATAAATCCTTGTAGGATTTTCATGGAAAGAAAAACTATTTCCAAGTATTACTCCCACATATGTTTCTAATGCACTAGGTATCAAAATTTAATATAACTGCAGTTTGTTTCTCTCCTTATGCAACAGCATTGTTGATAATGTCAGAACTTGTGCAGCTCTGAGAGGAATTTTATTTTAAGTGGTACAGGATAGTTTTTCGTCACTCAGTTTTGAAATAGATTTCTATCTTTATGATATAAATAAATAGATCACGATTCTTTAAATGGGACTTTCAGGCAAAGTGACTTCTCTTTTAAAAAGAGAAGTGATGAAATCTTAAAAGTAGCAGAAATAGGGTGCAATGGATTTTGCATACTGTGAGAACTCTGCCAAATACCAGCTGAAATCAGCTGAAATTGGGAATCACTTGTGAATTGCACAGTATCATCCGTGTTGCATAAACCTATGAAAATGAGTATTCACACCCAGATTTTCTCTCCATGCCTGAACAGGGATTAGGACAAGGAATAAACTGTGTGAATCACAAGTAAAGCATGCAGCCTGAGGTGTGCACTGAAAATACTTTGATGCTTGCATTTATGGGTTGCATGATTTTCTTCACTGCCTGAGCATTCAGAAGATCTGCAGTTCCACTCTGTCCCAACCCCCCCACTGCCAAGTGGGTTTGGTGGATGTAGGAAAGGTGACAATAACCACGTGTGCTGCCAGTGACACAAATGTGCCTCAGCTTGGCTCAGAGGCATCTCAGAGTGACAGTCCAAGGGTCAGGCAGTCATCCATCAGCCTGTGGCTGAGGCCACATTTGCCTTTTTTTTTTATTTGGAAGCCCTTTGCTCACAGACCACCAGTGGGTCATGTATTCAGAGACAGTAACAACTTTCTGCTGTCCCTAGAATAGAAATAAATGCCCCATGTCCCTAGATATCCAGCTCTTGGTTTCCTTTGCAACAGGCATGCACAATGAAATCTGTGCAGGCTAATGATTTCCTTCCTACATTTAAATAATCCAGGTTAGGAAGAACTGACTAGAATCATGCTTCTTTATCAGCAGTAATTTATGCATCAGCAGGACAGCTTCTTGAACTGGCTAAAAGGAATGTGACTTTTCCCCTGTTCTGTGGCTAGCAAATGAAATACTGTATATAAAAATGATTTGGAATTAGATGGGTACTTTAATGAGGGACCAGTTGTTACAATATTCAGTGTTGTATTCTTTTTTTTTCCCCTGTACCAGTGAAAATGGGTTTTCAGCTGATGTGCATTGCACCAATTTATATGTCTTAGATACTAATTTTTAAGTGTTATATCCCATTCCTAGTCAACTCTGATTCTTTGTTATTTTTGTGGTTTCTAAATATGGACTGGATTCTTTAAGATCTGAGTTCACATTTGGAGAATGTAAAATAAACCTCAGTGATTAAAAAAAAAATAACATAAAATAAACACACAAACAAAAAAATCCTACCACATCAGTATAGGTAAATCTAGTTTTCTTTAATTATATTACTGTAAGTGATGCCCCAAACACACTTCATTTTGATTGAGCCCTAAGGATGGGAATCCTGACAAGGCACACCTTTCAAACAAAACCCCAAAAACTCAACAGTGATAGCTCATTTCTCTTTACACTTATCACATTAAGGATCTAATTCAGGATTTAATGATAAAAAAAAACTATAAAAAATCAGTACACTCAGAAATAAATGAGTTAGCGTTAAATTTTAGTGTATGCAGCTTCCTCTACATTCCAGATATTACTGGCTCAGTCTGATGAACTGCTGCTCATGGCAATTGTCCTGCTCATATTTTGATGAAACCACTCATATAAGGTATTTTTTTTTGTAGAATTTCACCCTGATCTGGGTGAAATATATAATTTGTCTGAGATATGATGTTATTTGGCAGATATATAAACTGAGTACATAAAGTAAAATACAGAGGGTCTGCTGAAATTACCAAAATTTGAGAATATAAGCAGTATCCTTTAAGAAAGTGGGGCTGCTAATATGCTAAAACGATGCTTGAGTGTGGACAGTTTAGAAGTTCAAATTAAGTCTTCCCTAAATAGCCTTTATTTTTATTACCAGTGCAGGAGCATGCTTATATATCAATAATAATGATATGTAAAATGGATTTGGCTTTCTTCTGTTTCTTATTTTATTACAGCATTGTTCACTTCCACATTAACTATTTTTGTGAACTTGTCTTTACATCTTGTTTCCAATTTTGCAGCCATAGTTTCCCTCAACATAGCTATCAGCTTTGCAATTTTAGTCCAAACTTCTATTTGGTCACTATTTTTCATTTAAGCTTAAAAAGTGTAAGAGCCTCTCATGTAATGGGAAAACTTGCCATAAAAATGTGTAAAGGTTTTATTTGGTACATGTTTTCACATTTAATAAAAATGCGATTTTCAGTTATAATTTGAAATGGTCACTTTCTAGCCACTATCTAATTTCTATGTGCTAAAGAAATTGAGAAAACAAATTGCCTTTTTTATATGTATGTTTGAATTCAGCATCATAAGTATTTGCTGAAAGACATGGTTTTGGGGAAATTAGATAAAAATGAAAATTACTGTGTAGTTGCTATGCTAGACTTAATACTGAAAGCTCCTTCCACATCCCCAAAAGTGAGCGGCCTGACGTCTGATATGAGTGACTTTGTTAAAGCCTAATTCACAAATAGTAATTTAATTTGTTGATTCTATGTTTTCACTGTATCTCATGGACAATTCAGGGTCCCTCTTACCTGTGCCAGGGTTCTGTTGCTGTATCTCTCAGAGGAGTAACCGTGTGGTCAATCAGTCCTGTTCACCAGGTCTGGTAATTAAAGGGCTGGATAAAATATCCAACCAGGTGTGCACTCAGAAACCAGGTATTTGTATGCTACCTCGCTGTTCTCTTGAGAACTTGTTCATTTCTTCTTGCAGTTAGGCCTGGGGGCTCCCTTGAGATTTTACAGGACTGAGAGAAGAAGTTCATTTTGCCAAGAGAAAATTCTGGCAGTTTAGCACCAGCTTTCATAGGGGATCAGCACAAAACATGGGGATTTTGAAAGGTGATGCATTTTCTCAATACCCTGGGTGTACTAGGAAATAGATGATGAGATTTAGAAGCTTGGTCTGTTACAGAGATACACACAGTCCCTCAGATTAGGGGGGAATTAGGAGAATAAGCATGGCAAAACCTGTGTTTGTCCCTATAGAGTGAAATCATCAGTAATCACTCTTGATGTGAAGAATTACAGAACAACTGCTCTCATCCTTGAGGAGCCAAATTATCAACTGGATGAACTGGATATTTGTAGGCTTTATTTCTGCTGTTCAGTCTTCATGGTTTCTTCTCTCTTATTTGGATTTTCCTATTAAATGTACTGTGCCAGATCTTTGCACAAAAATAAGAACAATTTGCCCAATAAACACGCAGCAAGTTGTTCACAACTGTAACCAGAGCCCAGTGGTAGAGAGTTTATTTCATTAGAGACACTGAACATAACAACAAATGAGTGGCAGTGCAATATCCTGAGAGCTCTTACTGTTTGAGATAAGGGAAGATAGCATCTCATGGACTCACGCAGTAGACGAGATTATTTCTAACAGTGATATAAAATAGTTTGAAACAAAAACTGATGTTTACCATGCAGATTGGAGTTAAAACAAAAACAAAAAAAACCCAACAAAACAAAACAAAACAAAACAAAACAAAAAAAAAAAAAAAAAACAAACAAACAAAAAAAAAAAAACCAAAAAAAAAAACCCCACAAAACATAAAACCCAAACGGAGCGTTTTTAATTGAAGTAGAAATTTACTAAAGCTATTACTTGCTAGGAGATTTTAAGAAGTATCCTCCTGATAACAGGCATGTTAGCAGCAAAACTGGTAGCTGCTCTCTGCACAGGAGTGGGGCTCCTGCAGAATCTGTAATCCCCAGCAGAGGCTGAGTTTCTTGGTCTAGGCAGCTCATAGACCAGGGACTGCCAACCCACAGACCACACCTTTTATTACAGATGAGTGAAGTGCAGGTGCCCTTCTGGTGGATGCCAAGGTTGACTCCAGCAGGAGCAGAGTGTCCAACAGTTTGGTGGAACAGAAAAGAGGTGTTTGCTGAATTGCCACTTGAAAACAAGACATTGAAAAGCAGGCCTGGGGTGTTCTCAGGTCTGTTCTCATTTTCCTGATCTTAGGTTTGCTTTGGTTAACATTAATGGTTAAGGAAGAGAATAAAAGTTTCTAAACCAGAGCTAAAATCCAAACATGGAAAAGTGGCATGAATAAAGTGGAAGCTGGAGCTTTCTGTTAGTTAAGAATCTAGTAATTTTTTTCTTTTTTTAATTTAAAAAAAAAAATTTGTAGGTCAAAAAGCATCCATACAATAAACTTCTCTAACCTTGTAGTGGCAGTTTGAGAAGTGTGAATCAAAATGCTGTATATGCTTAGAAACCAATTTTGAGGGCTTGTTTTTTTGTGGCAAGTATCCCCTTGCAAAAAATGTGGTGCATCTCTTTTATGCATGTTTGCCTAAAACCATGAAAGCAAATCAATTTTTTATGGATTGTTGTTCATGCATCTGGAAAACACTTGTTTCTGGTGGGGAGAGGAGTAAGATTTGAAAGCTGGTGGGCTAGCATATTTATGTGAATTACTTAAAGCATTGGTAAACTATTGTCAATTTTGTTCACATTGCACAAGATACTCTGTGTAGTCTACTGCTGGCATTATAACCTCAGTGATCCATGCATATTCTGTAAATCCTTGCAGGTTTTGTGTAAGAAACCTTGTCACCATTGCTTGCTACTGTAAGTTTTTGTTTTGAAGCAAGAGGTGGCTTTTGATTGTACAGCCATGTGTATTATATACTACAACAGTACTTGTTCTGTCCTTAAAACTTGCTGTTCACATATAGTTAAAGCTTTTTTGAGCACGCTTAGTGGTTTCAGAATTTGTTTCAGACAGCAGATTTATTTGCCATTTATAGGAGCATTAAATCAAGGGTAACGTGAAACAGTTCAACCCTGTTCACATCCATTTTTCAGAGCTTGGGGGTTGGATAAGGGGCGGCTGCAGGTTACCACATTTCATGGCTCTGTACAAGCTGTATGCTTCCCAGCTACAGGTGCCTGCAAGACTGAGATCAGACCCTGTGCAGGGAGCTGTACAGCAGAGCAAAACTTTTCTCCTGCTGTCCCCAGGCCAAGGCAGGCTACAAGCAAAGATACTAATTTTCCTCTGCTGTCTCTTTCTTTTTTTTCCCCAAAAAAACCTTTTACATCAATGACAGGATAGAAAACCATCTCCAAAGGTATGCAGGGGGTAAGGAAGCACTGCATCTGTATTGTATCCTTGTCCCCAGCTACCACAGGCTTTATGTGCAGCAATGTTTTAAGGATAATTTAATTCTTTGCCTGGTTATCAAGACAGAAAAATAATCTGAATTCTTGGGCCCTGGGTTCTTTTTTATTAGTATTACATGATTACAACAAAGACCTGAAAATGTGTATCTGTTCTTTGCTGGTTTCTGAGATCAGAAATTCAAGTCCTGTCTGGACTGAAAGACAATGATGGGAAAAGTAAAAAAGCTAGGAAAGTGGAAGGGGATTCTTACTTGGATTATTTTAAATTCTATGTTTTACTTGTTTTAATTGAGAGTTTAAATGACTAGATTAATCTTTTGAATAAAGGCAGTCTTTGTTAGTGACTTTGCACCTTCACCCTTACATGTAAAATTTTGAGTACTTGCAATAAATCTTCCTCACACCTCCAAGCCACTCTGTAGATAAATTGCCTATATTCCTAAAATAAAAAAACAAAACAAAACAAAACAAAAACACAATGGAATGTTTCTGCAGATTACTTCAGACCCTTACAGAGAACAACAGGGTAAACTCAATCCCATAATCCCAACTATTTCCAGGTCACATTTAAACAATTAGGTGGGGTATTTTAGACAAAGAATGACTTTGAACATCATAAATGAATGTAATGTTCAAACTCCAGTCTTTGGAAGTAAAGAAAACCTCAGTAATTTTCCAAACCAGCAAGAATTAAATTTGTCAGTAATTATTAGTGTAGAAAATGCATGCAAAACTTGATACTGCCTCTGACCTTAAGCATTAATACTGATAATATTGGGGATCTCACAGAATTTGTGTATTTCAGAACAGCTGTATTTCTTCTCAGTGTGTACTTCATTGTCAACAGCTACAGCAAAGAGCCAGTCCATGCCACATGGAAAGAGTTCAAAAGCATGGCGATACAAAATGCCCATAGCATCATAAACGTGCAGATGTGTGTATGTGTTGTGTTAGGATGAGTAATCACTGCTTCCCCAGACCTTGTGTGTAACTTCTAAAAGCAGCCTCTGGGATTGTTTCAGAAGGGCAGTAATCTGTGCTGATGAGAGGTCCCGACAGCAATCCCTTTCCAAGTGCTTTAAGGTCTTGATTTGGGGGATTGTAACTATCCCAGCTGCAGCCCTTGGAAAAGGATGGACCAGATCTCTGCAAACAGCTTTACTGTGGTTTAGCAAAGCCCTTTATAGCAGGTTCCACCTCAGGCTTGCACCATACACTTACCTTGCTGTAGTTCAACTCGATGTCTTTCTTTGTTGACTGCTGGCACAAAATCAGAACAGCAGATTTACCAGTTCTTGTTGCAAGCTGAGGAACAGCTGAATTTTTTTTTTTTTTTTTTAGAAAAAAGAGCATTGTAACTTGCACCTTTTCATCTTCATGAAGTGTCCATGTTCTTACAGCTGGGCCTGAGACAGCAGCTGCCTTCCAAGTTGCCATATAACTACATCACATAAAAGTGGTGTAATTTTTTTGTGTTTAACAGGAGCGGTATTGATATATTTGCTTTATCTTCCAAGTTGTGAGTCATTTAGTATTGAGAATTATATATGCATCTTGTGTAGCTATGAGTAGAAAAATTGAGAATTTTTTTTTTTTTAATACGCTAGTACAATCCGTGCTCTGCTGTTCAATATTTTGAGTGCTGAACTTAACCAAAATGTTATCTTCATGAATTCTCTTAGCCTCATCAGCATGAAAGTGGGTATGAATTTCCAGTCACTGCTTCTGGGTTCTCAGTGAATTCTGAGCTGGAGGTAAAACAGTTGCAGTGGGAAAGATCGCTGTGGCAGCCACTTAACTGACAACTTTTCAGATGCATCAAGCCATTCTGTCTGTCATCTGACACTTCCAGTTTTCTCAGTGGATCACCATGTTCTTTAATATATTGATAGCTATTGTCAGCCAGTGGAGGGGAGGTGGCCAAGCTCACCACCCAGGAAGGATAGAAATGTAGCATGTAATGAGATATCTTCTCCAGCAATCATTTATTTTCAGTGCTTACCTTTCAACTAATACTTGTAGCTTCAGTTGTTATTTTGCCATTCAGTATCTTGAGGTGATATGAGCAAAAATATATGAATATATATAATTTACAAAAATATAGGCTTGTATTGTGCCTTTGTAATTCTCTTCAGCTTCAGTATCTATAAGCTATGAGCAGAAAAACTTCTTCCCTCTTTTGGGGTGTTCCTTACTAGATAGTAGGTGATGGCTTCGTTAATATTGGCTATTTGAGTCTTCTGGGGCTAATGTTTATCTTTTCCCAGGTGAAGATGCCATAATATTCTCACCAGATGTAAGCACAATAACATATCACTGCAGTGCATGCCATCTCTTAGCTTCTCTCTACAGTGCTTGCATGTTGGGAAAAAATTAGAAATAGCTGTATAAATTGCTACATTGTTTACCCAATACAGTTGTTTTTCTGCATCCCCTTTTCTGCTGGAAACTCCCATCAACTTTAAAGTTCATGATGGTGTTGAAAGGGGGGTTTGGAAGCACAAAGGATGCAGGCAGCAACTGGTCAGTAGTTTACAGGCTGCTGTAAATTAATGTCTTCTCAGCAAAGAAATGTAGCACTTTAGCAGTAACTTCTTAGTGAAAACACTGAGCGTGCTTATCACTTAAGATTTTAAGGAAAAAAAGTGTCAGACCGTGTAATTGTATCTCATCTAATTTTTGACATTTAACCAGTAATATTTGGCAAGATATGAACCTCAGTTTTATCTACGTGTTCGTGCAGACCAATGCAGAACTGGAAGGTGAACAGCCATGTTTTAATATCACAGCTACACAAGAAATCACAGTTTTCAAGAGTTTTGATTTAGTTTTCTTTATCACTATTGCATTTTTACCATGGAAGTATTTTTCTATCTGAGGCTTCCTTTCAGCAACCAAAATAGTCTGTAGCCTTCTGCACTGTGAAAGGCAAACCCTGTGGAGAAACAGGGGCTTTGCACTTGCCCAGCGAATCAGCAGAAATTTCATCCAAGCCATAAAAGCCTCTTATGTTATTCTGTGTTTATGTAATTAAAGCAATTAAGGATAGAAGCGTCAGGAATAACGAGGCCTCTCTGTCCTCCATTTTACTCTCTGTCTGTACTTCATAGGGATTTAAGAGTTCTTTTTTCAAGGCTCAGCTGTGTCTCTTTAAACCAGTGCAGTCTAAGCATTGTGTGAGATTCATTTTATGGGGATAGCATTGGAGTGTGAAAGATTTACTTTTGGTAGCAAGGACTAAGACATGTCCCTGTGGACATGGACACTTGGAAATGAGTCTGATACTGAGAATTAAAAAAAAATAATCAAGATGGTACCAGTATATCAGACTCTGTACTACAGTGGGTTTTTTGTTTGCTGTTTTTTTTTAGCTTTTGTCATTTGTATTTTATTTCACAGGAGAGGAGTTGGGGAATCTCAGATCACATGGGGAACTTTAGAAGTTTATCACTCAACAATCATTTTATAAAGTCTAACTTCAAAATGCACTATGATTTATTACAAAAATATTTTTTCTTCTGTTTGCTGATATGGTTGTTCCATTTTGTGATAAGTTAAACTAAGCAGTTAATTTGTTGCACTGCCTAGCTGCATGAATTCATCCAGTGTACATATGTACCTGTGCAGCATTACTTTGGGTTTTGTATTTGAATTTGCAGTATTGATTATTATTTTTGTATTTTACTTTGCCTCTGTTATTGGAATTGTAGTAAACATAATTTATACATATGATTTTACAACTGTTTTGCAACTGAAAAGTCTTCTTTAAGTTGTAAAGTTTTATTGATGGATACTCATTAAAATGGTATAAGAATTATATTAACAATTGTTTTGTGTTTTGATGCTCTCTGTACATAAATATATGTCTATTTATCTGTCTAATGGTGCTTGTGTCTTGCAATTTTGGATACATTTTAGAATAAAGTTTCATTTTACAAGAAGCACTTGTATTTTCAAAAGCTGTGTCAAAGAAAACCCCAACCTTTTGCCAGGAATAACTAGAGTTTATGAAAGAAACATGAGCTTCTAAAACATTTATGACTTCAGGCAATGATACATTTGTTTCAAGAATATAGAAGTATATAGTCTACAGATGCACAGCTTCATGTTGTAGTTGATTTACTGACAGTTGGTACCAACATCTATATTTTAAAAATTGCCAAAAAGGTGCATTTTGGTGTTGTGTCCTACAGCTGCCAGCTCCATTGCTAAATAAAGGTTTGTGAACATGTTAACCATGTCGCAATTATCACATTAGTCTGCTCCTTCCAAGGAACACTAAAGCTATCCAGCCTTGCCTACATCTGTTTAACTTCAGAAAGAATTTTGGTAGAAACCAAGTTCTTAATCAGACCTCCTTTGCAGCCCCCTTGTTCTGCACCATTTCTCAGAATAAATTCTGAAATTAAATGCAGATCTGGAGCAGTTATGCTACTAGTTGAGTGGGCTGCTAGCTGTCTATGTGCTGCATGATTGAATAGTACTTCTTGCTAGCTCTTTACTTTGCAGAAGATTTATTCACATCTAATACTGAGCTCATCTTTTATTAATAAAATGCCTTACATTTTCTGGCACAATTCCTCTTCCACAGGCATTGCACTGTGTCTTGTTCTTCACATTCGTGAAATACACTTTTGTGCTACACAAAGCTTTCTAACTTATGTTGCTTCAATTACAAATGCGTGTTATTAGGACTTGATAACCTAATAACCACGTGAATTGTTCTCTGACAAAAACTTTTTTAAAAAAAGGCATCATCAACCAATAGTTCTGAAGGGTGCTGAATTTCTTACTCAGTTAACCAAACTTTTAAAATTGAGCTCACTTTAATTCTTCACCAGTTATTATTTCAAAAGAATTATTTCACCAAAACTGGTGCCCAGGTGATGTGTGGGTTTGCATGTAAGGTGTCCTCTATCTGCCTTTGACCATTTTTTCCTGTCACCACAGTGAGCATCAAGAAGGAGAAATCTGATGGTTCACAAAGATACCTCCCAAAGACTTCCTGAGCCACGTGGTTTTGGTCCAGGTACCTTCATCTGGTAGTGATGCCAGAGGTACAGGTATAGGGTGCTGTACCACAAAAGATCTTTTCAACTGGAAAACTGTTAGAAAACATAAATCTACTCTGTGGTCTTCAGCCAGTAACTTAATTTAACAAATTTTCAAGCTGTGAAACACCAATGATGACCTTGCAGGTGCTTTCTGAGGATTAATAAACTAAGGGCTCTAAAATACTCAGTTTCTCCACTGGAGACCATGTAGGAAGCTACAGGAGTCTAATCATCTGAAGAGAAAGGAGTCAGTGAAGCTAAGTGAAGACAGAAAATATAGTCTGTTACATCAGGAGACAGGGTCCAAGAAGAGGAGCTGAAAGAGAAAATGCAGCTTGTGAAACCAGCAGCTATTTTGGGAAAAGGGCATTTTAGCCTGTGATTTCCCTTACCTCACTCTCCAGGGTAGGTCTGCCAGGTGTCAACAGCAGTGGAAGCCACCTGCACTGCTCATTTGGATCCTGGGTGGCTGTTCTTGTTCTGGCAGGGCAGCTCCTACTTCCATGGCTATCTTATCAAATTACAACCTTCCCTTAGAGATCAAGAGATGTGTACAGCTCTGATGTGTGTTTTTCAAATACCATCTTTCCCTTACCACAACAGACATGAGAGAAGGTACATTTTCTGTTTCTCTAAAACACCTCCATCCCAGTTGGGGGAAGCAGGGGAGGACCACTCACCCCAGGCATGTACTCATCCACATACTTAAGAAAGTTTTAGGTGTCAGCAGATTGAGATTTTGCTTTCCCTTCTGTGATAGTAACAGCTTTGTAGCTCCTAATTTCACATCAGAAAACAGGCGTATTATGGGCCACTGGTGTTATGGAGGTGAAAGCTGCCTGTGAAAGAACAACAAGTACACATGATCTTAGAGAAAACCGGGCCAATGAGCATGACAAGGTAAATCTAGAAAGAAATTTACAGAGGTCGGGGAAAAAAACAAACAAACCTTAAGTTACTTTTTTAAATAGAAAAATGTTTAGGTCTGTTTAAGACTCTTCCTTCTGAGATGCAGGATCCATGATGTCAGAAGCTGATACGTGAGGTTTTTTCGTCTGAATTTAACAGATGAGGAAGAAAATACCAGCTGCCTACTGTATACAAACCCTCTACAGGTGGCAAGACAGAGCTGTGCCACTGCCACTTTCAAGAGTCTGTTTCTTCACAGGAGCAGTCAAAGAAGGAAAGAGAAATCTGTACAAACTTTTCTTTTTCTGAAGCAACATAATAGAAATAAATCTATGGATACCAGAGCACACTGATTTTTCAGAGCCAGTATCATCTGGGATGTAACAAGTGTGATGGTACAGCCCTCCTGTTGCTTGCTAGAAGAGTATGTGACAAAGAAGAGATCTTGCTATAGTGCAGTGAGAGTAACAGACAATGAAGGAAGAAAATCCCTAATGCACTGGAAAACTTGTCTTGGTGAGGTAGGTTGGTTAAGACTCAATTTTTCTGGCTGCTACGGGTTAGCTCTGGATCTTTAGCAATGTTGAAATGAACAAGAATTAATGGAATAAATGCACTTATGTACTTACCAAACATAGGAAATCTGTCACTGGAATAACTGGTCACAAGTCATAGCTAAATGAGAAAGAAGAAAGGCTGTAAGGAAAGGCTACAGAAAACAGTCTTGCTGCTCTACTGGAAACCATGCCATAAACATTATCTGGGGGGGTGTGGGGGGGTGTGTGTGAGAGGGAGGGAGGGGGGAAATAGCACAGAATAGAAAACAAGCTTTGCAGTCTTAATTTAAAGACTATTTGCAGGTTACACACTACTCTGCATGGAAGCAACACATCTTCTGCACTGACCAGCCCTGCCTTAACAGCTGACAAGCCCAGATAGCATCTCCAGACTGCCCTCTTCACGTGCTTGAGCCTTCAGTAATAATAAAGCTGTATTCGTGGCAACAGGAAAACATTCACCTGACTGACTGGCTCAAAAGGCACTTCCTCAGCAGTGCTTGTATTTTCATAGCTTGTGAGGGCAGAAATGTCCTGCACTACCACGGCAGCCATGTGAGGAGGAGGAGGAGGCAAGGAGGAGGACCTTTTGAGGTCCCTGGTGATTAGCTCCTGTGGCAATATGTGACAGGGGCCATGGCCACTGAGGTAGGTGTCAAAATGTCCATACAGTGTCCAGCATGTCCAAAGTGTCCTGCAGAGATGGTGCCCCACCAAATCACAACACCTTCATCACCGCCTGGAGATGGGAACGTGCCTGCTCCTCGGCCCACCTTGCCTGGCTGCCAAGTGAGTGACAACACAAGCAAGTTACGACTTAGAAAAATAAAAATACGAGCCGGGTTGTAACAATGAGCACGCCAAAACCCGCCAGGGGCAGCAGCAGCTCTCTGTGGCTGTGCCATCGCAGTGACTGTGACTGATGATATTCAGACGGCCTCGGAGACCCCAGGGGATGGAAACGGGCAGACGGGTACAAAAGACCCGGACCCGAACCCGCTGCCGTCCTGCGCTCCCCTGCGCTGCCCCGTCCGCCCTGTCCTTTCTCCATCTCTCCTGCCTCCCCGCAGCGGTCCGGCCCCCGCCAGAGGAGGCGATTCCAGCTTCAACCCGGGGCGTTGGGGCGGGACCGAACCGCCTCATCCCGGCAAGCAGCGGAGAGGCCGGGCCGGGCCGGGCTTGGGGCAGGGCTACCTCCGCGTTGCCCCGAAGCAGCCTTGGCTGCCGCCGCTGCTTCTACCCCACCCCCCCCCATCTCCTTCACTCATGAAGCGGCGAGGGGCAGCGCCGTGCGGGGATGTCTGCATGTGCCAGACCATCCTCCCGGCCCACTCCGACCACCGCGGGGAGCTGAGCTCCGGGCAGCTCCTCAAGTGGATGGATGCGACCGCCTGCCTGGCAGGTAAAGGGGGGCAGGCGGGAAGAGGAGGTCCCGCTGCCATTTACCCCGGGGACCGCGCTGAGCTTATCCCCCTTACCCCCCTTTCCCTCCTTCTCCCCCCCGCCCCGTCGCCTCAGAAATGCTCTGTGGGGACAGTGTCTCCTTTCCCGAGAGCCGCCATCCCGATGTTCGCAGATGAGAGGCGAAGAGAAGGCGAATTTTTGCCCCTGATGGCTTGCGAGGAAGTTTCATCCCGGGGGAGTGCGTGAGGATGGGAGAGGGTATCAAGGAAGCTTGTGGGGGTGTGGAGGGATGTGAGATCTCGGGGGAGAGTGAGGAAAGGGGAGAGGGGGACGGCTTCCTAGAGGAGAGTTGGAAATGAAAGCAGCGGAGGGAGGACGGGGATGGGGAAAAGAGAAATAACCAGAAGAAAGAAAAGTACTGACTTAAGAACACTGGCGCATGGGCGAATTAAAAACAAAACTAAACAAAACAAAAACTAACTACAAGCCCAACCAACATGCAGAGTCCTCTGTGTCTGGTGTAGCTCTGCTTAAAAAATTTTTTTTCAAAAATCTCCTCGGCTGACTTAGGGAGGCAAAAGCAGCATCTCGAGCACCAAAGAAAACCTCTTCTTCCAGAAAACTCCCTTTCCAAGCTCGGCTGCATCCATGAGCAGTCTAGTAGCCGTTCATGATGAGCCTTGCAGAGAATAGTGGGTGTGTTGGGATCCTGGAGAGCTTCTCCCACACCATAAATCAGAAAAGTGCCAAGCATGTGGCAGCCTCCCAGTATGATCACTTTTATCCTCTCTCCTCCTCTCCTCTCCCTCTCCTCTCCCTCTCCCTCTCCCTCTCCTCTCCTCTCCTCTCCTCTCCTCTCCTCTCCTCTCCTCTCCTCTCCTCTCCTCTCCTCTCCTCTCCTCTCCTCTCCTCTCCTCTCCTCTCCTCTCCTCTCCTCTCCTCTCCTCTCCTCTCCTCTCCTCTCCTCTCCTCTTTTTTAATGCAGATTTATTCCAGCGCAAAGGAGTAATTTGCCCTTCAGTGATTTACCCCATAACAGTGCTTTTTATGCAGAGACTCTGAACTAATCTCAGCCACCCCTGAACTGAAGTCCATCCTGACAAGTTGCACAGCCCCAGCTGCTATAACAGCCTGTCCTTGCTCCCTGGACTTTGGTTAAGCTGTGATGATTTTCATCACCTGTGAATCTGCCACCAGAACTCACTTTCAATCCACCTTTCAGAATTGCTTTTACTTAATTAGGGTAAGGGCAACAGCAGCAATCCATTCCACAGGACTAATCACTTTGCATTTGTGTTGCAGCAGACTCAACTTGCCAGGCAGGGATTTGTTTGGCTTTGCCATTTTTCACCTGCCAGTTGCATGTGCCTGGGCTTTGCAACTTCTTATTTTGTATCCTGCTGCTACAGATGTGAACCCCCTCGCTGGCTGTTTCCTCATTTTGAGGCTCTTTATGACTATATGACCTGTCACAGTGGTGTCTTCAGTGTCTTAGTCATTAGTGACCTCTTCCCTTTCATCACAGTTTGCTTTCTTTCTGGTAGGTGCCTTCATGTGTTTTATCCTCATATTTCCAAAGGGAACTTCTTCTATAGTCAGTCGTCCTCTCTCTGATTCCTCCAAGCTTTTTCTTGCAATGCTAACTGAAAATATTGGTCTGGGTGGGAGTGAAAATGCTTGCCTTTTGGGCAGTGCTATTTTCTAGGTTTCCTGCTGATTCTCTCTTTTGCCTCTGCCACTCAGGAAACTTTTTGGAGATTCCCTGTGTTTATACAGCACTCTAGGTGCTATGGTCAAATAAATAACAAATCACAATAAAAAGATGCCAAGTGTAAAAACATGACCATCGGGTTATTAAATATTAATAGGAAAGAAGATGTTTACCTTTTCCAGATTAGCTTTCATAATTAATACAAATAAGGTGCATTGCTTTTCATAATCAAATGCATCCGTCATAGGGAGATGAAGAGCACAGTTCAGATTTTGCTAAGAATATTTTACAATAAGTAAACATTTGGAGATGATTTTTCAAATATTGCTTGTACTTGTTTTTTATCTAATTCCTGTGGTTTTAGTACAGCAATGAGGACATGAACTTACCTTCTGGCCACTGGCTACTAAGCCAAGCAGAACTTTGTCCTGTGCCTGAGAATTCTCAGCTCACAGAAAACTTCTGCACTGTATTCATAGCCAGTATTCATAGCATCCTGTTTTGAAGGAGATTGCTGAGATTTAATGGGGCTTGTTAGTGCTTTGTGACTTTCTGGCCAGCAACATGCTTGTTAGGTCTCTTATCAGAATTTTCCTTTTAAAAGAAAGACCTTATGTAAAGCTTTTCAAACTAAGTAGAGTCATTATCATCATTGCCTGGTCTCAATGCCTGCTGTTACCTGTGCTTAATGGCAAATATTAACTTTTATCTAACTTCTTTTTTTAAGGGGTCCACTGCACACTTGCTTAGGGTGATCAAAGGAATCAGTGACCTACTCTGCTTCATCTCTGTCTCTCATGCACAAGCACAGGTGAATAGTGTGCTGCAAATACCATGTGGTAACTGTGTGTCCATGTGTCTCTTTTGAAGCTGAGAAACATGCTGGTGTGTCTTGTGTGACAGCATCTATGGATGACATACAGTTTGAAGAGGCTGCCAGGTACAAAGCCAGCTAACAATTTTTAGCAAAAAACTAAACTTTTTTAGCAAAAAAAAAAGTTTATTTAGCAGAGATAAAAAAAAAACAAACAACCCACAACCCAAAAACTTATTTAGCAGAGGTAAACCAACACTTTATAAAATTTGAGATACACAAAATCTGAGTCACACATTTAAGTCTCCAAATTGATCTCTTCTTCTGTGATAGCCTGATCCATGTATAAAACTGATCAGTTTCACAGGTCAGAAATAAACTGTAGTTATTTTGATTATGCAACCTTGATGCCAGGTGAGAAACCGATGGCCCAGTCATCTTTGGCATAGTTAAAGTGAATGCTACAGTGAATATATTGCTTATCTCTGTTAAATAAGGAATACCTGTAGCAGTGTATTAATTTTTTATTGCTGTAAGTGCTCTTTCAGTTTATTTCTAACTGTCTCATTCATCTCTTTTAAAAGTGTGTTTATGGGACAAAAAAAATACTTTGTTTTTGCAGTCATCAAATATTGAGTCTACAAGGTAATAGAGGACTTAATTCTTTTTACTGTTTGTCAGGGTTTCCTAAGGGGTAAAATGCACTGTAAGAGGAAATAGCACATTTATTCCTAAACTATATCTTCACAAATATTTAAATACATTGTTTTGTAAGTTTGGTGTGCTTTTGTAGCTCGCAGTCTGGAAATTCATTAGTGCTTAGATGGGATGGGCCTGGTTACACACAGCAATGTAGATGCAGTTGTCAAGACTGAAGCAAGCAACACTGGCTGTCAGATACCAATTAAAAACTGCTTGCAGCATGAGTGTAAAATACTGATCTGCTCCCTGTTCTAACAACACATTTTTAGTGGCCATTAGGATAAGAACTAGAACAAGTAACAAGAAAGTGAACATGGTCATACATGGTCATCTGAAACTCTTACAAAACTTCTTGGTCTGTTTTACAAAATTTGTTATAAAGTGTTTTTCCTGCCTGTAATGGTTCTGGGTTTTAAATTTTGTCCTAAGGAAAAAATCCTCTCTGTGAAAACTGTAATCAGAGAGTCCTGCAAATGAAGTCAGGGTAATGTTTTTCTTTCAGGCATTGTATTTCAGACTTCAGTAGCTTCAGAGCAATTTTTTCTGTTGTTTCTGAGAGCAGACCAGAGCTTCTAAAATGTAATGAAAATACTTCTCCTTCCAGATTTGTTTCCAAATATGCCTCTAGTTCTCCTTCCACTTCTAGTGCCAATGTATCATTTTTAACAAGAATTTAGGGTACAAGCCTACTAACTGTGGTTTCAGGATTTTTCATTCTCAGGTCATCCCTAAGATCCTAATTTCCTAAATTTGGTTCTTCTTTTGATCTTGTTGATTATACAAACATCTTGGATAAATAAGAGCTCTTTTACCTCAGCCTAGAAAATGGTAAAAGATGTTTTGTTAGTTACCTGCTATAGGGTTTCATTTTCCTAACTCAGGTTACCAAATATTTTGTAAGGACTAACTCTTTTGTGTAGATTTCTTTTCAATTGGCATAGAGCAAGATACTTCCACAAATCTGTATATTGCAAAATTCAGTTCTATGCCATGATAACAAGTAAATCCCTCTTCACTCTCTTTTAATATGCAGCAATTCAGTGTTAGTAAGAACATGTGATTACATTTATTTAAATTTTGTTGGTGTTCCGTATGTAAATCATGTTCAGTGCATGCTGATAAATTTCAAAAGCTTTCTGCCTGTTACAAGTGAAACTGTGTTTTTCCATGATGTTATCTATTTAAATGCTCAAGCTGATCAGCTCCTTTGTCATAAATAAATTGATTTCTCTGAAGTCGGAACACATGGTACAATGTAAAACATTTCATTTTAAAACAGCTCCCAGAAGTATGGGAAAAGACATATCCCTATCACAGCATCTGGCCATCCCAGTTCTGACATCTTTCTTTTCTGATATGGCCATGTCTTGTGAACACAGTCAGAAAATAAATTAGAGAGGAGAAAAAAACTGAGGCCAGGAGAGACATATACTGGGTGGTAATATATCTGACTTTATTCATAATCAGTGCTCTTACCATGCAGAGTAAACATGGCATCACAATAAGTTGGATTGTTTTAAAAGCAAGATACAATAAACAAAGACCATGGTCTTTCTAGCTACAGACGTTGCTTATAGCACTTTCCCACAATAGAACATTCTGGGAAAAGCCAGGAGTTGGTAGTGAACATAATCCCTGTTCAGAGTAGGTGTCTTCTAAATTCCTTGCTATCTTTTCTGGCAGTGAGCCTTGCCTCATCTTCATTTTTCTGGCAGCAGGCCTTGCCTTGCTGCTATCTCTGGTCGGCCTTTGTATCGTGGGATCCTGCTTGTTCACTAACTCTCAGGTCTCTCAAATTATCCAGGCAGCTGCTTGTACCAGAGGACTACACTTTTCTACAGTGAAATGTAAGTCCAGCTGCTTAGACTGGTTGGAGCACCAGGGAAGGTGGGAGTCAGTCAGGGATTCTAATGTCTGTGAAGTCCAGACCCTCCTTTGTGGTGAGACTGGTGCATCCAGCACTGTTCTGTGGTTCTCACCGTGCAGTTTCCTCAAACGTGGGCAAGGCTACACTTAACTCTCTCAACCTCTCTTATTCTGTGTTCTCACACAGAGGAAGAGAGGTCATCAGGGACATGTCACTGGCAAAGGTCTTTGTAGAGAGGAATATCACCCTGCCAGTAAGCCTGAGGCAGAGACCTCTGCAGCATCTGCTGGGACCTCATGGGCAATCCAGCATCATGAAGTTCTTGACAGGGACCATGATGTCCTCTGCAAGCATCTGGAAAGAGGCTGAGCTCTCCCTCTTTTAAGGAAAGCCTCACACTCATTGTTCAATCACAGAGGTCATGTAGTGACTGTATTCTGTGTTTCTTTGTACTCATCACTTCTACTGCTCTGTTGCTGAAATCCTCTTGGAAGTTTTATGGCAGATACAGAATCTTCAGAGGTAGTTGACTGAGTTCTGTCTCTAAGCTTTCTAAAGCCTTTTTACAAGACTATAAGGTTAATTTCTTTTCATAGCTCAAATATAAATATTATGCTATTGTTCTGAACACATTCTTCTTTTTGTACATAAGCTGGTCATTCCCTGTGCATAAACCTGTGCAGTTTAAACTGTTATGTCAATGACTGTGCTTTTTCCTTGCAGTGGATGATGGAAGAACTTCTGAATACATTCTTCAGAAGCTAATGAGGGCTGTATATCTGCAGATGGTCTTATTTCTGTCCTCTAACCATTTTTCTCCCCTGTCTACTCAAAGGCTTCCACTTGTGTTCTCAAGAAAGTTTCTGTGTAGTTAGTTGTTCCTGTCTGATACTTTAAAGGAGCAGGTTTCCTATTCCCTGCTCTGGTGTTTGTTAGCAATTTGATTGAAGTTCTGGCACTGAGAGAAGCAATTTAATAAAACCCTTACCTTTAAATGCCAAAATGCTATTCATTTAATTAGGAAGAAATTATAAATATGCATTTTTTATAAACTAGGGTCTTACCTGTGCCAAGTCCTTAGCTGTAAATGCCTATTTCATAGGTACTCAAGTGGTCTGGGTTATGTTTTGCAGTCTGAGATGTAGCTAGCTGAACTCTGTGGGACTGATCTCTAGCATTTTAAGTCAGCCTAAATTCTCTTAAGGGAGTGGCCTGATGCCCAGTTATTTTGGCTGCAGTTCTGCATATCATGTGCAGAACTTTCAGTGCTCTGCTTACTAAGACAACTTTAGAGGAAACTGCCTTCTTCGGGTTGAGCTCAATGATCTTCAGAGGTACCTTCCAACCCCTGACATTCTGTGATTCTGTAATTCTTTCAAACCCTTTCAGTATTGTCTTTACTTAGGATATTAGATGTTTGAAAACTGGGGTTATTCTTGCTATTGATACATAACAAGTACTTTAGAAATTCCAGAAAAAAAATAAATATTTTTTTCATATGAATGTGATTCTGTGTAGGTAAAAAGATAGTATTTTGCTTAGGTATTCTATATAGATAAATTGGAAGCAATAGTTATTCAGAGGTATGTTATTAGGACAGAAGGGGCATGGTACATCACTCGTCTTGGCCAAAACTTGGAAAGTGAGCTCTTTCTCCATCCTTCAAAGATGACAAATAGCACATTTTGTTCTGGGAGTTTTTCCTCATGTGCATGTCTCTGCATCCTAAAGAATGCACAAACTGTATATTTTGTGTGGCTTTGCAGTTAAATATATGTGGTGATTTGTTGTAACAGCAAAATGTACCTTTGAACAAAAGCAGAATCTAGGTCAAAATTTCTTGGGGGACATTGGGCCTGGAGCACACTTGACTGGCAGACATCAGCAAGGAGACAGAATGTTAGTGCTGAACTTACACAGGATTCTGAGGGACTAAAATTGTTATTGAACATGAAGGAAGTAACACTGCTAAACCTTTTCTTGGTGCTTTTTCAGTGTAGTTTGGAAGGCACAGACTTGTTGAGATTTTCTTCACTACTGTTAGGGATAACTAACAACCTCTTATTAAGCTTCATTATCACATACTATCAGATGTTATTCTTAACAGGGTTGGACAAATTATTACCATCAAAGCAAAGGTGAACAGAGCATTCAAAACCAGCATGGAGGTAAGAGATTGTCATTCTTATTTCTAATGATATTTAAAGAATAGAAGAGAGGTGGGAGGGGTAGGGGAGTGTAACATGAGTCCAGTCTTACTGGTTTCAAAAGGAGCTTTGTGCAGATACCTAAACAATAACACAGCCTCATGGTTTCATAATAACTATTATAATTGCATGTTTCCTCTAAAATAATCCACGTCAAAATAGAAACTGTACACTGAAGACTTAAGACTTTTGGCAGGTGTAATGGACAAAATGGGATAGGTCTCCAAAGCAATTGACCTCCAAGCAGTCTTTGGGTCAGAGGTAGCATCCACTGAAAATACTTGTAAGTATTTTCAAAACTTCTGATTAAAAAATATTTATCTCAGTTGTATGCATGTTCTTACCCTTCATTTTGTAAGAAGCATGCAGTGCATTGCCCAATTGCTTACTTGAAATCAGAATTTAATCTTAAGAGTTCTCTGCACAGTGCACAAGTCCAATTCTCATTTATATTAATGGAAGTGCTGTATCTCACAGATATTCCCAAAAGTTCTAAAAATAAGGAGAAAATCAGAAGCATCAACGCCTGTCTCACAGGACCCAATACAGGGTTTCACCCGAAGTGTTTCATTGTGTTTTATAGATTGATGCAGATGGTCTTGCTTTTGCAGATCCTAGAAAGATTCATCTTGGCAACAAGTAAATGGAAAGGGTTAATCATAAAATTAAATCTAAGTGTCTTTCCTACTTTTTATTTGACCCTTCAAGTGATGCTAAATGTGCATACAAAGGTGTTTTACTAGACAGCTTTTCAGATCTCAGTGAATATTGTGCTGTTCTGTATTCAGAGATGTATCAATGATGGCAGAGTGGGGTTTTTTACATATTTTTCTTTTAAGTTTAAAAGACTGGACGTGGTCAGTTTGATAAGCAATGCACCATTTTGTCTCAACTCAGCTGACAATGATGTAAATACTTTTTTTAATCTTCCTCTGCTATCTCTTTCCTTGTAGGTTGGCATCAAGGTTACAGTACAGGACGTTTTGACTGATGTTGAAAAAGTTGTGAGTGAGGCATATGCAACATATGTAGCCAAACCAGCTGGTGCTGGAAAGGTATTCTTTTTGTTTTGTTCTGTGCTTGAAGGGACTGGGACTGAGTTTCTGTGAGGTCACCCAACTTTTCTGGTTGTGAAACACGGGAAAATGTTCATACCAGTGTATTCTGATCAGTTACAGGAAAAAGGGGTGAAGTCCAGACTATATTGAGATGTATTTCTTTTTCCCCACATTTCTCTTTTTTTTCCATTTGCCTTGCACATTTGCTAATAATAGAACAAGTGTCTTTGTAAGGGCTGCAATATTGACAGAGGAAAGCACTGGAAGAGAGATCCTTGTGAATCTCCTTGTTCTCCCTAGTTTGCAGAATCTGATGTATACACATCTTGAAACCTGCAGGGGTGCTGGGGTTGGGGCTTCTTTATTCTTGACTCCCCCTTTTGAGGAGGTTGTTCAGACATCACTATTCAGACAGCAGACATTAATTTTAAGCTAGCTTCCAATCTAAATTAGTTCTTTGCCATTTATGTTAATTAGTTTTCATGCCAGTGTTGTTTTTCTCCCTAGTGCTTGGCTGCCTGGAGGTATTTAGAAATCAGTCACAATTTTGTTTGGCTTTCAAGTTGTTATGCCAAGCAGGCACAGTTTTTTTAAAGTTTTCATAATAGAAAGGCCAAATATCCTCAGATCCTCCTAGTGTGTACCGTTCTTCTTTCTTGAATATAAGTGACTGGAATCATATATGTGGCTTTCCTGTCTCATTTAATGTATTATGACAGTGCATCTGCATTTTTAACATCTACTGCATATTGGCAGAGAGCAGTCATCCCATGAGCAATTAATGTATCCAGTAATTTCTGCTTTCTCTTCTGCAATGAAATATTAGTTTGCAGAATAAATAGATAGCAACAGTTCTACCAAAACTAAGGCTCAGCTTGTCTCTGCAAAGTTAATGGATAAATTGATAACCCTGAAAACACTAAAATAGTGTAAAGTAAGGATTGTTTATTATTGGTTTGATATATCAGTGTCATTGACCCATTCACCTTTTGCTCAGATGAACCAGGGAGATTAATGCAGGATTAAATTAGTGATAACTAACCAAGATTAGGTTTAAGACAGGAATGCCCCAAGCAGAGTTTGGATTTGAAAACAGGCTCTTTAATTTCTGCAAGACTTTATTTTGTCTTAACATGGAACCTGAACTGAAGTCAGTTTTCTAAACAGCTATTGCTAAGGTTGTTCAGAGAGCAATATTATGCACTCACTCTTTTATCTGGTCCATCTGGAAAAAGCTAGGAAGGTCTGAAGGAGGGCCTGAGGGGTGGTAAGGAAGCCACAAGAGTGTTTTGAGTGGAGACTGAAAAACTGAGAAGCATTACTGACATCTCTGCAGGACACAAAATGTTGAATTTGCCTGTGTTGCAGTTCTAGTGCATTATTTTAAGGTTTCTGATACTAGACCTTTTAGACAAATCACAGAAGTGACTGTTCAGTGCCACCTCTATGGTATTTATATAAATGTAATAATATTCTCAAGGAAGTAGAGGTTTGGGTTCGGTTGGTAATGAACTGACATACATTAGAATTTGTACTTCAAGTAGAAGGAAGGCTGCTCTTGGCAAGAGAATTATGTGTGTCTGGGTACAAGTAGCATTTTGGACATAAATGTGTAGAGTCCGAAGCTGCACAAAGTGCTGAGTTTTTGTATGTTTCTCCTCCACCTCAGAAAATCAGGGGTTCTTTAAAAATAGGTCCTAAGGCAGATGGAACAGGCAATGTATGGAGTTACAGTGTAGTTTGTCAAAGAAGGAGCAGGCTGTTTGTGTAGGAACTGGGAGAGGCTCTGAGATACACTTTTCCATAAATTTCACCCCTGATGAATGTGACAGGATTATTTTTCTGATACAAAAATTCAAAACTCAAGCCTTCATATTAAGATCTTTTCATCTTTTTATATTTTTCTCTTATTTCTTTTTGAAGGAGAGTTCTGTTAAACTGTACGTGTTCTCATGGATATTTAGTTTAAAGGCTAAAAGCACTTTAGTGTTGAATTTTAACAATTTATTCTGAAAGAATAATGCAGAATCTCTTGAACTTTAACTCTGAGCTTGTTTGCATTAATAGAACTTGTCATCTTGGACAGCTGATGGGAAAAGGTTATGGAAATGGTGATGCCATTTTAAGTTCAAAGTGCACTTTTTTATGATTATGGCATTCAGAGCCTTTTTTTTTTTTTTTTTTTTTTTTCTCCTTCATTTTGCATAGATTGAATTAGAACCTGTAATACTTCTGTCTAAGGAAGACCATCTGGAGCATACTCTGGCTATTGAGAGAAGAAGAATCCGACTGGGCTATGAACAGGTCTTTAAAAACCTAATGCAGGAGAGTAATAATGAAGGTGATTATTATGGGCATAAAAGATGAAGCAAATGAGCTATGGGCAGCTGGAAGGGAGGAAGAAAGCAGATAAACCACCTGAGTAGAGCTCCTTGAGGTTGTAAGACAATACAGAAATGTGTTTGCTGAGATTTGTGAGGGTGTGTAAGACAGTTATTCTAATAAAATGGTCTTACTTTGTCTCTCAGAAATTCCAGATTGAAGGCCAAGTATGCATTAAGTAGATGTGACATGCATATCTTCATATAGGTTGCATGTAGAAGGTTTATCATTTCACAGAGTTTTGCAATATGGTAGTAAAGTCCTGTGACTCCAGTTACAATGTAGATAGAAAAATAAAATTCACTAAGGCTTATGGTTATGTCTTTGCAAGAAAGCACTAAAAACTATGTTTATGTCATGAGATCATTCCCAAGAAGTAGCAGAAACTTCATTACAGGGAGGTCAAAACACATAGAATAAAATTTAAACTCAATTTAAAAAATCAAGCCAAGAAATAGATTCATCTTTACTTCTGATGGTAATCTCTCTTCTTAAAGCCAGTTATGCTCAGAATGTGCATATTCCTTTTGCAAGTTGCTGTATTCCTTTGCAATAAAAATTATTCACAACAGTTAAAAAATATGCTGGTGTTGGGAAAATCTGAGACGTAATTCCATGTAGAAACAACAAACTTCACCTGGTTTCACTGAGGAAAGATGAAACCTGTTGTAAATATAAATTCTAGTGTTAACAATTTGATAAAACTATGTAGAACTGAAGAGACTTGTTAGCTACAGGCAAACAAGTTATTTGTCTTCATGGTAACGGTCTGACAGGAGACAGCTTAATACCATGACAGACAAATCAAGGTCCACGATTTTGGTTTCCACTGATTTGACTGGAAACTTTGTTGAAGGATCTTACGATTGTTAGCACAAATTCACCTCCTTAAGGGGACAGAACAAGCAAAATAGGGGGAAGAGAGAAGAAAGTATTGCCTGTAAAGGCTTACAGATACCAAAATACGTATAAAGAACATCCAGAAAGTGAAGTTTGTTTTCTGAGAGGATCTTATGCAACAGCCTAAGAAGGTCCAAAGTGCAAGTTAGTCAAATGTATTAACACATTTATATAATCATAAAGTTAGTTAATCATGGCACAAAGTCAAAAGTACAATTCAGGTCCAGTAGCTTCTAGCACAGATAGGCACTTTTAAAAGACTGATACAATCTCATGCCTAAATCTGTTCTTCATAAATACAGCTGAAAAACAGTGGAATGAGGATGTTTGCCTAAACATTTTAAAGGGGAATCAAATGCTTGGGTAATGAAATGTGGTTACTGATTCATATCTGTATCTGTGTTCTATATTGTCTCTGACAAATCACAAGATTTGTTACAGAAATCATGTCATACTCTAACCTTGGCTGAACACATTTGCACAGGTGTCATCATGCATGGTGGTCAGAGTCTATGAAAAGTATTTGAATAAGTGATAAAGTGCTCCAACAACCTCTGCTAGAGGTCATGCATAGCAACCACGAATAATCACAAGCACATGCTGAGGCTGCTGGCTGCCTGCATTCACAGCTAGCCAACTTTCAGAGTAACTGCTTCTGACACAGCATCTTTGAAGGATATGACATAGTGAGGGCTGGGAAGGGTCACTGTGCTGTGATAGACTGCAGTGTGCACCATCTCCCAGCTATTATGTCTCTTGGAATAACAGAGGAAATCTTCAGCCTCTTGATTCCCTTGCAGAGAACAGAGGTCTCATATGTCTTCTTTTTTTTTCCTTCTTGTGTCTGAAGCAAATTGCATTCTTCAGTAGCCTCAGTAACTGGGGTTATTTTTTTTCTTTTTGGCTTTCAGAGCTGAAATAATTCATTAATACATTGCTGCTGTATTTCAGATATTTTTGAAGTACAAGATGCAGTTTCAACAGACCTTACTCATGTACAGAGTATTGAGCTTGTCCAGCCTCCTCATGCAAACCATCATGGAAACACTTTTGGTGGCCAGATCATGGCTTGGATGGAGACAGTGGCAAGTATTTCAGCAAGGTACTTTTCTACATATGGTTTTAAATGGATGTGGATTTAATATGAAGAGTTTCACAGGGATTTACTCTATGAAGAATACACACCTATCTGACTTCTTTTCTTCATCTGATTGCAGGAAGCCTTTGAACTATTTATGTGGCACAGTTCCCACAGCATGCCACTGTGGGAGTCAAATATTTTTCTCCTTCTGTTTCACATGCAATCCCTAAGGCAAAAGAGGCTACCTTACCCTCCTGAGAATCACTGGAGAAAGTCATCATTGGACACAAGAGTAAAAACTTGGCCTCCTTGTGGTTGGTCAGGTCTTTTAAAATGTG
This sequence comes from Heliangelus exortis, assembly GCF_036169615.1. Lineage (NCBI taxonomy): Eukaryota > Metazoa > Chordata > Aves > Apodiformes > Trochilidae > Heliangelus > Heliangelus exortis. The sequence goes on along the minus strand of NC_092454.1, from coordinate 66,780,222 downwards.
GTTAAGTCAAGATAAAACCAATACTGACCCTGAATCAATTGATACCCAAAAATGAACAGTCTTCTAAATGTTAGCTGGCAGATTCTTATGACAGAAGAAACAGTAAGTCAGAGAAGAAGAATCAAAAGAAGCAGGTCTGTTCTGTTGGTGCACACAGAATGGATCCATAGCATTCAGCAAGTCACTTAATCTTTCAGTCTCTCTGATTCCCATATCCTATGGGTCATAATATTTTTAGCAGTTTAAACGGTTCTGATATCTTCAGGTAAGAAGTGTGAAGTGTTTTTGTGACACTGCTTAGTATTGCTTGTCAGTGCAGCCTAGACAGATAATCATTTAATTTCTCTTCTACTGAAACTGTTTTTCTTTCTCCTTGTTCTTGGATGCTGTACAAAGCTTCTTTGTAAGCAACATTTGGGTTTCAGTTTGTATTCTGCTTGCCTGTCAAGTGACCTAATTCACTGCAGGGATGTTAGATATGTTTTTGCTTTTTAACTTTTAATAATTAAGTGAATTCCCCATTCATTATTCATATAGTTTTGATTTGTAGCCAGTAGTTGTACTGATAACAACAGATTTTCTGTAGTGGTTGGATAAACAGCATTATTTTAGTAACATTGGAATGCACTGACTGTACCCCAGTGTGTAATTTCATTGGCTTCAAAGGGATTGTTTCAGATTTTCGCTCTAATATGACCAAAAATATTTACCTGTTTTCATTCAATAAACTTTACCTAATAAGAGTCAAATTTAGGTTCAAAAATAGAAGGAAGACATCAGCAAACCAAGCACTGAAAAAATGTTCCTTGAATTAATGAAAGCCAAACATGATTTGTCATGCTGAAAATACTAGGCATAATATCTAGTGACAAAGGTTTGCTAAAAACAGAGATTTTGTAGTTCATGCTTAAGAAATAGCTAGTCTTACTACAAACCTTTTGTGAGGCCACTCACAATTAGACTTCACCTTTGAATATGCCAATTAAAGAATTGCTCTGGGCACAAGCTCTAATGAGGGAACAGAAGTGATGGGTTAGCCCTTAACAAATAAAGTTATAAGGGTGTTCTAAGGGTTACTTACCCTCCTTCTCCCTTTTCCTCTTGCCCCCACTTTTTTGACTAAGCTATAAATTGAAAATATTGCTGATAAATATTGCTGATAACAATAAAGCCATTTGAATATTAATAATATTAGTTTCAACTGGATTTGTACTTCCTTATTTCTTCCAGTTGCAGTAAAGGCATGTAGGCATAGTTTTCCAGGAAAAACTGAATATTTAGAACAAATTTCTTTATTCATTCTCATTTTCAATAATACTGTGTTTTCATCTTTTTGGTGAACATTGTAAGTAAGATCACCATTTCACATTTTTAATCAGAAGAGCAAATTATTCTTAATGAAATTACACAGTCATTTGAATGTATTAGTCTATTAAATAGATGTACCAGTCAATTAATTAGCTACAGATAATTGTGTGCATTTAACATGTACTGGTACATTAGTTTGCAGAGTGCAATTGAGTTAAAAGCTAGCTGTACCTAGCTGTATTTTGAAGTTTTAAAACTGCACAATGGAAAATCTATTCTCAGATATGCACGTGGGATTTGTACTGAAGAGCCATGCACACGTGCATTGAGGACAGAGCATGTTTCTTTCAAAGCCTAGAGATAAATTACATTATTGTGTATAGTTTCCTATTAATGAGAAGCAATGAATTATTGGATTTCCCTGGTGTAGATTACACTGTATTGCAAGCTGTCAGCCGTGTAGCCTGGTTTCACCAGGTGCTTTTAGCTGCTTGTCCAAAGTGGACAAGCAAAGTGGTCCAAAGTGGTCCAAAGAGCAGCTTTGCTGGGATGCTCATGGAAAGGGTACTAACCTGGCACAGACACTCTTCCTTTCTGCACCAGCAAAGTTTTACAAGACTGGCTACAGCCCATTTCACAAGCAGTTGAAAGTGATCCAGTAGGACAGCCCAGTTGAACATCTCTTCCTTTAAATGAACACAGTACAGGAGCAGAGCTGAAATTAGGGAAGACAGGTGAGTGGACATACTATGCAACTGGAAGGATAAAGGGAAAAGAATTACTAAGATTTGTGTATTTGTCACACCCTACTCTGCCCTCAGCTTTTGAAATTTAGCTTTGTGTTTTTGAACTGGTAAGTGATCAGTTCAACATTTTTTTCTCCCTTTTAATGTGCAAAGATGAGTTTCACAGGTCAGCTCCAGTAGTGAGCTGCACATAATTTAGTAAAACAAACCAAGTTAAATGAGAAACCAAACAAGCCAACCAAAACCAATTATGCATTTGGTACTTATATAAGTGGGTTTTTTTATTCTTCGTAAAACACTAGCAGAAAACATTTGACAAGCAAAAAAGTACAAATATTAAAAGGGCAGATAGACCAACGTTGCTTGACTAAACAGTTTCTGGCTCTCAACCTTTCTGCTCAGGCTTCTTCTATTTGTTTAAAGGCTTTATGATCTGGCATTTTTACATACCGAGCAATATCCTACTCCCCATGCAGTCATATAGAAATGAATGAAGCCCTGTGAAGTAAGTGGTTACTGTGTAGGTAAGAGATTCATGGTCTGGCTCCAAAAGAATGTAATATCAAGCAGTGAGAATTAATTAGTTGGTGTTTGTAAAGTGTGTTGAAAATGAAACAGCATGACATAAGTGGTATTATTATGTTTGAGGCTCGAATTACATGCTCTCGGAGCTGCACATGGTAACTATATTTCTATGGGTTATGGAATAAATTAGTGTAATATTGTGATCTTTTAGGTTGTGTAAACCTTGTTACCCTAATCGCTACCTACTTCACAGAATCACAAAATTGCCATGGTTGGAAAAGACCTTTAAGATCAGCACATTGAGCCTCCAGGCATGTTGACTACACCACCTCCCTGGGCAGCCCATTCAGCTCTTGACTACTCCCCCAGTAAAGAAATTCTTCCTAATATCTAGTCTAAACTTCTTCTCGTGCAATTTCAGGCCATTTCCCCTAGCCCTTCTTCAAACGTATCAAAGGATTCTTTGATATGACTGTATGTTTTGCTCTCTGTCTCTCTTGCTTTATTTTTCAGCCGCCTGTGTCGTTCATATCCTGTCTTAAAATCAGTCAATATGTTTAAATTCTGGGGACCATCTGTTGTGGGTGACCGCCTTGTCTTCAATGCAATTGTGAACAATACATTTCAGAATAGGTAAAACTCCTCATCTGGTTGTCTTCCTTGATTTGATCAGCCTTATTTTGTGTTTCTGGTTTCAGATATCACTAGGATTTATGTTACTGAATAAATTATTTTTGGAGCTTTGAGAGATATATTTATGTCTATATATCTGTTTCTATATCTCTGTATAGCTATGCAGTGTGTATCTATGTCTATATATTTATCTATCTATAGCTACATATTGCAGGTACCTATATATCTACATCTATATCTACATCTCTATCATCTGAACTACCTATATGTGTTTTCTTTTTACTTTTCTCAGCAGAAGTTTTCAAAAATTTATTCTTTGAGTTTCACCCTTAATTTGAAAATCACTTGCAACCAAATCCCAGTTCTGCAAACTCATATAAATACCACTCTGAAATTCAGGGATTTTCAAGGGATGATTGGTCCCACACCTTTGATTTTTCAGAAGACTTCAACTCTCTCTCCCAGGATCTTCTTGTTTTGTTATGTGTTAGCAGATCTGGTTACTGTTTATTGCTGATTACATGAAAAATTCATGCTTTGTTTTGTTTGTTTCTTCCCAGTGTTGGTCTGGGTGTAGAGGTGAGGTGCAGTTTGGAATAAATGGCTACAGCCTATGCTGAATTTTTATCTTTAGTTGAGTACATGGTCAGTGTAACATGGATTCTGGCACATTGAGCACCTGCTCTTGGCATTTAGTGGAGTGGCTGTTGACCAGTCTTGCAGAGATCCTGCCTAATGATAATGATAATGATAATGATAATGATAATGATAATAATAATAATGATAATGATAATGATAATAATGATAACAATAACGATAATAATAATAATAATAATAATAATAATAATAATAATAATAATAATAATAATAATAATAATTCTCTCTTTATCTTTCCTGTGCATGCAATACATCCTCTGTAGTTTTAGAGCTGCTGTTGTGTTGCCTCACAGAGAATGAGTCTCCTGTGACCTTTGGTAATGGGGTAGCACCTTTCTGCTAGGCTGTTTCCCCACCTGCAGGAATGATGCTTTGGGCCAGCAGTCCCTCTGGTGATGCCAGAGGTGTGACACAACTGTGTGGAGCCCTGTCCCAGCAGAAGGACATGTTTGGAAGTTTCAAGGAATGTAGCAAGATAAGCTTCAAGAAGGCAGAAGCTACAGCAATTCCTTTTCCAAAAATCACACCATTGCTGTTGTATGGCTTTTTTTATTTGTAGGTGTATTTGGTTCCCAAAAACATTGGCAAAGCATGAATTACCTTCATATTATGCTCCTGCTGAATGTCAAACCAGTATCATCCTGTTCCCTCTTGTCTGTTGTCACAGCATGCTTACTGGTGTTCATATTTTGCTACTTAGCACAACTGCCACTCTTTTTATTAATGCTATTTAGCCAGTGACAGCTTTTATTTATGAAATATGTCTGTCCAGACTGAGTGATTTATTTTGTATGCTACAGAATGTATTGGAGTCAGGCTTCCTGCACACAGGAGGGGGTAAATCAGCTCTTTTTAGTATGTCTCAGGGCTGCTCCTGCATCGCTTGTAGCAGTTCAATAATTAATTTAAACTTTTATTTCAGTGTGGAAGTTGGTGTCCGTGTTGAGGCTTACAACTGTGAAGAATGGATCAAGAACCAAGCACGGCATATTAACAGTGCATTTCTCATTTTTAACAATGTAAATGAGAAAGGAGAGCTACTCACCTTCCCCAGAATCAAGCCTACTACAAAGGTCAGCCCTTATCCTCAGAAGCAGGATGAATGCGTATGTGAGATGGTGCAATCCAGCTCAGTACACTTCTTCTCTAAAATTTGCTGGGATAGCAAGGCCTAAACAGGGCAATGAAATGCATCTTCTTACAGGAGAGGACCTCTAAATGGAATGTTTGCCTTTGTGTGAGATTTGTCGTTGTTTACTTCAGACATACAAAACTGAGAAGTGGAGTGGAGGGTATCATTAGATGTTCTGTAGTTAGTTGATGGACAGGGAAAAATAATCTGCTTTTTTCAGTTTTTGCACCTGTGTATATCTGTCTTGTGCAATCTCCACTGCCTGTCCACAAAACTCTTCAGCGTTCAGTGAATAAAGTTACTTTTATAAGCCCTTAATGAAAATAGGAAATAGAATTAATAAAGAAGTTTTTAGGAATCAAATCCCATTACATAGGTAGGCTTTCCAGTTCCTTTGATGTGGAGATCTCAGCATGTGTTACCCTGAAAGTGGTTCACAAAAGACTCAGAGCAGTTTGAAGGCTATTGTTGAATTATTTCTTGTGATGCTACCTGTCATTAACCTTACTGCTCCAGTTAAGGTGCTTATGGAGAGTGAGCACAGACAGAAATCCAGCTATGATTTAGTATAAGTTCACTCAGCTAAAAACTTATGGGATGGCAACTGGACAGATAACATGTTCTATGTACTAGCTAAGGCAGTAACAGGCCCATTACAGGCTGTTCCAAGAGGAAAAACTAACTCTTCCTCTAAAATAAAAAAAATTTAAAAATTACTTTAAAAAAGCCATAGTACCTTAGCTTCAGAAAAACAAAAAAACAGGGCTTCCCTTAAGGACCTCCCTAGAGAGCCATCCACAAGCTAAGCATCAAGATAAAAACATGTACACCCATTCCTTCAGAGTAAAGCAAACAAATCTGTGAAAATCAATAATAAAATAAAGAAGTGCAAACTTTCAGTGATCATTTGACTGAAAGTCACAGCTGCTATAGCAGTGCTCTACAAAACAGGGAACAGATGTCTTACAAAATATTATGTAGTCCTTGGTTTAAAAAAAAGCAGATTGACTAATCTGGAGATTATTCTTGTTCCGGAAACTATGTGTTTAACTTTTAAAAACTGAGAAAAAGAACCTTGTCCAAAGTGGCATATTCTTCAAGTTAACAAGTTCTATTGACCTCTAATGAAAGTTGGTGTGGTGTGTGCTTTTGGGTCACTTCCATGCTTCAAAAAAAAATCTATACTGGCAGAGTAATAATAAGGGAAGGGAGAGACCTGCCACCTTGGAGGGGAGGTACCATCCATTTGCACAGTGCTTGCTCAGATCCATCTGCACTAAGATAGGAATTCTTCGTTGCTTCATTCATACTTTAGACATCAGATGATGATGAATTGGATCAATAGTTTATTTGATGGATGGTACATTTAGAAAGAATAGGATGTGCCTGGTGCCCTGCCCAGCTGCCACTGGTTTAGGACCAAAAATTGCTATAGCAGGATGCTGCTGTGATGCAACTTTTCCACTAGATTGTTTTTGCAAATTTAAGGTCAAGAGTAAATGACTGACTCAGGTTAATCTGGAAAGCCAATGTTAGCAAAATTATTTATTTGTTAAACATCTCTGGCATTTTTCCACCTGTACGAAATAATTTTTAGTTGTCTTTTTTTTTGACTTTGTCCTAAAATTATCAGTTGTATCTCTGTCTGGTTTACTTTTTATACAGGATAGCATCAGGCGATACCATGGAGCTATTGCCCGAAGGAGAATTCGACTAGCCAGGTATCGTTTAGAGTCAAGGACAACTTGATTTTTAAAACTTCATTTTTTAATGTATCCTCTAAAAAAATATTGCTGTGTTAAGTAGTCAAAGTCTCCACAAACAGAACTGTCATGTTGCTTAACTTTCCAAATAAGTTTGCAGCTCAGCACTGAAATTATTAGAGACTTCTTGTCTTAAAACCACTTCAGTTTATAGGTTAATTTTTTTCCCCATCATTCCTGAGAAGAAAAATGAGTTACTGTAAACCTGTCTTGCAACCAAAAACTGATAAAATGCCTATAAACTCTTTAGAAGACATGTTAGCCTATAGAAATGATTGTTTCTAGCATATGTATATGTGTATATGTGGATATATAAGGTGGAAAGAACCAATTCATGTTACTATTTTTCTTTGTAATATTGTTTCAGAAAATGCATGCTGTCTACTAAGGATGACAAACCTTCTGATCCTTGGGAGACAAGCAACCAGGTAATCTGCAGATAGTGTCCTACTGTCTGCTTGCATAAAATGGTGATAAAATGGTGTTTGTACACTTCTGGAATGTGTAAACAGTTGTACAAGGTATATCAGTTTCCAAAGTGAAGCTTTTTTGACTAAGTTCTACGATACTCATAGAAGGATGGATAAACGTGTAGCAAAATTAAAGTGTTGGTTTGTTTTTTTTCTGAAAAATGAGATTAGATGCTTCACTATTGATTGTAGAGTAAGTTTCACAGAAAACATAAACTCATATAACAAGTGTTGCCTTAACCAGCCAACCTGAAAACTTTCCAGCAGATTCACATTGCAGTTTCTCCAGCTTGTAAAAAGCTGAGTTCTCCTGTAGAGGAATTTATTTGTTTTTTTCCTTTATCCAGCCATTAGCTTGCACAAAAATTGCTGTGAGTAGACCATTTAGTAAATACTAAAGGTGGGGTAAGGGACGTGGTGATACCAACAGACAGATGAACAGTGAAATAGCATAGATTTTGTTTCTGTGGAAAAGAGAAAAGATTTGTTCACTCTTAGATACTCTGATTCAAGTGTCATGTGTTCCTTTCTTGGACATGCTTGGCCACAGGATATGCCTATTTCATGAAATGAAAAGTGATGAATCTGAATTTGAGTGGATTTATAGACACCCTAAATGTTTGAGTCAATTTTTTGTGGTTAAATTTTCTTTGCATTTAAGATTCAATGGCTGCCAGAAAATTTACTGGGTCTCTTTCCATTACATGAAAAAACATATAACTTTAATTATATTATATAATTAAATTAAGTTTAATTATATAATTATATAATAATGTATATATATTTAAATATATACATTTAATTTAATTTAATTATATAATTTAATTTAATTATATAGATATATATACATATAACATTAATTATGATGCAGGTGATTTGTTCTTAACAGTGGCATCACCACTGCAAAACAGTAAACCTAAATATGCATGTAATGATAAAAATAGTTTACTTAAGATTTATTTAATATTAAATTAAAACCTGTCATTAAAGACTCTAATGTTATATTCTCTTTACACTATGGTGAAATGAGAACTCCATCCCCCTGTAGTCAAGCATAAGTAATGGATATAGTTGTACTTCCTCCACTCTGAGACTGCAAGACTAGAACTTGATAGCAGTGAAGAGGTTAATTTTCTATTAGATTTTAATTACTTATGAGGAAGATGGGCAAAACCATTAATTTGCTGGTCTGAGAGGTTACCTGTATTATCTCTCTGGTGGTCACAGTTTTTCTGCACTGCTGGATAATTGGAGAAGCCCAAGGAGTGTTTTCTTGTTGTTTAATTAGGGTTGTTTTGCCAGCAGCCATGTGAGCACATAATCTAACTACTGGAAGTATTTAATTCAGAAACTACTGGGCTGTGTTTTCTGGAAGGAAAGCACTTAGGGGAAAATACACATTTGTTTGTCAATGGTGCATAATGATAGAAAACGAGCATCTAATTTCTGGAATGTTTAGTGAAATGTACCTCTACCCCTTCATTTTCAGAAGTGTATCTTGCATTTCAGGCATTCATGAGTTACAGCAATATAGCTGCACTGACACACCTAGCAGCAAAGCAGGGATGGGAAATCACCACTTCACTGGATGATGTAAGTGCATAATTGTGAAATAGCTACATTAGCCACTTTAGTTTTATTTCACCAAATTCATAACTCTCATGGTTTCCCTGAAATGTTGCAGTCTCTGATTGACCATAGTGCTGTGCAACCTGGAAGTGCCACAGAGGAATTTTAAGATGGTCTAAATGACTGATGGACAAGGGATCCCAGAAGGGCAGAATTGTCAGCAACTGATCAGTTGGGATTGTTGAGCAACACATGAGAGAGCATAAAAAGACAAACAAACCCCTGTCTCATTTCTTTGAGCCATTTTCTTTGCCACATTGTGGGTTTGTGAAACCGCCTGATTCCAGTGAAACACCAGACTTGCACATCTTCCCTGGGGATCAGTGCTGGTCCAGTTTTGTTTAACATCTTCATCAACAACCTGAATGAGGAGATGGAGCATACCCTTAGCAAGACACCTACATGGTCCAATAACTCAGTTTTTTGGACGCACCTACAGTGTGAGAAGTATTTAGAGACTGCACATACATAGTGTGAGAAAGAGGTCATATAGACTCATTCATTACCACTTGCAAGCTAATTCATCTCTCCCTAACCAGAACTAATTAAAACTGTGTGGTCACTATGCTATGGGTATATTTGAATTTACATTGTTCTGTATTTTAATGTAAAAATAAATAATCGTGCAGTCTCATCTCTCCTTCCTCTGTCAGATACAGTTTCAAACGTACTCCTGAGACAGTATGCCCAGGTTTAAGTGTTAAAATATTTACTGCAATCATTCTTTTTTTTTTCAACACGCTACTCACTTTTTTCAGATAAAAATATGGACTCATGAAGAGGGTGATGTGTTGTCACTCAAAGTTGAAATGCAAGTGAAGATACCGTCACATGTGGCTTTTTCCCTTTTGTCTGACTTCACATTACGCCAAGAATGGGACACACATTTCTTGTAAGACCTTACTTTTCTTCAAGACTGTTCACATCCACTGACAATGAATATTTTAATCTACAAATACTTTGAGATGTTAACACTCTTCTACCTAATTAAGAAGAAATTGCTGTAGGAAGTTGATATTAAAGATTTATTGGTCCAAATATGGATTGGGTTTTTTACCTTAAAAATAAAATCTAATTTCTCCTGAGTTGGACTTAAAAATATTGCTGCTCTAAAGCATCAAAACAGCTGGAACAGAGCTTACAATTTCCTAAAATTAACAAAATTCAATGTGTAGACAAATGTGTGTTGAAAAGGTTAATTTGACTAAGTTGTATATAACTTTAGGTGGATAATTATGTGTCCTGGCTGTAAGAAGAAAGGCAAAGCTGTGGAGTTGGGCATGTTTGTATTGTTTGGGACATTGGTGCTCACCTTCATCATACAGTCAGAGTGAGAAATGAAGAAATTGAGGTCTTAAAAATGAATGTTTTAAGAAAAATAATATCTCATAAGGTGTATCTGAATTGGAATGGGTTTCAGAACTGCTGTAAAGATGTTTAAGAGTTTTTTATTTATTTTATGTGGTGTAGAATAAGGACTAGAGACAATTGAATTGATATGATAGTAATTTGTGAATGTAAGAGAAAAAGTAAATATTCTCTTCAAGGGGAAGATTTTTCAGTTAGTCATTCTGGCATGAAAGAAGTTTATCAGAGGGTTAGATTGGAAGCTTAGGGATATTTGAAAATCTCAGTCTCTGCAAAATGTATGGCTTTTAGCAAATGAAATACGAAGACACATTGTGTTGATTTTCCATATGTACATCCAAGTTCTTCAGTTTATTAGGACACGATTAAGCCTGATTAACTGGTCAAAATGGAACACCAGCTTAGCAGTGCTTACTGTGAGGCAGTAGAAGCTGATGTTAAATAAATCAATTACTGCCCGTGTAAAGGAAAAATCTGACTCAGAGATGGTGAACAGCACTTTCGAGACCCTGGTGGTTCCATCTGAATGGAGTAGAACACAATTTTGAATAAAATTTTACAAATGTTTCCTAACTCCCTGTCCTGTGGTGTGTCAGATGGACAGTTTTTGGTTATTCAGCAAGTGTTATGCAATCTAATGTCATTCCAAACAGAAATCAACAGCACACAAAAGAATAACTCTAGGATGTTGGCTCCAGCACCTTGCTGCACTTTTTAACAATTCTGTGGGACAGAGGTGTCAGAGGAGGTATTGCAGGAAACCTCACTTTGTTTTTTATTATGTTCCTCTTTCTTCCTTGCTGCCTGAACATGAAACTTGTAGGTTTGATGTTAGGATGATGTAGCTTTGTAGTGTGTTTTTTGTAAGGGATTATACTGCATACATCAGGGTCTGCATGCATGCTGTATGTATTTGCAGAACTTGTGAGGTCCTACAGGCTGTGAGTGAAGATGAGAAAATATATTATGTTACATCTCCACCCATGACTGGCCATAAACCCAGAGATTTTGTGATTCTTGTGTCTGAAAGGCAATCCTGTAAGCCAAGGTTAGTATACAATCTCAAGTTTTAACTGTGAGCACTTTGGAACCAGAGTTTTGATTACTGTTGATCTGTGTCTGGGTGTGCTGTTGGGTGACAGGGATGATATTTTATGTTTTAAGAAATTAGATTAGTAGATGATCTAAAATACAGTATGTTGATGCCTGAGTTTGCCCAACCAGATTTTTTGCAATGTGAAGGTGTGCAGAGCATCAGGAATTTGTAGAGTAGTTCCATACTGCTTCTGTGAGAGCGACTCTTGAGTTTTCTCTCATGAGGGAAAACAGACCAGAATTCCAAACAGGCAATTGGAAAAACACATGTCCCAGAGGGCCTGTCAACATGATGAAGCACATAATTGTTTGTTTGTCTGTTTCAGTGACTTTGTAATCCTAGTTAATATAATTCTGGATATATTAAAGGAAGTTCTTGGCTTTTCTTGAAACCTCAGTGTGACACATTGTATCTATAAATTTTGATGCTGACTTTGGTTTCAAAAGCTCCCTAATCCTTTTAACATACATTTAATATACACTGAATGTATATTAACATACATGTAATATTTCCATAGATTTGTCTCTGTTCTTGCATAATGAAACATGGATTAATAGGGCCATTTGGTGTATTTTTTAATTCTTGACTCTCAGCTTCTTACATTGAGTAATTCTTCACGTTAATAGAACATTGTTTCTACAAGGCAGTATTCTTTACTGTGATTTTTTCCCCCCACAGCAGTGGACTGAACCATGTCTACTTTTGTTGGGCCACACCCTAAGTTAAGGGTTGCTCCTAGGCTGTAAATGTGGGTCATGAAAAGCAGGGTAAATAAAGGGAGTTGTTGTATGTGGGTGATTTTTCTGTGGATTCCCACAGAAGCCCTCTTGAGGGGAGTCTGTGATAAAGCCTTAATGAGACTCAGCAGAGCTGAATTTTTTTTCCCATATCTTTAAACATAGAGGAGCTTGTTTACCTTCACATTGGTATACACATATGGTGTAATTGTTGACATGTATGTTTTTTAATAATTTCTTCTTGTTGAAGAAATGTTTGACTTTTCTCCTTGCCCTGCAGTGAACCCTACATGGTAGCTGTAAAGTCTGTTACCCTCACATCTATGCCACCCTCTCCAGAATACTGCAGAAGTAAAATCCTTTGTGCTGGATTCAACATCTACAGTGACAGCAACAGCTCCTGTACAGTGAGTAGTTCTGAGACCTCAGCTGTGGCTCCTTTTCTGTAGTATTACATGGGCGTATAATCTCATTTCAGTTGACAGTCTAGAACAGTAACAGTAATACAAAAGAGAAATTAATGTCTCCCCAGAGTTCATTGTGGTTATTAAGACATTCTTTATTCTACAAAGTGGAAACTGTCTTGCCCAGTTTTGGCCAATCTGAATGTTAGGAATGAAATCTAAACTAACCACTGGAGATAGTCAAGCACCTCCAGAGAGCCATTCATTTATTCCTAAAATACACTTCTAGAAGACATACATTAAACTGATCTCTAGTGGTGCCCATCTCTCTTCACAGGCTACAGAGGAAGCCCAAGGAATTAGTTAGGGTTAATTTCTCAACCTTAACTTTCATATGTCAGAAATTATGCCATCTGAATCCCATCTCTGGACCAACAACAATGTTCCTCTTCTGTTATTTTCCATGGCCCGGTTATAAGTTTTTTGTTTAAGAAAATATATTTCAAAAACCATTCAGCTCTCAGTGGTCTGGGTTTTTTTTCCAGGCAACATTTTTGTTCATAAAGAACACACATTTAACAGGTGACATGTTTCTTTCTGCACTGCTGAGTGCATTTACCTACAGATGCTTGAGAATCTGGCAGTAGTGAGGACACTGAGGACATTAAACTACTGTAAAAAAGGCATGCTCTTTTTGCTAATTATCACCTTCCATTTCAGAAACACTGTTTCTATTCACATCCATAAAAGCTTTCATACTCATCTAGGCTCTGAAAAAAATGGCTATTGCAATCCAAAGGCTTTTTTGTTTCATTTATTTTTGTTTAAACAGGTGTGTTACTTTAATCAAGTGACATCAGGTGTTATGCCTTACTTAGCTGCAAATCTTACTGGCTCATCCAAATCCATTGAACACACTGCTTTGGAATGTATAAAGTTCCTGGAGCTGAAAGGCAGCAACTCCTTGTTGAAAGCGGATTTCTGAAGAAGCCTCTGAAGATTGTCAAGCAGTACTCAACAAGTACTTTCAACTTGCCAGGTTGAAATTCCTGTACATGTGCTGATAATTCTTCTGCAGTTTAGTTACTTCAGATCATGCAGCCAATATTGGGCTTCAGACTCAGAATACCCAGTACAAGCATTTTCGATAAAATGAAGATTAGGCCTTGGGCTCTAAACTAAATTTTTAATTTTAAAAAGCTTAAGGGACAGATTCTGCTCTTGACTGCTTTAACAAATTTTATACAAGTGGAGGCAGAACTTGGCCCAGTAGCACTGTAGCTGATGAGAGCATTTCACTATTGTAATGTTATACTGAAGGTAATGACATCCACTCAGTTTTAAATCAGTAAATACTGCCCTGTGTAATTTGCAGAGAAGTGGTGCTAAGAAGCTTATCCAGTGCTCTGATCTGCTTGTCAGGATTCTTGCACACTTATTATGTATAATTGATCACATCCCATATAAGTTAGTGTTTGCTAATGTCACTAGTATCTGTCAATACTTGTAATTTATCTGTGACTTCCAATAAATTATTGTATCTGAGGTTGCAAATCCATTGTAAATTTTATTACATTTCTCTGGAACGGCTTTGAATGCTCTTCTAGAAACACTACTTTGTACTGATGATGGGGACTGTTGGCCTCTTACAGAAAAAAGTGTCATGACCTCCAGCTGGCAAGTTTTATGCAAGCCTGTTCTGCTAGCATTGAGTAAATGCATAGCAGTAAGGCTCTTGGATCCACTCCCTCACAGATAAAAAAGCAGAATGGTTTCAGAGGCTTTATTGTGGTATGTCTACTTAGTTTTACTATCTTATTTTTGCTCAAAGGAGCTTTGTTCAGAAAAATGACTGTGATCATCAGCAGTTAGACTATAACATGAATATGGGGGTGTTAAGAGAACTGATGCATGTGGACTGTAAAAGTGCCATTTTATCTCACTGGAGTCTTGTAATTGGTGGAGTAAGGACCCTGGTTCAGTTCCCACTTACACATATCTTCAGGTTAAGCTATAAACAAATCACAGCTTTTCCCACTTACACATATCTTCAGGTTAAGGTATCAACAAATCACAGCTTTTATCAGTAATTTATAGGTTACAGCATGCCTGCACATTTTGCAGTCTACCAAGTGCAGCAGATAAGACACCAACTGGAGCCCTGGCTGCAGCCATACACTGGACCAGGACATTAGGGGAAATCAGCCACTGCCTCTATGCGTATTGAAGGCTGGTCACTGTGTGACCAGGGATGCTTCTGCACTAGTAATAAAAAAAAAAAAAAGTAAAGCAGGTCCTAGTCCTTGGCTCTAGAGAAGACTATAAATCGAGGTCTTGATTTTTTGATGACCATTTTTTGTCACATAAAAAGGGTACAAGGCCTCAGTCCCACAGTAGTGAGGATGTGAAGCCTCAAGCCCTGCCTGCCTCCTCCTGGCTCAGGTGGGTCCAAGCCACTTCCTTGCATCCAGAGCTCAGCACTCCAAGTCCTGCCCACCCTTGCTGTGTGCAGATGATGAGAGGGAAGCTCTTGAGTGGGCAGGTAAGTCTCTGTGGTCCTAATTTTTAGTGAACAGAGACACCTAATGTTCAGCTGTGAATACACACTTGACTCACCAGGGAGAAAGAGCCCAAACACTGCCTGCACCCACCATTTCCTGTCAGCTTTTTGGGTGGCTTCCTATGCAGCACCATGAGACACTTCACACATTGAACTCAGCTGTGGGGTCATCACAAGGGCTACCTCGAGAACATTATTCCACATTTTTTAAACATTATAGCATTCATAGAATCATAGAATCCTAGGGGTTGGAAGGGACCTCGAAAGATCATCTAGTCCAACCCCCCCTGCCAGAGCAGGGCCCCCTAGAGTACATCGCCTAGGAACGTGTCCAGGGGGGTTTTGAATGTCTCCAGTGAAGGAGACTCCACAACCCCCCTGGGCAGCCTGTTCCAGGGCTCCGTCACCCTTACAGTAAAAAAATTTTTTCTGATATTCAACTTGAACCTCCTGTGCTCCAATTGACACCCATTACCCCTTGTCCTATCACTGGTCACCACTGAGAAAAGCCTAACTCCATCTCCCTGACACTCACCCCTTACATACTTGAAAACATTGATGAGGTCACCTCTCAGTCTCCTTTTCTCCAAACTAAAGAGACCCAGCTCCCTCAGCCTTTCCTCATAAGGGAGATGTGAGGTCCTGCCCTTTGCCTCCAGCACTGGGACCTTTGGCCATTGTATGAAGAACTGCAAAGGTGGGTGATGTTCCAGATGCAGCCACACATCTGGGGGGCTGTAGGAGGAGAGTGTCTTTTTGATATAGACCAAGGATTGTATTTCACAGCCTCTATGCAAAAGCTGTGACAGGGCAATGCAGGTTTCTGGTGTGCAGCCTTTACTTAAACTCTTAATTATTTGCTTAACTTTTACACTAGCTTGTGGACATGGTAGATCTTTATATACAGCACCTTTTACAGCTGCTCGTAAAATAGCTTTCTTCAACTACACACACTTTAGAAATAACCTAAAAAGAGATTAGTAGGTGCATTTAAGAAGTAATTCTGTTCAATGGTTACTGAAGACTGCTAACCTGTGCAGCTGTCCTCAGTTTGCAGCATTTCAGTTCCTTTTTCCTCAGCAGTCACTAAAGCAGAGGACAAGAGGGAGGCACACACATTTTCAGCCCCATACAAGCACACAATTACCTGAGAGAGCCATTTCCTTTGTCAGGAAATGTCTGCTGAGACTGTACCCTGTGGTTTTCTAAGTCTGAAGAAGTCTGTTGTTTCTCCTCAGAGGACAACAGATGAGTAGTTGGGTGTAGGAACCTGGTAATTGTTGTAAGATGGTGCAAAGCAACCGGTATGAAACCCAAGGATGGCTTACCCAGTGATGGTTTTTGGCTCAGTGACCTCCAGAGGAGCACTATAAGGCTTGCATCATTGTACTGAAGGCCAGGCTGGGCTCAGAAGGTTTGAGAACAAATGTTAATCCACTGCTTCTTGCAGGATTTTTTTCACCACAACTTTTCTCTCAGTCATCCTGGTTTCAGTAGTCCCTTTTACCAGTCAGAAGTGACACTGATCAGCTGTGGGACAGGAATAGTGACTTACCTTCCTCCAAGTTACATGTCATACACCATGAAACTTGGCAGTCTGTTCTCAGGGAGGCTTCTGCCTTAGGCTGAAGGAGTGCAACTGGGTGACCACATCTTAAAAACACAGACCCACAGCAGCTGTTTCCTCAGGAAGAGAGACTGCTCTGAAAGCACAATTCACACACTGCACTGCCTGTACCAACCTCTACCTGTGAAGAATCAGCACAGGGAAGTCAAGGTGCACAGCCTCAAGTTCCTGTTGGTAAAAGGACAAGCTACAACATTGTTTTTTGGAGTTTTTAAAGACAGGAAATTACATAAAAAGGTGTTTAGTTTTATGTTGTTGGTTTTTTGTTTTTTTTTTTTTTTTTACAGTATACTTATTCATCTAATATAAAGGGGAACGTTTTAAGGTGAGATGTCTATTGCAAAGCGATACAGCTTTCAGCTTTAATCCAATAGTTAATTAAAACTCCCTAATTAATCCCTTAAAGTGTATATTCTAATTACTGAAAAAGGAATAGACATGCCTTAACTTAATCTGCAGCAGAAATTGGAAACCTAAAATAAGTGCTCTTCCTATTGTAAGGAATACTCTTGTATTTCTTAGCAGTGTGTTTTAAAAAATAACTAGCCTACAAATACAAAATATATCCATGCAACTGAATTGCTGTATTTGGTTGGGATTTTTCTGCTGCAAGAAATGGATGTTCCAAACCCCTGCTTTCAGGAGATGGTCCTAAGCACCCCAAATCCAGAGCTCATTTTCTATCTGGTGTTCCTTCCATGTTCTCACCAAGGTGATATATGGAATATAAGGACACATGGAAGGTAAATTAATTCTTCAGAAGCAATGGCTTTATTATCACTGTGTAGCTTTCCCTCAAGGACAGTTTTCCTCAATTACTGTGTAACACAAGCTGAAATTTTAAAGGGCACATTTAAGATTTTTGGGACATGGAAATACCACGTGTGTCTGATTGCAGCCCCAGCTGCAGTAGAGGCTGGAGAAGCCAGTGGCAGAGACCCTGCACAGCACCTGACCATACTGCCAGGTCAGCACAAAGCACCACATGTTAGAGAGCACAGACAGCAGCCTTGTGGGAAGGGACCTGGAGGTTTTGGTGGGTAACAAGCTCAACATGAGCCAGCAGTGTGCTGCAGGGCCAAAGAAAACCAACAGGATGCTGGGCTGCATCAACAAGGGCACTGGCAAGCAGAGCTAAGGAAGTCATCATCCCACTCAGAGCTTGTCAGACCACTCCTGGAGTGCAGTGTTCAGTTTTTGTCCCTCCTGTACAAAAAGGATGTGGACAGGCTGGAGAGGGTCCAAAAAAGAGCCACGAGGATGATCAGAGGAGCAGAGCACCTGCCATATGAGGAGAAGCTGAGAAAACTGGGTTTGTTCAGCATTCAGAAGAGAAGGGTTAAGGGAGACCTCATTTCGATGTTCCAGTACTTATAGGGGAGTTACAAAGAAGATGGAGTCTCCCTATTTACAAGGAGCCACGTGGACAAGACAAGGGACAATGGGCACAAGTTGCTCCTGGGGAGATTCCAACTGAACACAAGAGGAATATTTTACCCATGAAGACAGCAAGACATTGGAATGGTCTCCCAGGGGAAGCAGTAAATTCCTCCACTTTGGAAAACTTGAAGCCTCAGCTCGACTGGGTGCTGGGACATATCATATAAACAATAATATCAGAAGGGGCCGATTCCAACGGGATGAGGTTCAACAAGGCCAAGTGCCGGGTCCTGCACTTTGGCCACAACAACCCCATGGGGAGCTCCAGGCTGGGGACAGAGTGGCTGGAGAGCAGCCAGGCAGAAAGGGACCTGGGAGTCTGCATTAACAAGAAACTGAACATGAGCCAGCAGTGTGCCCAGGTGGCCAAGAAGGCCAATGGCATCCTGGCCTGTATCAGAAACAGCGTCACCAGCAGGTCCAGGGAGGTGATTCTGCCCCTGTACTCAGCGCTGGTGAGGCCACACCTCGAGTACTGTGTCCAGTTCTGGGCCCCTCAGTTTAAGAAGGATGTAGAGGTCCTGGAACAGGTCCAAAGGAGGGTAACCAGGCTGGTGAAGGGACTCGAGCACAGGCCCTATGAGGAGAGGCTGAGAGAGCTGGGGCTGTTCAGCCTGAAGAAGAGGAGGCTCAGGGGAGACCTCATTGCTGTCTACAACTACCTGAAAGGAGGTTGGAGCCAGGTGGGAGCTGGACTCTTTTCACAGACAACCTTCAACAAGACAAGAGGACACAGTCTTAAGTTGTGCCAGGGGAGGTTTAGGTTAGATATTAGAAAGAATTTCTTCACGGAGAGGGTGATTAGGCAATGGAATGGACTGCCCGGTGAGGTGGTAGATTCTCCGTCCCTGGAGACATTTAAAAAAAGACTGGATGTGGCACTCAGTGCCATGGTCTGGCAACTGCTCCGGTGGGTCAAGGGTTGGACTTGATGATCTCTGAGGTCCCTTCCAACCCGGCTAATTCTATGATTCTATGATTCTATGAAGGGTTGGACCAGATGATCCTTAAATCCCTTCCAACCTGACATTCTGTGATTCCATGATGTGAGAGGAGCTTGAGGTGCTCTCCAGAAACACAGTGCTTCAGTGTTCATCTCAGGGGAATCGATCAGCTGGAAGTGAAAGCCTACCACTGTAGGCTGCACAGGTTGAGCTGCTACAGTACTTTAATTGCAGGGGTTTAAGTTTGTTTTGTAACTTTTAAAATATGTTTTTCAAAGGCTCCCATTTTTCAGGGTGCAGTATCCACTTTAAAATAAATAAATCTGCCCTTAAGGAGGCATGTGTAATGTAAACCAAAATTTACTCCCACTCACCAAGAGACAGAAAGACTGAAGATTTTTAAACACTTTCCATGAAAGAATAAACTGCAAGAATAAAAGCAAGCTGCTCACTTGCTCTTCAACTCTTTTCAGGTGTATTTCAACATGGGGATCAGAGGAAGGCATGACTCTGTTTCTATCAGTGAACAAATATTCAAACAACCCAAAACATATAAAGAACCAGGCTAATGAATGTGCATATTTTACCTGACCTACCATGAGTAGGAGGAATTGCATAACAAAGCTCTACAGGCTGTAAATTTTACTTGGTAACTTCACTGCTAAAGCTGGTACATACAGAGAAAGAAATCAATTCTCCCTAAAAGAAGGCAAAACCAACCCAGAAACCAAGACAACCTTTTAGAAAATACCCACAATCCCTTTCAAACAGAGAAACACTCTTAAAGATCAGCATGATTGTGTTCATCTCTGATATGTAAAAGCTGCACTTTTAAGGCAACAGTCCCGACCACTATTATCCAGTGGTCATAAACCTCCACAATAAAAAGCACATAACCCTCCTTGGCAACTGCAACTTGATTCTTGTTGAAGCAGCCAATTCTGTCTTCATAGAGCTGGCAGTGAGAAGGAATGTCAATCAGAGGTCATGCAGTATTTTGGCAGAAATATATAAAAATAAAATATCCACTTGCTGTATTTCTGTTGTTACCAGCTTTTCATTAAGCTGGGAGAGTCTGGGAAGTAAACTGGAAATATGATGAGGGACAAAAAAATAATTTAGCAGCAGCAGTCTGCTTGACTTTGTGGAACCAGCATTCCACTTCATGTAGTCGCTACTCTGGAGTGAAGCACTTCAGGATATCTGTGGTTTAGAATCAAGAGTCTTCAAAAAGTAATGATTTTGGGTACTTTCAGTTTGGGTTTTTGCAGCTTCGGTG
This sequence comes from Heliangelus exortis, assembly GCF_036169615.1. Lineage (NCBI taxonomy): Eukaryota > Metazoa > Chordata > Aves > Apodiformes > Trochilidae > Heliangelus > Heliangelus exortis. The sequence goes on along the minus strand of NC_092454.1, from coordinate 66,759,904 downwards.
TGTCTGTAATTTCTTCATAATCTGCGCTCATTCCAGTGGCCCATCGGCCCACTGTCACCTGATCTGCAGAGGGAGAGACAAGAGATTATGGAAAGGTTAAGCTCCACCATTTTATGACACTTTCATTTGAGGCATTAACTCACCAAATATCTGCCTGGTCTAGCTCTGAAGCCAGTTTGCCTTACACAACTTTTTTTCTTTTATCTTGTGTTTTTAAGGCAGTTTAAACTCCCTTTCTTCCCCCATGGAGACTGTCAGGGTTCAGAAATCATTACTACTTGTTTTCTGCTATTTGACTGTACAAAGAAATATGCAAAGAGTATGCATTTGATACATTAGCTCTCATGCAAGCCCAAACAACTCTTACAATGAAGATTTCAGAATAAGTCAAGCATGGATACAAATTAGATACCTTCTCAATTGTTCAGAATAAAAAACTAAGCCTGAGGAGGAACAGAGCAAAATTTACATTCTCCAGCTCACAGCCCTGCATATAATCAACATCATCCTTTTGCTGATTAAATGCTATTTTGAACAATTTGCACCCCTTTCCTAGAGAAAGCACTGGTTAACCAGCTGGTATTTCTTTTCTGAAGAAAATGACAACCTCATCTTGAGAGCAACAAATCAAATCATTATCATACCAAGAATACCACATAGCTAAAATCAATGTTTACCTGGATTCACTTCTGTATATTAAAGCAGGCCAAATAACTACACCTGAATAAATTATCAACTGTACTGCCTAAGCTTCTTTGCTAGCTGTCACCTATCCTCCTGCAGTTTAAAACAGCTATTCATGATGCTGACTGATTCTAAAGAATGACAATGTGTCTTTGTAACATGCTGTCTCATATGTGAATATTGTGACAATACTGTGACAAAACTGTGACAATGTTGTCACAGTTCCAATTATTGCAACTCTTTTTAACCAGCAATACTGGTTTTGAAACATCAGTGTGAAGACCAAGATGCCCTTTAGGAAATTGAACAGCAGTTGTCAGTCTTCATTTCAGACATAAAACTTCTTAAAAAAAAAAAACAACAAGGTGGAAAAAAATTCTAGATCTGCTTCACATTTAATTTAGAGCCCTACTGCCACGAAGCAGAAAGGCTTGCACTAGATTGCACTGAGAGCTGAGACTGCTATTTCCCAGTAACAGCTTTCAGCAACGCCATTCCCTACAAATGTTTCTTTTCTCCTACAGCATCTGTACAGGTTTGTGACTTCCAAGTGTTAACCAAACAAACATCATTTGCCATTAATGTGGCATGTGGAAATCCAAGAGGATTATGTTACTGGTATCAGCTCCACTGAGGGTGTAGGGGGCACTGCCAAAAAATCTGCTATGGCTGTGTTTGGAGAAATTTTTATTAAAGTGTCTTCTTTTTCGTAAGAAAATTGTCATGCCAGTTAAGTCTAAATCTCACTTGTTCTAAGCTAGCAAAGCAGCATAGATCTAGAACATTACAGAATCAACAACATCATATATAAGATCAGATACAGCAAAAGTAGAAAAATAGAAAATGCAAGGTAGAAAAATGCACAAATGCGTCACTACTTCAGTAACAGAACCAACGCTTGATTGATGATATTGCTTTCCTTAGCACAGGTTTTTTTGTGTATTGAGCAGTTTTTCTACCTGCACAGGTAACTGAAGAACATGTAACTAAACAGCTTACTAGCTGGTGAATCTAACAAATATATCACCTGTCTCCTTTCTCTCCCATCCTCAACTAATTACCTGCACATGCAGTTTTTACAAGCTGACAGTACCTGCAACATTATATTCAGCTCCACCAGTTCACACGGAAGCCCTCAGAGAAGAAACCATTTTTTTTCTACAGCTGCTAAAGTTGTGAACAGCAGCATGAATACCTTGATTTTTTTTTTAAATGGAAAGTTGAAGTTTTGGATTGCTACTTCATCTCCTCCAAATACCCCATAATTAAGTATTCATACGCTAAAGTCACATTTGCTGTTTGTAAGTTCTCTTCTCAAACCCCTTTTTCTTGATAAAAGTCTGGCAAAGCAGTAAATAAACATTACTCAACTCTATACTCACACTCAGGACACTTCCCTGCATCTTACCTGCATTCTGTTTTTCTGGGCAGTCTTTTCTGAAGTGCTCCACAGAGCCACAAAGTCTGCAGCCACCACCTGTTAAAGAGGGAAGTTGTTACAAAACCAAACTAACAGCAAACACCAAACACAAACCAACGCCACTACACTATTTTGCTCTTGTACCTATAGTGAAAAATCTTGTTCTGGTTTTCTGTAGTGACAACCTGTCAATGTGATAAGGAAATGTCCTGAAGGACAGGGCTGCTCTCCTAGACACAATAATGCCACATCTTGGAGTGGATACACCTGGAAGCACAGATTCCTCTGCCTGTGTGTCTCTGATGGACTGGAAGAGCTGTTTGTAACCTCACTGCTCTGTAAAGCACCACAGAATATAAACTCCAGTCACCACATACTGAGTATTTCTGATTTGTCTAAAGCTCTGTTTTTGAGAAAAAAGTTGACTTCTGCTGAAATTCAGTTATTCAAAGGAAGTTTGGAAATTAACAGAAACTGCTGAGAGACAGGTAATGTGGCTACACTTACTGAGATATGATACAAATGCCATTCACAGTCCAAACACTGAAAGCAGAAGAGCAATGACTCTGAAGTGATTCTTCTTCCAATTTAACTGTTTAAGACACTCCTTTGAGTTTGCAAGACCTCAAGCTTGTGCTGGGAGACAGGATGATATTTATTGGTGCCAATGGAGAAAGCAGGGAGAGCAGAATCCGAGTGAAAACTTCAAACTTAGATTTCTCAACAATGTGGTAATCTTCACTTTCCAAGGAAAATATCATAGGAACACCTCCCAAGGTCTTTAGTTATAGCATGAGATTATGACTTTACCTCATACTTTGGCATATGTGCATTTAATTACACACTGACTACATATATACAGCCTTTTAAGATTTTGTCTACCTCTTGAAATTGCAACAAGGAAGTTCTCTCATTTTGCATCTCATCTAGTTTAACACTAAACTTACATATTAAACAGAAATCCCTATGTAGCCATCATTAACACTAAATTTCCAAAATTACCCCGAATTAATCTGCTTCTGCTAAGAGTAAAATATATTCAAAAATTCCTTTTAATTGGATCCTCATTCATTTGCAATGTTACTTTTCTCTGTAGCAGGTAGGTATGAAAAATGTGCTTTGCATTTAGTAAATCAGTACACTCACCTTCAGCATACAGTCCCTTGGGATTATCTGGACATGACCTTGAAAGATGCCCCATCTCACCACAGATGAAACATTTAGCATATGGAAATGCCCCTGCAAAATTCCACAGAGTTTATGAATCACACTAAGAAAGTTACAGATGACTGTGAACACACTCTAGCTACAATATAAATCTGTGCTGCTTTACTATGAACTGTCTCTTACACCATTAGGCTCACTGTTGTAATACTGTAGCCCTTTGAACACATTAGCCTCTCTCCTCTGAACATTCAGATTGCTAAAACACGGTGTGTGTTTCAGAAGAAAGCACCTCAAAAAATAAACCTCTGAGACATACCAACAGCTGGATCTACTTTTGCTTTGCATTTGCTGATGTCATGTTCTGTGGAGCCACAACGGTAACAGATTCCTGTGCCCATTTCTTCACTTGCAAGTACAGCAGGACAATCAGCAACACCATGACCAGGTTCTCTACAGTGGAAGCATACCTTTGGAAATAAAAATTAACTTATAAGCATTTTCATGGGCAGTTCACATAGCAAAACACAGCACTTACAGGTAATATTACTGAAGAATTCACTTACTCCTGACTATCACCTATAGATCACTGCTTCCCTTGGCTAAAACCTTGAGGATGCTATCAAATGTGTACCTCTAGTATTGACAAATGAAGTTACTGTACCAATAATAAATAAACAAACAAGGTTCTGTGAACAACAGTCAAGAACTTGCAAAATCACAGTCTAATAAGACCTTCCAGCTTTTTAGCAGACGAACATATCAAGAGATTTTCTCCTCAGGGAATAAACAGCTAAATAAAACAGCCTGTCTCAAAGTTACTGTCAGGGGCTGGCACCACTAAATTGCATTATTATGGGTACTTCTGTGCCTCCACCAACACCACACCACGTGGGATATCCACTGAGAACTGAGATGAACACTAACAGTTGATTGTGACTACCAGCACAGCACCACTCCCCAAGCTCTGTAAGTACTACTGCAGTACGTGCTTGTGTAAATGAAAATGATGTTACACCACTCCTACAATTCACTCATAAAGACCTTGGGCATCTCGGGTAAGTTAGCAGTGATTCTCTTTACCATGTTCCCAGAATATATTCAGCAGAAGTTTACTATGGGTGCCTAAGTTCGTGCTGAGGTAGCAGATTCAGACGGTCTCACTAGAATCTGTTGGGAACCTCACTGCAATTCTCAAGCAGAAGACAATGTAGAAAGAGGCCTCAAAACAAGAAGCAAGAGCACTGTGGTGATGAATCCCATACACAAATGCAGTGTAATTAATTTCACCCAAGAGATAACAGTGACTACAGACTCAAAGGGTAGTAGGAGAACCGTTCAACTGAAAGGCTAAGCCTGAAATTCATTGCTTGTTTCAAAGATGAGATCCTTTAAGCCACTTTACTAACTTGCAACGTCCCTTTGCAGGACCCGTAAAGAATAAGGCATCTGCTTTTTCCACACAGAGCTTTCCCTGAGTTTTTAAAAAGTTGCCAGGGACGGGCAAAACCTCCATGTCCCGAGGCGAAACTCACCATGGCGTTTTTCTTCTTCTCTTGCCTCTTCAGCCTCCTGTCCTCCCGCCGCTTCTCCTTCCTCAGGGCTATGGCCACCTCCAGCTCAGCGCTGGCCACCTCAGACACCTCTCCTCCCCGCGAACTCTGCTGCAGGTACGCCGCGAACCCGTTAACGTCTTCGTTCAGATACTCCTTTTTCTTCTTACTCTTCTTCTTCCTCTTCTCTTCCTCCTTCTTCAGGGAGAGAGCGCTGGACCGGCCCTGGGACCCCTCGGGGCCGCTCACCATCTCCTCCCAGGGGGTTGCATTCAGCGCCTTTTCACCGGAACCGCCGCTCCGGCGAGCCCACCTGGTCATGGTGGGGCAGCCGCTGGGGAGAGCCCGGCAACCGACCCGGTTCTGTGGGACCCGAACTCCACCACCCCGCCTCAGCAGTACCGACCTTTCGCCGCGCGCCGGTAGTGGCGTCAGCTCCTGGCAAGCCCAGCCCCGGCGTCTCTTCCCCCCGCCGCCATCTTGGGGCGGAGCAGCGGCGGGTGAGGCGGTGCTGAGAGGAGCGGGAGGGGCCGGGCCGGCAGCTGAGGGGTGGGAGAGGGCCAAGCACCTCCCCAGAGAGGCGGAGAGGTGGTGGGGACTGGGAGCGGCTTTCGGCCTCTGCTGGAAGCCCAGCGAGCACTTGCAGTCCCGGTGCTCCCGTACTGAGGCGAGCCACTGGGGTGCGGTGTTTCCCTGGTGTTCTCACCTCCTGGTTAACAGTGATGTGTGTGAGGTTGTTTGCTGCATCGCTTTGTTGAAGCAGTCGTGCCCACGGTGTGCGTGTCTGCCGTTTGTGAAGGCACTTCAGAAGGCTCCTTAGCCCTCTTCCGAAGAAGTTCTGACTTCTTCATAGAATCATAGAATTTTTAGGGTTAGAAGGGAACTTTAAGATCACCCAGTTCCAATCCCCCTGCCATGGGCAGGGACACCTCCCACCAGATCAGGTTACTCAGAGCCCTGTCCAGCCTGGCCTTAAAAACTTCCAGGCTTCCACCACTTCTTTGGGCAACCTGTGCCAGTGCCAAATTGTTCTTCACTGCAGGTGTAAAAGGACTGTGTGACGCAGTGGTGCCCAAGGAGCTGCTGGGGGAGCTGTAAGGATCACCAGGGGTGTCAGGAGTGCCCTGCAATCAATCTCGGGGTGCAGCCCATCTGCCAGCAGCTCCTCAGAGTGACACAGTGCAGCACCCAGTGCCAGCCTGGCTCCTGTGTCACAGTCTGTAGGTGAGTGCTGTCCCCATATACAGCACAGGGTGACATTGCCAGGGTGCCACAGAGCTGCTGAGGCTGGGGCACTGCCACTGCTGGGCTTGCTTCATGGTGCCTGTGCCACACTCCTCACCCTGGGCCCTGTTCTTTGCCGGTTCCATCCTGAGGCAGCTGCTGTCTCACAGTTCTGACACCAGCATGGTTTGACATGCTCCAGGGTTTTATCCCAGGCCTTCTGCAGACGAGGGGTTGTGTGGGTGCTGCTGCACCACTTTAATGCTCCTGTTGCTCAGTAAAGTCAGTCAAGTGTAGATGGAGTTCCCTCTTTCCCCAGGAGTAGTGCTGGGGCACTGAATTAGTCCCTAACTCAGTTACACAGCAGTGAAGCTGATCCAAATCGTCAGATGAAAATTTTACATCAGGCTTTCTCAAAGAGGATGGCTTTTTGAAAGATAATTTATGACATGTTTTGCTCTCCAAACCATTCCCTTAAGGTTCACAAACCTCCAGGACTGTGTTGTTAGAGGCCCCTGCTTAGCAATTATATAAATGTTTACGAATCCAGAAAGATTTTTTATTTTTTTTTTCTCAAGACAGTCTTATGTTTATTATATTTTTAGCTCCACTAGATCTTCATCTCCTTCCTGGTGATCTCGAGCTGATTTTATAAGGGCAGTAGGGCACTGTCCCTTCTCTATTAATTATCCTTAGTATTTGTGTCCCCTTGAGAAATTTCTTCGCTTTATTTTTCTGATTTTTGGGGGGTTTTATGTCCACTAGAGGGGGGTATGCACAAAGCGTGCGTTGGTTTTGCTGTTGAACTGCGTCGTTTCCATCAAGAACAACTAGAGATACAAGAACTGTAAGAGTGCATTTGCTGCAGGTAAAAATAATTGATAAATGCCATCTAAGAGTCACTGCTAATAAGCACGGAAATTAAATCAGAAAGAATCAGGATTTCATTTATAAATTTGAAAAAAAATAACTTGCCAGTGTGGTTACATCTCAGTCAAAGCATGAGGTCCTGGTTCCTGCAACCCTGTAGGTTAGAATAGAGAGTCAAATCTGATTCATACAGCCAGAAAGGGCTACTGGGAGAAACAAAGCTGGCCCAAGGGGAGGAGGAAAAAGGCAATTGAGGATCCCATGGCCACCATACATCACATACCTTACAGGTATATGTACACTGTGTCTTTGTTAGGCTGTGTTTTATGAGTAGCTGTGTATTGCTGGGTTAGGTTTTTAGATGGTTGTTAAGGGTTTTTTTTTTTAAGGATCTGGGGTGAAATGCTTGCTAATCTGTATGCAGTGTATGTGGCCAGATTAATTTTACATATTACAATGAGTACGGATTGATTTACCTGTCAAAAGGAAAGAAAATAATACATTTAGTTACATCTATATATGTATGTCTGTCTGTCTATCAGCTAATTTTCACTAAGTAGAGACAGCATGCGTGCTGCTCACTGGTTTCACTTCAGTGCAGGTTTTTGTTTTGCTGCAGACTCCTCTTTCCTCCTTGCTGAGCTCACAACAGACAGGTCATCAGTCACCGTGCTGGATATGGGAATGAGTGCAGGGAAAAGCTAAGAACAGCATAAGCAGGACAAATTAGAGGGGACTCGCTTTGTTTCCTGTTCTCTTGAAGTATAAAATGTGCCAATTTCTTTTCGAGAGCTCAAATTTTGTGTTTATGTGTCTAGGCAGGATCCATGGCCCTTAGGAGTGGAAAAGGCTGTTTAATACTTTTCTACTAAATCAACAAGACAGTATTTCCTTCACAAATGTGACTTCCGTGAGAGTGACCACGTTTAAATTTGTGCTGGTTTAGTTTGTTCCACTGTGATATTAGTCAGCTGGGAGCTCTGCCATTCCCAGCAGCAGCTGAAAAGTGAGCAGGACACCAGTCTTGCAAATCTTTGTAAAATTTGTTGTCTTTTTTTTCATATTTTACTAAGAGACACCAAATTGCCTGTCCGCAGCACCATGTTTGTAGAAGCGCAGTCTAATGGGTCTCTTAATGAGACTTTCTCTCACAAACATAAAATGCATTGAAGACTTGAGACAACAGAACTGAAAATCTGGACCAGTGGGTCCTGTAGCATCTTCAGTAAATCAAGATGAAATCTCCTGGAATAATTATGGTTTGAATCACTTCATGTTAGTAACCAAAGAAAGAGGAACATGTGCGAATCCTTCCCTCTCCTTCAAATACAGTTCATTTTTGTTTCTTTTGTTCACCCATTATTTTAGCATGATCCAAGGACTGACTTGATGTTCTTCAGTCCCTGTCTGTAGGAGCTGTCTTAGATTGTGACTGCGAATCTGAAAGAAGCACATCTTGGGAAGAGCTGGCACAAAAAATGAGAGTGGTTCAATGCCACACAGGGCCTGTGATGGAGGTTCAAGGGAGTGAAAAATCCACAAGGGAAAGAAGTATGTGCTGGTCAGAAATCCTGGGGGACTACCAAGTGTAAAAAGTCTTCCTGCAAACCCTGGGTTATCACTGATATTCTGCAGCTCCTTTACAAAATGCAGCTGGGGGGTGTATGCTGGGGGGCACCCAAAAAAGACTGCAGCAAATTGGAAACAGAGTATCAAGATGTCCCTGTAGTCTGACATTCGATACAGACACAACCGTGAAGCTGAATTAGTCACAGCATCAAGTTCTTTATGAAGCTTGGCAAGTGACTTTGATTTTGTTCTGGATGACATTCATAATCCTCAACCCCCAAGAAGAATTTTGCTTACTGAAGATATACCAGAGGCTTTAGTTGTACATACATATGACTGATGGTGTCTTCACACTTTTTTGCCTTTGTTGTTTGGATAGTTAATACCACTTGCCAAAGTGTCAGGGTGACATTTGCCTGGTTGTTTTAATTTTTATTTAAGCCTGGGGAGAGAAAGCAAAAAAAGTAAGGCCTTTGTCTGCTTAAATTATTTTCTGTCTGCAGTATTCTGAGGCCTTCTGCCCAGTGGTTTACTTTGATTTATTCACTATAAACTAAACAGATTACCAATCTTTTTTTCTTTTCTTTTTTCTTTTTTTTTTTTTTTTTCTTTTTCTGCCCCTTCTTGTTCATATTACACAACTGCATATACTGTATTCAATATTCAAATATCCATGGATTTTAATGGGTATTTAATGAGTGCTTAAATCTGTTGCTCAATCTACTGACGTATGTTGCTGGATTAAATCACATATTTAAAAGTTTGTGTTTATGCAAGTGCATATGTGCCTGGATGAGCAAAAGGTTAAAGGTTACCCTGTGGCCAGCTAATTCATTTAATTATGAATTAATTAATAAATTAATTTATTAAATTAATAAATTAATTTAATTTATATTGCAAAGAAACAATGCTATTTACTATTTCTATATAAAAAAAATATAGAAAATGTGGCTCAAGCATGGTTTTTAGATACATATTCTTATGATAGCACAAGAGTTTCCCCTGTTGCTGGTTTTGATGACAACTCATTAAGAAAATGTTGTTTTCTTACAGAACATAATTTTTGGTTTTCCAGAAACACACAGGGAGCAACTGTATGACTTTAAACTTAAATTTCACAGAACTGCACTTTAGCTAACATCTTAATATCACAGAGTTGAAGATACAAAAGAATGAAGAATGGATTATCCTCTGCAGTTCACTAGCATACATATGGCTGCAGGGGGCTCTTCCATCTACACTATTGGCTGTATTTTGAATAAACCTGCTGTGTTTCACAGAGTAAAGGAAAATCAACAATCTAAAAATACAAGCAGAAGCAAGCATACAAATACAGGCATGCTAAGCAGCAAGTAAGGATGCTCCATGCTTCTGATCTTTTCGGTCGTATTCATTTCTTTTATTCCAGTACAACATTAAAACTACAAATCCCTCATTTTTACTGAAAAATTCAAAATTGCCAGTAGTCCAGACACACAGTTATTTGCTGAATACCAGCCAAATGATCAGTACCTTTAAACCCGAAGGCATTTGGATAACAAGCTCATGTTTAGGCACCTGGTGTTTGACTCCTGTTTGAGTTAGGCACCTTGACACATTTTCAAGATTTGCTGCTCACTTTTGGAATTAGTGATTTATCTTTGCTTTCTGGAATGGTTTGGGGTTAAAAGGGTGCTCTGGCTTGGAGGAGGGAAATCCATCTCCAGATAAATGTATAGGTAAGTATCTCCATATTTGGTGATACAGATTTAGCTGGGAGGGTACTCTTTTAAACACATGGACCAGTTTAAACTTTAAAAATACAGATAGTAATTATTTTTATTGTGGGTATCACTGGTGTCCATGATGCTGATATGTTCCTGATAATTCTGTTCATGCTGCTGTTGCCAAATGACCATCAATATAACTGAAAGGAAATTCTAGCCCAGAAAGCAGAGCTATAGAACTGGAATGAGAGCTAAAACATGTACTTTAATAAAGGCATAGACAGAAAACTTATAGACAACATTTTCATTTAAAAAAAGAATACATGTGTACAAAATGAACTAAAATTAATTAACTCATCTTGCCCTTTGTCTAAGACACTCTTGGATCCATCTGAGTTCCCAGAAGATTGGCTAGGTGAACAAAATGTATGCTCATTTCCATTTACTAATAAACATAGTATTGTAATATAGCTGGTATTTTCTTATTAGGAGCCCAGTCTTCTATAATAATTTTTATTGAATGAGTCAAAAAAGTGATATGAACCAACAACAATATGTTGTGCAGTAGATGAATGTATGTACCCTCTTGGAAGACTCGACTTGGTAGGACTTCTGTTCTATACATAGTGCACCTCTGTATGTCGTATCTTCAGACATCCTTGCAAGTAGAAGAAATTACTATTTAAAGTCTTTAATCTTTTAATTAATTTTTAAGTTGAAGGCAAACTGTAAAAGTCATTACCACAGAAAAATGAAATTGTTTCAGCAGGTCTTAGATTCCATTCTGACAAATCTTATTAGTTATATAATTCTGCATGTAAATATTAGGTGTAATTCCTTCTGTGTGTTATCTAATGTCTTTATATATATATATATATATATATATATATATTTCCAGAGAAAAATACATCAGGCCTGTTCAGGTCTGCATTGTTATTTTAAGAGTGACAGTTCCCTGAACTCTCGGAGCCTGTCTAGTCATTTTTTGTTAGCAAAAGATTTTTGGGTGTAAGGTATCAAGAGCAAAATCAATTACAACTGTCTTAGCTACAGGCTTGGGCCTTTAGCTTTTAAATCAGTTTTCAGACAATAAATCAGTTCAGTGCATGGAGACCCACCTGCCAAAATCTTTATTATATGGAACCTTCCTGGCAAGGCATGAATTTTGTTTGCTCTTTCCATGAGTTATGTGAACACCAGTGCATGGAATAAAGGCAGATTTTGAAGATATCATAGTAGATCAGTCTCCAGCCACTCTGATGTTGCTATAGGACAAATTACATTGTATGTGTCAGGGAAAAAAGACAGTTTTGCACTAAGTCCTCCACTGACTTGCTGCTTTTCTGTACTAACAGCTCATATTCAGCATATACAGAAATTTGTCTTTTGCATGTATTACCAAGTCTAGTTATCAAGTACAGGAAAGCCTTAAACCTCTTTGTGGAGCATGTCCATGTTTTTCTCTTTCTTTGGGTCTGTTGCCCTGAAGCTTTCCCTGCATTCTCCCAAGGCAGCCCCACACCTGCTGGAGATCATCCCCCATGCCCTGGGCTCGGATTTCCTGCCTCCCTCACCTTGGTGCAGCCTCTAGTGCCTCTCCTGACTTCACATTTGAGCCTCCCCTGGATTTCCAGTTTATTCACAGTGCTTCTTAGCCAGGCCATGGGCTTGTTGCAAAGAGCTGGCTTTCTCGGAGTGAACCTCTGTATGTCTTCCACACAGCTCCAAACATTCAGGTGTGGCACAAATAATTCCACTTATGTACCCATGCTTTAATCTCCCAGTATATGTAATTATGCTCCTAACTGTCTAAGCATTGCCTAACTTCTGTTTTCCTTGGCTCTTCTCCTCTGTGCTTTCAGCCTGTGTCCCTCTCATCCCCTGTTTTGTGTCCCCTTTACCTTGTGTATGCCTTGAAAAAGGTCTGTCGTTAATGTTAACATCTTTGTAATTCACAGATGAAAGGATCTTCAGCTTCCTGAGCACCTTTGGTGCCCTTATGATGCAAATACGAATCAACACAGTTAATTACCATCACTCTGGCCATTTAGACAAGCTGTTTATTGTCAGAGCAGTATTTGTTAGGCAGTTTAAACACAGATGAATGCATTCCCTGTTGTACAGAGGCCCCTTTTGTAAAGTCATTGTCCATTTCTGGTAGAACTGAGAGTACAGTGCCCTTATCCTCTAATGGCTGACTCCTCTCCAGTCCTCACCCTGCATGAGATGCCTGAGGGACCACTGTTAGGCTTTGATGGGGCATTACTTTTTCTGTTCCCTAGTCACTGATGTGTTTGTCAAGATTATAAAAGTACTCCAGGCACAGCATATAGCTCTTCTTGGAGTACTTAATCAATCCAAAGGCTTATAGAAAATCAGGTCAGAATCTATCAGGAAGGAATTTTATTGGCAGAAAAGTATTTCAGCAGAGCAAAATCAGTGGCATGAGAAAACTAAATATGATAAGGCAAGAAGCAATATCATATTTCTAGGGTTAGTACAGCAACCCAGCTTTTTATCCCTTAAGATTTTCTTATTGAATCATAATCTGTATAATTCTCTTTTTTTTGCCCGATAACCTTTCAGGTTGTTTTTTTGTTTTTTGGGTTTTTTTGATGCTACAGCTGTTCACTAGAGCATATCCTCTGGAAACAGTGCACCTGCGGTGTTGCAACATTTGAGCATCATGGAAAGTTTACAGCAACAGACTCCCCACACCTCCTGGCCCCAGGTTGCCCTTGGTTTGGAGATAATCACAGAACAAAAAGACAGTAAACAGGTCTGAGGACTGTAATGATGGAGTAGGACTAAGTAAAGATGTCCAGCATAACGTCAATGGAGAGGAGACTGGCCAAGTTTCATTTAAAATATGAAATGGTGAAGCAGAATGAAGAATTCATTCATATTAATCAGCTGAGTTACTTTTCCTGGTAGCATAAAGGTCATGGAGAATGAGAAAGATTGAAGAAGGAAAAAATGTTGAAGGCAAATAACAAGGTTTTATGAAAAGCCCACACAAGGAAGGGTATTTTAATTATGAAGGACACACTTTGAAGCCAGCAATGCAGAGAAACCCACAGTTTAATCATAACAGAGATAAGTTTGATCTTACTTACTTATCTTACTTACTTATAATAAGTTTACTTATTTTTTGCAGGCCTATGATTCCATGTTTGGTTAAAGCACAGCATGGTTAGAGCATTTCTCTGGTTTATTTACTCATCTGCAGGCATTTTGCAGTATCTGATACAGTCACAGTATCATGGAATTGTGTAGTCTAGAGGTGATCAGGTCCAACACACCCCACACTAAAGCAGCAGATTGTTCATTACCTTGTTCCTTGACTTTTGAGTGTCTCCGAGTGGGTTGCAATGTTTGACTACCCTCATAGTCTTCCTAAGCAGAGTCTTCCTAATATCTAACTGTAATGTCCAGTCCCACCTAGTGTCTTGTTGCCTCTTATCCTGTGCTTCTCCAAGAAGAGTCTTGCACATCTCTCCTCATCTGATCTAGGCAGCAGTGAGATTTCCCCTTAGCCTTTTGTTCTCCAGACTGACCAAATCCATGCAACAAACCCCAGTATGGGCATACTACCAACCCATGTTCAGCTTGCTGTCCACCAGGATGCTAAGTCTTTGCAAAAGTCTTAGCTGCTTTCTACCCAGTTGTCCCCCAGCTTGTGCTTTTGCATGATATTGTCCTCTCCCAGGTGCATGACTTTGCCTCTTAGCTGTTTTGAGCTTCATGAGCTGTCTGTCAGCTCATTTCTACAGCCAAATGACCTCTGAGGAGCAGCTCTGCTCTCCAATTTACCAGCTGCTCTCTCTTATTTAGCACCAGAAGTGAACAGGCTGAGTATGTAATGCACCCCATCATCCAGGTCATTATTTAAGGTATTAAACCAGTATCATCAGCTCCAATATCAACACCTTGGGAATTCTGTTACTGAACTCCTGCCAACTAGAGTTTCTACTGCTGTCTATAGTCAGTTTGCAGGTCAGCAGGAGAAAAGCAAGTAGAAGGTATAATCTGAAGAGCTAGTAGTGAAGTCTTTACAGTTTTACTTATTTGACCATGAAATCAGTAGAATTCCCTTTCCTTCCCCCAGAGTTGCTATTATTTAATGACCACTAATACAGCTAGTAGCGAAGTTCTAGGGAGTGTACCCAACATTAATGGCAATGAAACATCAATCATATGGATCCTCCAGGCCACTGAATATGCTCCCCTGAGCAAGAATGAGCCCACCATGCCGCTGATTTCCAAGAGCTGCTAATTCACCATCTAGTTCTCTGTAAACTTCCAGTTGTGACTTCTAGTCTGTAGCTGGTTGTGGCCTAGCTATTCAGTCACAGTTCTTCATATATGACTCACTGAAAAAACCTTCTAAATGGGCTTTGCACCAGTCTGGCATTGTACAGTAGATGTCAGCTGAGAGGTTTCTGGTGATGGATGCTTTGTTAGGGAAGTTACTACCTCATGGAAATTAAAATAATAAATGTATTCTCAATCTTTTCTCAGACCTTACTCTGCAGGAGTTTTATAAACTAGACTGGCATTGCTCAAGGTGCTGCAATGGGCTCCAGAGCAGCAGTTCAGCACCACTGGGCTGCATGTCCTAGACATATCCATACCTACAGGAGCAATGGGAACTTCAGCAGTGTCATTTTCCTGCCCAAACAGACCAGAAACTTCTGCCGATACCACTCACTGCTCAACAGCAATGCAGACAGCCCATGCATCACAGCAGGTTTTGACTTCTTTTTTTTTCCTGCCAACTGGTGTTTCGAATTTGACTACTGTGAAATATGGACTATGTTTCAACATGCAAAAAAAGAAATTATGAATGGGACTGTTAGTGTCTTCTATTTTTTTCTTTCCACCAACTTTCTCACCATGTGGAACAGTCTGAGCATGGCAGTATTTCCTAAGGCACTTTGATGAAGAAAGGCTAGCAGAGCCTGGTGCCCAAAAACTGCAAGGGAAGAGTGGGACAGGCCACACTGGGCAGGTTTACATTGGATGCAGAGTATGAGCAAACTCATTTTCCTGATCATTTTTGGGCCATCTTATTGCAGCCCAAGGCCACAGGACAGAAATGGAAACAGGAGGGAAAACAGCTGAGAACTGAGTTTTCCAGGAGTTAAAAATTATGAGGACTTGGGATGGCATGGTAAAGAATTTAATGTGCTGACCAGTCTTGGACAGAGAAGAGAAAGCTCCCATGCAGAGACACCATTGATTTCCTGATGACAGATTAAGTGGTAGACTTCAGAGACTGAAGGCACATGCAGCTGCTTACTCATTAACTGATGAACTCACCATGGTGTCCAATTGATACTGAAAAAGCAATGACCATTTCACAGCAGCTGCCCCTCAGGATGGCAGATTTTGGCTGCCTGGACAGGTGCTGGAGAGGAGTGAATGAAAATAGGGTGCCTGTAGGAGACTTGATAAGTATGGCCATAAGTGCAAATGCAGGATAGAATTAGAGATTTTGCTTTTTTCATTCCTGAGGTAGTATTTTCCTTACCACCAACCAAGAAAGGAAGGGAAGCAGTCCCCACAAAAACACATACCAGTCATTGTATTGGGTGCATCCAAGAGCACACCAGGTGCACTTGGCTTCTACAAGTACCACCAGGCATCTAAGGAGACATCAGTTATCAGGTAGTGTTTTATTACACAAGATATTTATACAGAGATATACAGAGGTGCCCTTCTGTCAGAATGGCCACCGTATTTGCCATCACTTGCCACCATCAGCAGCAAGATCACTTCCTGCCAAATTGGGGCAGTGGTGGTGGCACTTTGATGTCTTGACCTCTTTCCAGTCTCTTCTCGCAGTCAACTAGGTAGTTGACCCCATCAATGACAATCTGGACTAGCTCCACCTGCAACAAGAAGTAGAAAATAGTAGGAATAGAAGTTTTATATAATACTGTTAACAAGGGAAGGGAAAACTGTCTTGTACTGCAACAACAGCATGTAACAATGAAAGTAACAAAGTCAAGCCTTAGAGATCACCCTGTGCCACAGGAATTATGAGTCATGCTGGTCCAGAGGAAACCCACAGTATTTCCCTTCTCCTGATAGCCCTGAATTTGGGCCACCAGAAGCTCTCAGATATGCCCCTAGGCTTCTGCCAAATTCTGCTTCTACTATATTCCTGTAGGAACAAAGCAAACAAATAAAATCCTTATATAAAATGTTTAGGCACAAGTTGTGACTGCCATGAAGGTGGAGGACATTCCCCAGATATTTTTTGGGAAATAATGCCCAGCAGAGGCAGGGTGCCTGTCTGTTGTGTTTCCCACTCTTATGTACAAGGAGAAAGAAACCAAAACAGCAGTGGTGTCAAGGCTCAACATCACTGGGCATCTCTAGCTGAAGCAGCAGCTGTCTTCCCAGCTCCTGTGCTTGCAGCAGCATTTCTGTGAGCACAGTCAGATGGAAACTAACTGGTATGGTGGTGCCAGGAAAGGAAGACAGAGGGTCATAGCCCGGGTTCACACACCCCTAGTGCTGATGGAGGCACAGGGTGTGAGTCCTTGACATGGTTGTGACTGAGAGGATGTCAGGACCACCTGCTTGCCCGCAGACATTTAGACTGCCTGAGGAAGCTTGTCACACTGAGGTCTTCTACTTCTTCACAGGAGTGGGTCAGGACCAAATGTTCCCCTGAAGATGACCGTGAACCCTGCTGTGATCATCCAATTCGTTCTGCCTAGCATGCTGACTTTGCTGAGGTGGTTTTGCTGAGCCCAGGACCCACATGTCCAAAGCAGACATACTCTAAAGTCATGCTGGCTCTACACCATCCTCACTCCTTTGTTTGCAGCTCTTGATATAAACTGCCAGGGGTGGGATTAGCTCCACTGCAAGAGCAGCACCAAAATTTGTAGTTTTATATGGCAGGGGGTAGTGGTGCCTTTATAACTGTTCTCAATTGCTGTGGAATAAAAGGTGCCTTGTCCCCAGCAGACTTTCTCCACAGGTGGTGGCATGAGAGGACCACAGGCCCTGTGGCATTGTTAGCCAGCAAGCTATAGCACTGATTTTTCTTAGTTTTCATGAAATGGTTCATTAACAACCTTTAATGACTAGTCTGTTAACACCAAATGTGAAGACTAAATCCCATTGTCTCTTTATTGTGACAGTAGCTGATTTTCGAGGGACTTTTTTCACTGTAAAGCATTTCAGTGGCTTAGCAGTTTATTTTATTGTCTTTTGCAGACCAGCTGTGTTGGGAAATCAGAGGTCTGAATTTGCTGCCTCCAGGAGAAAAGGAATTTCATATTAAGTTTGCATTGACCGGTAACTGAAACAAAGCAAAAATACAAACAATTTTATCGTGCACATTTGGGAACATAATTCAGTTCTACAAACACATTTACCACATAATGGATTCTTTCTTATTGTGTACTGAAAAAAAATGTGTCTTATAATAAAACATTTCTGTCCCCTTGAGTTTGTCTTGTCTTATTTAGATTTCGAAGTCTTGAAGCTAAGGATTGTCTTATCTGTTGACAGTCTTTTGAATCCATCCCATACAACAAATCACTGACTTCATTGGAAGTCTTCAAATAAGCAAAAATTTTTAGGCTTAGGCTATCTGTCATAACATGTATTAGTTAATGATGCTGTGTAATCTTTCTGTATTACTAGTGGTATTCTAGTGTAAAGCACACATAATGTCTCAGGTATTAATAAATGTCTTCATCATGTTCTGTTATTGCAAATAGTAGAGTTTAATAGCTTTTGATTCCTCTTTATTTCAGTTTAGATACAAAGGAATATAGCTGCCTACATCGAACTCTAACATTTAAAAATTCCAAAGCCCTGTACAAACAAGCTGTGGCTGTGAAGACTGTCAAGGGTGTGTTCAGATAAGAAAGCAAAGAAGCCCTGACTTGGCTGTATCCCAGCTGCAGAAAATCCAAGGTGAGTGAGGCAGAGAAGCCAGCTGGCTGGCTGTCAGCCTCTTTGAATCTGGTTGTAACCTGGGTGCATGGTCACAAGGTTGTATCTGTGTCATGAACACCTACCAAGAGGTTGAAGGCTGAACTTGGGTGTTGCACTGCAACAGCAGCACCAAACTGCATCTGTATCTAAGCTGCCAAAGCCCCTCAGTGGTGGTGTGGATAAACACACCTTGACAGCATGCTTTTCTCCACAAACAAGTTTAAACTGGGCAGCAAAACCCCCAAGGTAATCAAAATTTTGGGCTGGATAAACAGGCAGCCCTTCAAATCCTGACATGCAAGCAGGCTGGCATCTGAGCCCAAATCATTTATTGCACGTGAAGCAAAAGGGACCTCAGGAGACATCAGTCCCACCAGGGTCTGCCTGGTTTACCATATCTGAGACCAAATGCACCAAGGGGATGAAGGACATGGTTGGCAGAAGGTTTGAAGCTCTGTTCCCTGTCTACTAGCAGAGTGCTTGAATCGCTGGACTTGGGGGGGCCTGCAAGGCAATTTTTTGTCTTATTTTTTCCTGATTCAGCCAAGGGTGAAGACAGCCTTGGTTGTTGTGAGGTAAGGAAATCAGAGGTGGTCCCACAGGACTTGGAGCCTGGAACCTGGATTAAGGGCTGGGCTGAGGCGGAGCTAGTGGGAAGAGGCTGCAGCTCATTGACATGGCTGTTTCTTACCCATTCTCCAGTAGATTTGCTCTTAGGAGATGTTCTGCTTTGTAAAATACTGAAATACGAGACTGGAATGAGGTCTGGGACCCAAGACTCCCAGGAGAGCAGCAACACTACCAGTCTGTTGGGTCATTTCCACTCTTTGGCACAACAAATATTCATTCAAACCAAAATATCTCCTAACAAATGTCTGCAATTAACTTCTGTCATTGTAGCATGTAGCACAACTCAGAGCTGACAATTATATTTTTTTCTCTGATTTCAGCCTAGGTCTTCTGCATCCTCAGTTCAGTGCCACAAAGGACTTGTGAAGATGGCCCTAGCTCTTTCTGATTTACTTTTGAGTGAAAGGACTGGCCTTGACCTGCTGTCTAACTGGAGAAAGTGCATGACTCCCAATACTAAAAGGAATAAATAAAACACTTCAAACCTTTTAGCTCCTGATTCCCAGGTGGGTTAGGACTCAATGACTCCTTCTTTCCCCAGCATACTACAGCAGGTACAGCAGGTATTACCCTGTGTGTAGCAGCTAATTCAGTACCCACCGTACAACATGTCTCACGGGCATTGCAGAGACCACCAGCTATTGGTCTCATATTGGGCAGGCAGGTTTGACAGCTGAGAAACATCGTCCTGAGGGATGTCTGATACCAAATTTTCTCAGCACCTGTGTGATCTCAGTGTGGATCCTTAGCACATGGTAGAAACAAGTGTAGCTTGTTCAGGATTGGGTTTTTTTACATTGCAGTGACAGGAATATTTTCCAAGGACTTCATGCCCATTGAAAATGTTTATTTGAGTAAGCATTTCCACTGGACCAGATTCAGCAGGACTGAACTCAGTGCTGAACACTGAGGTCAGCAGGGTGAACCCAGCTAGAGGGAAACTGACTCATATCAGTACAGACCTGAGCTAAAAGCAAGGGGAAAAAGAACAGGTTACCTCTGAGCGGCCCATGCGGTCCAGGTTGGAGATGTCGTACACGTCTGCTACAGCTGCTGTGTCCACTCCACCAGTGCCACGCTTTTGCAGACGCAGGTTCTCCAGGATTTTTGGAAACCTGGGATCCTATCAGAAGAAATAGGTTTGAGTTTATTGCCTTTTACTTCGCCTACTGTGCTGTGTTGTTGCAGTGCTGTTATCTGTGATTTGATAACATCTCCAGAAAGACAAGCTGAGATGGATAGTTTTCTCAGTCCTTGGATTACAGTCTGTCTTGGTGGCTTGAGTAGATTAATATCCATAACAAATACAATGATTTGCAGAATAAAATTATGCTTGATTAGTCATGCATTATCCCTGGGACCTTGTTACACATCCATCATGCTAATGTGCAATCACTGTAAGTTGTCATTTTTAATTTGTTCCTGTACAGATCAGAAGAGCTGACTTGTGTCACTGGATTGATCAATGATTTATGTACCTTGCTAAGCTTGGGAAGCTTGACATGGACTCCAGCACGTAAACCAGTTCCCAGGTTGGAAGGACAGGTCAGAACATATCCAAGACGCTCATTCCACATGAATTCCCATCCCCTTTCTTTAATTAATCTTTCCACCTGTGATAGAAAAAAAACCAAATCAAAACAAAACCTGAGTGAAAATAAAAGAGCAGCATAAAAAGGTTTTGTTTTAAGATGTCTGCATATGGCTGAGATTCTTGTCACCATGTGAACATTGCTGACACCAGTGGAGCTCCATAAATTTACACTATAATACAGTGTGGTTTGGATCTGATAGAAATGTTTGCACTCATCAAGGATGAAAACCCACTGTCCATGTTACAATAACTTCTTCTTCATTCTCACAGTCCCTAGCTTGCAGACTCTTGTCACATTATTGCAAAGCCCCCTTTCATGGTGGTTTGCTACAACCTTAGCCCATAAGGATGTACTTTAAGAATTATGGTTTTTGCCAGGCCTTTCTGACCTTGGTGTTTTTGGAGCAATTTTGTGACACACAAGCCTAAAGGACTGAAATGCTATGAAACAAACAAAAGGTGCTGAAGCTGAGTTTTCTGTAATTTTCAAGGTGATGCCATGACTCTCTGAGGAGGGCACATGACTTCTAAATGCCGAGTATTAGCAGCCACACTTTCCTGATAAGGAGATGAAATAGATTGTGTAGAATGCTTTCCATGAGTAGATCTCTAGATTTACTCTAACAGATCTAGAATGGAGAATGAAATAATTAACCCCAGAAAAATCACAAGGGTCTATTGACCTTCAGGTAGGCTGGTACTCTGTTAGCTCATTTACACTCCCTAGACTTCTGTGATCCAAAAGCTCTTTCTCTATTAAAGCAACCTTTTCAGTGCCAGAGCTGCACTGGACTGGAGACAACTTGCAGCTATACCTGGACTGGCTTGACAAAACAATTGTAAGCCACACAACAACTCAGAAGGCTTTTTTTGTCTTTATTAACAGTGATGCCAGGGGCCTGGGCTATCAGTTTTTATCATTTTAATCAGAAAACCCAATATCTCCCAAAAAATGACAGTGAACGAAGGGGTCCTAAGCTCTGAGTCCTGTGCACAATCCCAGCAGCATCCACTCTGCTCTTAGCATCAGGGACAAGAACTGGGCCAAATAAATTCTTCATTCAAGGAAATCACCTAACCCAAATAAAATGCTTAATTTATGAATTCTTACAGCCTTCAGGCAGAAAATGGCAAAAAGGGGGTATTTCTTTTGCCAGCCTATGCTTATGATCTTAATGGAAAAGCTGCAAAGACATTTGATTTTTCCCTTCAACTCATCTAGCTATTTGCCTGTATTCTCTTCTTTAACTGCATTTGTGTGGGTTGCTGTGTGTATTGGTGTTACTTCATTTTCTTGCTCCCTGATATATCAGTTCAGTATGAGCCACAGTAAGCAGTGCTGACAACAGCCCAACAATAAAGAGGAATAATAAATTAATTGAGATAATACCTCTTTTAAACCACGACAAAATCTTTCAAACACCCTTTTCATATTGCCACCCTTCTCCATGGAGATCACCCTGGTGTGGTCTTCTTCATTAATCCAGATGAGGAAAGTCTTGTCGTTGTTATGCCTGGTTGAGAAGGGGGAAAAAAAAGGATATCTTTAAAAAGAAAAGCCCTGAGGAAGAGTTTTCAGTATCCTTAGCTTTATCACAGTCTTTCAGGGCTGTGTAGAGGTTAAGCACAGAAAAATAATATTGTTCTGCAGATTTAGGGATTTGAGCTGCTTTGACTGTTGTATCCTCATGCCAATAGCTTTACATGGGTTTCTGATCACATCATGCTGCTGTGATGCTGAGCAAGGAAATTCGTGTTGTTCTAGAGCATGAGCACAGCTGGGAGGTGCAGCAAAGGGAGAAGCCAAGCTCTGCATCCTCTCTCAGCAGGGATGGTTTCCATTGTCCTTAGCAAAATGTGAAGCCAGGAAAAATCCCAGACATTTACATGCTGCTGGGGGGCAAGCAATATGCCCTCACTTAATCATATTCTCCCCTAAATCAAATCCCCATGGCCTCTTTATCTCTTGGTAGCACGGGATTGCCACATCCATCAGGTTACATGTCCAAGCAGCTGCACATTGCTTCTGAACAGCCCATGACTGATGCTGGCTTGTCAGTCAAGGTGAAAATCCCTGGAGTTTTCACTCTTGGTTTGAACAAATCAGTTATCACTAGGTTTAATAAGGACTGGGCCAGACCAGAGGCCACTTTTCCTTGCTTTTCTCCACTTTCTCTGTTGTCTACTACAGCATGTAGAAGGTGATTGATGAGATCAGACTCATTCATAGAGACAGTGGAATATTACCACATTTGATACACATGAAATTTAAAAGTTCAAGTTCACCAAGTACATGAGTTTCTCCTGGTCTTTTACTGCACCTCCTTCTTTTTGCACTTGGAATTTGCCAATGCAGCACTGAGCAGGTGTCAACATTCTGTACCCATACACCACAGTCACCCAGGGGTCTGTTTAGCTTGGCTTCAGTCACCTACAAATGTACAGGAGAGGTTTTACAGACAGTCTGGAGTTGGCCTGACTCGGGCCTCCCTTTGATTAACTCAGGCTCCCCCATTGCTTTAAGGACCACCTCAGGAAGCCATGCTGAGCGTGTTTAAACTTTGCCATTACCAAAGGTGAGGTTGATGTCCCAAAGCCCACAGCAAGGACAGGATTGCAATCATTTTAAGCAAAATTATTTCCCTCAATGTGTGCTCTTTCTGACAAGAATTTATCACAAGAGGAAGGCAGGCTTTGCAAATGTAGCTGGTTGATATACTTTTCAATAGCATTTTTTTTCCATTCTGTCTGGTATTTCACATGTAAAAAAACCCAAAACCCAGATCTGTTTTATTAAGGAGATAGCTGGATCGTAACCATCTTGTTTTTATTTCTGTTTGTTTGCAGAAAGAATGAATGTCATGCCTCAGCTTTATCCTTTTCCTCTTGCTCAGATTTATATGAGGACCAGGGAGCTTGTGGAAATAAAAATAAATCTTACAGCAGGTCGTCTGTTTTCAAAGGTGATCAGGTTTCAGTGTGCCTGCACCCTGGCAGAAATCAGGTTTAGCTCATCACAGCAATACTGGCTATGCTTCTGAACATGAGCCAGCACTGACAGATACTGCATAAAGTGCCATCATCTCTGAAAGTCCTGAACCTGCCTAGGGCAAGGACATAGGCTCAGTTGTTCCTCAGAATCCTTTTTATCCTGATTTTTGAGAATTATAGCATTTGGTAATGCCTAGAAGTATACCAGGATGGATGCAGACATTATTTGCTGGACAGCTGCCTTCATCTAGGAAGGTTTGTGCACTGATCTGAGAGCTATTATCCCTTTTTCTCTGCAGAAAATACGGTATGTGTCCACAAAATACATCAGGGGTGTTGTGACAGTACAAACAGACCTAGACCAAAACAGGAAATTCAACTTCTTGTCTAGTTCATTGGGAAAGAAAAGGTTACTTTCAGATCTGGGAATTTAAGTAACACTCTGTCTTTTGGCAGAAAGGGGACAGGAATATGCAATGCCATGTCCTGCAGCTGTGTGGCCTGTGATTCCTAGGTGACAGCATGGCTACAGACTGGTGTTAAAGCTGCTTTTGTAATCTCAGCTCTGCCAGCTGCATGGCAACTCATGGGCTCTTTCCCAAATCAAAGTTTTATCTAAAAAGAAATAAAAAATGAGAGTAAAAGTTTAAAGGAGGGAAGCCTGTGATGCTGTGTTGTGTGGATTATATTAGTGATGTCTTCTTGAATATAAAGGTCTTAGACATTCTGTTGCCTATGTCTGGATTTCATTTGGGGTTTTTTGGTCTTTTTTTTTTTTTTAATTAAGCAAGAAAATATTTTTTTAAAGAAAGCTGAACATGCTATCAGTACGGGTACAGAGAGGCTACAAGGTTAGGACAAGCAAAGAGTTTTGTAATACAATCCTTAAAACATGACACAAGCTTCTGCATGTCACACAACATACCAGATTCCTCTGGCATCTGGCCAGTCACGTGCCATCCCAGCACATGTTAGCAAAGGGGACACTGGCTTATCAAAGAGAAAATGATCCTAGACACAGAAAAGGGACACAGACAATAAGAGAGAGAGAAAATGAGACAAAACAAACAAACAAAAGAACCCCAACCAAACAACAAAAAACCAAACAAAGAAACAAACAAAAATTACCAACAAAATTCAAGTTTATTAAGGAAGCAGAACAATTCCAATACTTTTTATGTGAAGGCAATCAATGCAAGTGAATCACTTAGTACACCTTGTGAATCTGGTTCTTTCTTCTGAAAACTAAAAGCACTTTGTCCAGACAGTTTTCTTGAGGCTCACTGTCATTGGCAATATGGCCATGTTTTGCCAAAGATATTTTTCAAATGTAGGGAGGAATGGGAAGTGGGAATCAAAGGGTATTCTGGAGGGACCTGACTGCTTGCACCAGATATTTTCTGCAAACATTCATATTCCAAGGTAGAAGGCAACAAGTTCTTAAAGATTGGGAAAAAAAAAATAAAAAATACTATTTCTGAAAAGTTATTTCTCCCGCACTCATGAAGTCAAGGTAGGAATTAAATCAGTGCCATGTTTGACCTTTTGAGTCACAGACTTGTTCTGCTTCTTAACAGAGATGCTATTTCTGATTTAATAAATGTAACATTTGCTGTGCTACCCACTTGCCACATTTCGGATAATTTATATTTTTTTAATAACTGGGCTGTTGGGGTTTTTTTCCAAAAGCAAATAAGTACTTGGTTTTCATGTGTGCTGAAAAATTATTAGTTCTTAATTCCTCAAACACAGACATATCACATGTTGTGTGGGGGGTTTGAGAGTGGGGGTTTGTTGGGTTTTGTAAGCTAGAGCTTAATTAAGAATAGTGAGGGTAGCTGTTTAGAAAAAATAAGACATGTCAGACAAGTTGGCAAATATGACAAGTCAGACAAGTTTTCTTTCCCCTTTTTATGGAGTTTTGGGTATTCATCTTTTAATACCCTGACGGACATGATGCATGCAGAACCCCAACCAAGTAAAAAGAAAAGGTATGGGATTCTCTTTGCTCATTATATGGACACAAGCTTTCCTTCCTCAGCTTGCTGCACTCTACTTTTTTTTTTGAAAGAAAAAATGTCCCTCTTGCAAGAAAACAGATGTGCACTATTAGTCTTCTTTGTGTACATATGGCCCAAATCTGTAAATTACCAAATATCTTCCGTGCTCAATGCCACTCATCTAACACTGGTTTCATCTTACTGAGATCTAATGGTGCTTGTTAATGGTTGGCTGCCAGCTGGGTACCACAGAGGTTTAAGGTCTGGAGGAGGCAATCAATGGTACAAATTACAGATGGGACCTGAGCTTGAAGCATTCAATGCCCTGATTTCATTAAGCTTGCATTACAATAAAGGCAAACAAAACAAGATAAAAATATGAATCAGTAGAGTCTTTTCCACTTCCCAAAGGACTTAGCCTTAAATCATGAAAGGATTATATTCTCCACATTCCTATTTTGACATCTGCTCTCTCCTGCTGGAAAACAGCAATGAAATAAAACCTACAATAGGTCACAGAATCACAGAATTTTTTAGGTTGGAAGAGATCATCCAGATCATCCAGTCCAACCTTTGACCAACACCATAAGTTAACAACTAAACTATGTCCTTAAGGACCAGGTCCAAATGCTTTTAAAATATCTCCAGGGATGGTGACTCCACCACTGTCCTGGGCGATTCCAATGCCTCTCAGTGAAAAAATATTTCCTAACATTCAGCCTAAACCTCACCTGGCATTGCTTTCATACATTTCCTCTGGTTCTATCACAGTTCACTCAGGAGCAGAGGCTGTTTCCCTCCTCACTCCAACCTCCCTTGAGGGAGTTGTAGGGAGCTTTATGGTCTCCTCTCAGCCTCCTCTTCTCCAGACCAAACACCCCCATCTCCCTCAGCCACTCCCCACAGGATTTGTGCTCCAGGCCCTTAATGAGCTTTGTTGCCCTTCTCTGGACCCTCCAGCACTTCTGTGTCCCTCCTATAGTGAGGTGCCCAGAACAGAACACAGGACTCAAGATACAACCTCACCAGAGCTGAGTACAGAGGGATGATCACCTCCCTGTTCCTGCTGGCCAAAGTGTTCCCAATACAAGCCAGGATGCCATTGGCCTTCTTGGCCACCTGCAGACACTGCTGACTCAGATTAAGTCGACTGTCAACCAATACCCCCAGGTCCCTTTCCAACTTCCAGCTCTCTAACCACACTTCCCCAGGTCTGTAGCTCACCATGGGGTTGTTATGACCCAGGTGCAAGACCTGGCATTTGGCCTCATTAAACCTCATACAATTAACCTTGGCCCATTGGCCCAACCTGTCTAAGTCCCACTGTAAGGCTTCCCTACCCTCCAGCAGATCCACACAGCCACCTGGTTTGGTGTCATCTGCAAATTTACTGAGGGCACACTCAATCCCCTCATCCAAATCATGAAGAGATTAAAGAGAAGAGGCCCCAGCACTGAACCCTGGGGGACACCACTTGTGACCAGGTCACCGGCCAGATTTAGTTCCATTCACTACCACTCTTTCAGCCCAACTATCCAGACAATTTTTTTATCCACCGCAGGGTATATTTAACCAAGCCAAGTGCCATAAGTTTTTGAAGAAGAAAGCTCTGTCATCAACACCTTGTCAATAAATATATCACCAAGGACGTTCAATTAAAAACGTTACTGACCTTATATAAATTCTTAACTCCTGGTTAATCCTGGCTGTGACACCTAGTGCCTGGATTATAAATAGTTATGTTACTTCATCAGCTCTCTTTTGGTTGCTGTTACGAATAAACGTGTCAGGAATATTGCTAACAGGATACAGCCATTCTTTGGATCTTTAACATGCACATTGTTGGTTTGTTTGATGTCACATGCTGTGACAAAGTCCATGATAAAAATACTCACGTTCCTATCTGAGTGACAACGAAAACTCTTGTAATGGGCCTCATCCTTCAAGTCCTTAAATACAGTTTAAGGTTGAAGTTCCAGGGCACCTGGAAAAAGGCTTCCTGGATGCTACTGGCTACAGCCATTTTGGGGAAACTGGAATTACTGTAGCTTTGACATAAAGAAATTACAGTCAAAGCTGACTATCTAGAATACAGATAATACCTAATGCTTATCTCAGTGCAATGAGATTTTTAGTTAGAATGATTATTAATATAGAAAATACCAATCTTCACTCAAGGAAATGACCTTGAAAAAGTCCTAAATATATTTGATTATTTGTCCAAAAAGGTGGCAGAAGGCATGTATATTTTGTTTGACACAGATATTTCTGTCTGGAACATAACTCCACTTTCTGACCTGCAGTTATGTACTTAACCATAATATAGATCCTGGATGATTTGTCTTTACATTAACAGTATTGTCAGACCATTAATTGTTGGGTTAATGCTGTGATTATCCTCCTTAGCTACACAGGAAAGCATGTACCCTAAGAAAAGACAAAGACTAAGGTAAAATGAAGGTGGTGTCAACACCTCCTTACATCAGCACCAGTACTTACATCAATAAGCTGCTGCTGCTCCCTCTCGGTCATAGTAGTCAGGCTGTAGTACTTTCCAGAGAGGTCTCCTTTCAGCCCAGAAAGAGCAGTGACCACCACATTTTCCACCTCTCTCCTCTCTGCCCTGGTGCAGGCAGGAGGAAGGCTGAGGCCCCGGATGCTGCGACCGGTCCTCACCCGTGACGAGAGGACATAGCGCTCGTCAAACTGACCATGGGTGATCTGGAGGGAGAATGTTTCATGAGTTCACACATAGTGCCCCCGTGTTGCACTCCACTACTAAAAAGAACAATAAATCCCATTGCTCAAAAAGAGGGGCATCTTTGAGGAGAAATCTCATCAAATCATCTTTGATGATCTCAGATCAATTTTGATGAGATCTCAAATACTTGGGATACTGGGTTCTCCTCAGAGTCTCAGACACCACAGTGTTTTTAGGAACAACAAGTTTCTTTGGCTGGATCAATGTGGCAGTGTAACCAGCTAGTCCTTTATCCCAAATTTTGAGGGAATCTGTGTGGTTATTGGAAATATGGATATGGGCTGAAGCAGGAGGCTAGAGCCAGGTACAGAAGTTCCTTTGAAAAAGAAAAGCCCAAGAAGTTGTTAAATCACAGAGTAATTGGAGGTGTGATTACATGTATGTAGGCATAGTGGAATCAGCTCCTGCTTTCACTCCAGCCCTTAAGACACAAGGCTATCTGGCAGTTCATGAAAGGTGACTGTGGCCCAAATCCTTGGTCCAGTTGGGATGGACTCCTCTGCTAGGAGCAAGGTAAAGATGGAGCTATGTTACAATTAGGGCCATGATTGGCATCCCACTGTCCTTGACTGGAAAATAACTATCTTTGGAGTTGGACCAGGAAAAAGAAAATTAATGTTTCATACAGTATCATTGCTGTAAGAAGCAGCCCTGAACCTTGATTGCCTCATTATTCTATTTCAACCTTACCTTGGATGCATCCAGGTCAGTGTGGTGCTTCATTGTCCGTGGATCATAGCCATTATGTCTCGATTTAATGACAGGATCAAAAATCTCAGCAAACACCTACAGAGTCAAGAGAATCTAGAAAGAGTCTGCACCATGACAGAAACACTTAAATGCATCAGCTTCAGCCACATGAGAAGTCCCCTGGCACAGGCTCCTGGGTGACAGATGTGAAAGGGGCTTTGCAAATGCAGACAGAGTAAATACAAAAAGAGGGGTGATTTTGATCTAAAAAGTGCTCTGCAGCAGTTGCTCATCTTCACAATAAATGGAAGGTGTAGTTACACCTTATTTAGTTAAGGGATATTGGAACCAGATAATTTATAATCTCCCTTCCAACACAAATCATTCATGATTTGGCAATTCTGTGATTAGTTATAAGCTTAGTCTCGTTACCACAGACAAGTACAGGATGTGGTGGCAACCAGGTTAGGTTTCAGGACACACAGTCAGAGTCCCTAACACCTTGCCTCTTGTTTTTAGGTCATGCAGGAGTACCCTATGTCTTCACTGCCATGGGATCCTAGCCCTCATTAGAGTCAGTTGGCTCAGGTGTGTCAGCACTAATCACAAGCACACCTTCATGCAGGTGAGGAGCACATCTAAATGAATAAACCAAGCAGGAGCTGATAGTACAGAATGCCAGATGTCCCAGTCCATCCTCAGCAGCCCAGTGTTTGTTATGTTGTTAGGAGACTGTGTAGTAAAAGGTACCATTGTATGGTGGACTGAAAGAAGCCGACCACAGAGGTCAATACAAATAAGGATTTTTATCTCTTTTTCTCTTCTCCTCATTCCAGAGTTAAATAAACCTGCCCATCCTAATGCTGTCTTCAACTTTCATCATGACCTAAAAGCTGTGGCTGAATAATGTATGGCACTTCCCAGAAGACATTTTTTGTTTCACTTCTGCCTCTGCTGTTCCACAATGTAATTTCCACATTACCTTCATTTTGTGTGTCTCAGGGTTGCATAGCTTTGCCATAAACTAAGTTTAGTCGTAGGAAGGAGGGCAGCCGCTGGAGGCAGGTAGCAGCTGCTCCCGAGCAGGTACATTTTATTAACTTCAATTGCAGCAGAGAGGGCACCTGTGGTAACACCTCATGTTCATGTGTTTCCTAATGTGGAAGAGTAGGGAAAAAAACATCTTTATGCACATGGCTTGCCTCTTATGTACTCTGTGGGATACAATTTTTTTGTGGAAGCACATACCCTACCAGGACTCTGTCTTCATCCAAAGAGCTCTTGTGAGCAATACCACAAAAACTGAACCAAATGCAAGAGTATTGTGGAAATGTCTTACCTCATAGGATTCTTCATCACCTGCGACCATGCCCACAGTTTTAATGAAAGGATGGCCAGGATTGTCAACCCCGGTTTGGATGCACTGATCCAGGGTGTAGCCATTGGGAGTCATCTTGTCCCTCAGCCTGGAGTAGATGCCTGGAGTGAGGCACTCAGCCATGCAGTTGTTGTGTTTGCGGAGATCAGGATAGTCAGCACTGAAGAGAAGAAGAATCCCAAATAATGAATGTGGCCCCTTTGAAGAGCAATCCTTTCTAATTCATGAATCAATTAAAGGGATCGTGAGATACAGCGAATGCAGTGTGGTTTAAAAGTTTAATTAGTTCGTGGTTTATGTGCTGCATTGCATTTTAGGCTGGAGGAAGATGCAGGTCACTGAGAATACCCCATGTTTCATGCCAGCAGGACCCCCCAGCAGATTGGCAATTGCATCTCTCTGCTATTCAAGGCCATCAGGAAAATGAATCCCAGCGAGCTATGGAAGTGTACTAAGCCCCATTAAATCTCTGCTGAGATTTTTTTTTCCCCCAGAAATAAAAGAGCTGTACTATTTTTTTTCTTCATGTGGGAAGGGAATGAAGTTTAATTCATTGGAATTCTGAGCCCAGTGGACACGACTTAGTGAACATCACTGGAACTGTCTGATCTATGTCAGCTGTGAAGCTCATTCTTCTACAATATCTCAGTTTGCTTTAATGGCTTTATTATTTACAGGAAGCTGCATGGTGTACCAAGACAGGGAAAATAAAGATCCTGAAGCTCTTTAGCTACGCATATTTGCAGCTGAGTCACAAAACATCTACCTTGTACTGTTAGTGATTTTCTTTATGCACAGCTCTCTTATTTCTATAATAATATCTTTTTATTAGGAAACAATTCACTGCTTAAAAACAAACAAGCAAATGAAAAATGGTCTGTCAGAGCCTGAGTTGCTTTTTTGTTTTGTTTGTGTTTTGGTATCTTGTTAGTTTGTTTGTTGTTTTTTTTAAGTGGGGCCAAAAAAGTCAGTCTATTGTGAAGAAGGTTTGTAATTAATTTCTAACCATCAACCAGCCAGTCTGGACAGAATTAGGGGTATATAGGGAACAGCAGTTGTATGGGAGATTTATTTACTACTTGCATTTTGGAAATATTTTCACATTTCCTAATGGTAAAGTCTGTACACTCAGCCAGTTCGATAGTAAAGCATTTTATAGCTAATGAGATAAAATAAGGACTAATATAGTGCTATGCCTAAAATTTAAAGATTTTAGTGTTCTTGTCATTGGCAATTGGTTTTTTTGGTGTTTGGTTTTTTTTTTTTGTTTTTTTTTTGAGTGTTGCTACTATCTCACATCCCTGCTCTCTGGTCTCGAAGGACGTGGTTGATGCTACCTAATGCTGAGGTGATTAATAAAGGGTCCTGTTTCTCAGGTCACACAGCCCATGGACAGACACACGAGGACTCTGCAGCTTTGCTAAGGATCTTCTTCCTCCAAAATCTTCACCTTTCTCCTGGTCCAGCTGCCGGGGTGCTGTGCTCAGCCAACTGCCCAAACCCAAGTCCTTACCTTGGAGGGAAGAGTTTCCTTTTTTCATGAACAGCAGCGTTCACATTTTGCTGGTTGAGCAGGTACCCAGTGGTGAGCACCCCCGTGCCCGCGGCCGCAAAGAGTGCAGTGGTTGCACGGCCAGCCAGGAGACGGCAGAAGGTGCCAGCCATTCCTCCCCGAGGATACGATGCCTGCAGGAGGAGACACACCAGGGTCAACCCATAAGCCCTCATACAATGGGAAAGACAAGTAAACCCTCGTTTTTTAAATCCTATCCTTCTGATAGGAGGAATTTATTTCTATTGCCGGCTTGTGCTTACATAGCGTTCAGAAAAATGGTTATTGAGTATGTGTATTATTTATATGCCTGTAACCTAGTTGATTTTTTTTAGTGCTGTGTTGAGCACACAATTCTAATCCCAACACCCAGAGTATTTCAATTGCTTCAGTGACTCCAAGGCCACAATTGAATCCTTTAGCTTGCTTTGAAGCAATAACACATTACATAGAGACGTTTTTTCAATGGCCTAAAGGTGAAGTATGTTGACATGTGGTAGGATGTTCATTAGCTGGGTTTTTCCTTTCAGTGCTATCACCTACAGAAACTCTTGTGTCTTTTCTATAGTGGCTTGACCTGGTAAGCACTTTATGCCTTTTCTTCCATACAAGCTGGGGTAGGCTTGAACTCATCATGTGGCTGACAGCATGGGAAGGGTGATACATTAGGGACCTAAAAATCCTCAGTGTCTTGAGACATGAGAATAGAGATCAACTCTCCACTGCCTTCTACAATATCTGAACGTATTCCATCAAATGGAGGTAGTGGGAGCAATCATCAAAACAAAAGTGGGCAGCTTTTCACCCCAGTGCTCATAGATTTATAAAACACCTCACTGAAGGTTGATGTGGGTGCACTGTGTGCATGGCTTCAGTGAGGGACTGGACAAGCATGTGGAAGAGAGATTAATTGCAGGCTATATGCAGAAAAGAGAAACAGGCTAGCAATAAAAATACATGGAGGTGTTTGAGAGGGACAGAAGGAGGGCCATGAGGGTGGTCAGAGAGCTGGAGAATTTCTCCTATGGAGGCAGACAGAGAGAGATGGGGTTGTTCAGCCTGGACAAGAAAAGTCTCTGGGGAGAACTTATTAGAGTCCTTCCAGTACCTGAAAGACACCTTTTATGATGGAGACAAACTCTTCACCGGGGCCTGTAGTGACAGGTTTTACCAGGGCAAGTTTTAAAATGAA
The DNA here is from genome assembly GCF_036169615.1 of Heliangelus exortis. Classification (NCBI taxonomy): domain Eukaryota; kingdom Metazoa; phylum Chordata; class Aves; order Apodiformes; family Trochilidae; genus Heliangelus; species Heliangelus exortis. Next base: position 66,726,961 of record NC_092454.1, on the reverse strand, counting down.
AGTGGGTAGATTTAGGTTGGATACAAGGGAGAAGTGGTTTATGATGAGGGTGGTGAGACACTGGCACATGTTGCCCTGGGGGGTTGTGGCTGCCCCATCACTGGAAGTATTGAAGACCAGGTTGGATGGGACTTTGAGCAGCCTGGTCTAATGAGAGATGTTGCTGCCCACAAGAGGAAGGGTGGGCTACATCATTTTTAAATGCCTCTTCCAGCCCTAACCAGAGTATGAATTTGTGATTCTGTGAAAATTCCCTGGTCTGAAATTTGTATACTCTACTACTTTTTCCCAGCATTGGGTTCATAGGGCTGCTGTGGCTTTGGGATTGTGTCTGGAGACAAGGAGATCTGTAAGTCCAGCAAAGAAAATGGTATGTTGTGTGAAAGTCTAAAGAAGACAGTGTTAATTTTTTTTCAAGGGTCAGAATTTAGCCAGTATTGCCAGTGACTGTCAGGTCTTTGATATAACTTCTGATTAAGCAAAGGACCCAAATTCCAATTTGTGTCACTGAAAACAGCTTATTCTTAAAACTGGACTTTGGTAAATTATATTTGAGAAATGGGCATGGAAGAGTTACAGGAAATCATGAACCCTCTCCCAGGGTATGCTGCAGCTGAGTTTTCAAACTTTGAAAAAAAAAGTAATTGTTTATGTTATCTTTTCACCTTTCTTTTAGAGATTAAACAAAACACCTCAAAGAATTTGGTTTTATTTTCAGTGAACAGTGTTCCAATATCCAACACTTTTCACAAAAGTCTGGGTTGGTTATAGCCCAAACACTGCAATTCTGTGCCTTTTCCTCTCCAGTCTAAAGGCAGAGGTGATGTTGCTTCTGTATCTTGTCACTTAGTAAAAAGATCTTCTCACCTTCTTGCACGGTTTTCTGTTTTGAGAGTAATTTGTTTCATATCCTGTATCTTGCTTGGCCAATTTTATGCCTGCATTTTTGTTTTTCTGTCTCCTCCATCCCTCCAATATGCAGTATACATAGATTTAACTCTCCTTCCAGAAAAAAGGTTCTGACTAATTGACAGAAATGTCACTATTTTTTCACTGAGAGGATTTCTCTAAAACAGAAATGAGGAGAGACCACACAGGGAAGGCATTTTTTCCCCATATTGTGATTTCTTCAGCTATTCAGAGTCCTCAAGAATTAGTTGTGCAGCATGAGTGTATATTGAAATACACATGACACAGGTCTGGGACAGGAGGCAGACCACCAGCAGTTCCATTATCTTATCCCTGGGAGTGCCTCCTCTCCATCCATGGATTCCTTTAGGTGAATTGCAGGGCAGGCTCTCACGACTCCAATAAGATTCATCCCACTGAAGATGCAGTGGGAGAATATTTGACTCTAAATCAAGATCAAATATGAGGTTTATGACAGAGATTTGTGTGCTGCTTTCTTTTCTATGTATTTAGCAGATGGTTCTTGTGCCTTCTCATAATATAGCATCCCCATCCTACACTCTGGAAATATTTGCTTATGACTAATCTTCACAGAACTGTTATTGTTATACCAAAGTGTCTGAGAAACAATACACATATTTTCATATCAGCTCTGTGTATTTATAGTTCTGTTTCGTAGATCCCATCTTTACTGCAAGGAATTGGCTGGGGTTCAGAATCCTGTCTTGAAAACAAGAATTCACACCAAAATCCCTTTGCAGACAATGACATTATGACTTCATCTGTGCCCAGGCAGGCACTCATCAACATCTCCACCAGTCCCTTCTGGGGAGCTTCCAATTCCCATCTTATTTTAGAGTACAAATCTGGTCCATACTTCTGATTAAAGGAATTAAATTAGAGGAATTAAATTAAATTACACATTAAATTAAATGTGTAATTACAGTACTTCAGAAGCAAGGAGACCAATGCACCTGTTTGACTCGAGCCTCAAACAGGTCATTTTATTTAGACATGTTACTCACCTGCAATGTTGTCTCCTGTTTTCACATAACCTTCATTTCTTGTACTAATGCACCACAATGGGAAAGTCCCACCCTTTGTAACAGCATCTGTTGGCTGCACACTTTTCTCCACCAGAGACTTTTCCAGTGATCAAGGATGCACAAAGGATAGACACTACATCCCAGCCAGAAAGTCACTCTATGGATCAGCAACATGTTGAGGTCTGGGACTGGAAGGTAAGCACTATGTGCTCTTTGCTCAGTGCTTGTCATTATTTTGTTCTGGGAGAGCTGAGAAGCACACGGGAATTCTGCAAGGGTGAAGATGCTAGAAGCTGCACTCTGGGATTTATCTGGGAGACAAACCAGGCACCCTGAAGCTGATAAAATCTCAGTGTTGTTTAGCTACTCATTCAGTGCTCCTCTTTACCCTTTCAGCAAGCTAATGGCTAAGAGAGAGCCTGAATCTGACAGCAGCTGAGCAGAGAAAACCTTCTGCAAAATGTGGTGTGCAAGCTGTGGCCTGGGTAGCTGCAGGTATCTTGGCATCCTTGGTTTTCAGGCTGAACTACACTCTGTGCCTGAGGGATAGAGCTGTGACAAAAATCACAGCCCATGCACAGGAAGAGAAATAAATTACCTGGAAAAAGAAATTGATGAACCTGGGGGAAAAGGATCCACTTTGAAAAGGCACAGGCACTTCCTTGGTTACTCAAAAGGTGAAGGGAAATGCAGGGATGCTGTACTTGACTACTTCTGCTAAGTGAGTATGAGTACCTCCTCCTCACTCTTTTTTATGCCTGTCTTTGTCTGGATGTGCAATGCTGAGCTTCAATGCCTGAAGCAGACCCTCTCAGCACAGACAGTTTCATTTCACTTCTTACTGGGGCAGCATCAGCAGTTTTCTCATCTTTTCAGGGACTGATGCATTAAAAGGATCATTGACTTTTGGACATCTGATCTAAAGCAGATTGCATCCTCATGAAATTGTTTTACTTTCTGAGTTTTGATAAAGTGTCATAACATAAGAATTTTTCTTGTTGACAACGTTATCTCCCATTGTGCCTGCATGCCTTGTCACCCAGGATATTCTTTGTTGGATCACAGAAAGATTTCTCTTACCCTGAGGCAAGCTCTACTTTACCTGACAGATGCTTCTATAACAGTTCTTAAAAGCCTCCAACACTGGGGATGCCACAGACTGCGTAGGTTACCTACCTAAGAAAAAAAATAAAAATAAATAAATAAATAAAATCAGAGTAAAACAGTCTTTTCTTCTTCCTTTTTCTAAAGCTACTGTCTAACTACTCATCTCTTGTTACAACTGAAGCCCAGCACTCCTAGCCCTAACATTTTCTTCCCCAAACTTTGCAGTTCTGTAAGGAGAAGTTCAGTTTCTGTCTTTACCAGTCAGTGCCTCAGCTTTTTAAAACCAGTCACTCCTGCAGAAAAGGTGACTCTGCTGAGAAGGTGACCTGACAGGCATCAATCATAGCATCACGCGGCTGCTGCCTGCCGGAACTGGGAGACGACAGCTGCTCTCATCTTCTGCTCCTTTGGGTGGGACCTTGGGACCTTCTGACTGCAGCGTGGCATTGCCATCGCAGGGACCATCATTTGTGACTGTCAAATGCAAAGTGTCTAGGGGAACATGAAAGTTAGAATTTCTTAGGAGAAGAAAAACATCATCCGGACCGCTGTGGAAAGGTGACTGTAAGCCTGTTTATCAAAATGGTCTTAACTCCTGATTCAATAAACACCTCTCGCCACAAGGGTGGGCTGTGGTTCTTAATATCAATGCAAATAAACACTGCAGCACAAACTCAGCCCGGGTGGTGCCTTGTGCCTTGTACCCAAAGAGCAAAAATAGACTTGCACAAAAAAACCTCGTGTACAAGTTCAGCAAACAATGTTTCTACATAATAAACAAAACACTTTATCTGACAGGAAACAAGACACTTTTGTTTTGCTTTTCCTTTTTTTTCTTTTTTTTTCCTCCGTAAAAAAAGCATTTCATCCTAGTGCATTGCTTCAAAGAAAACATTTCAGAAAAATCCATTTTGAAAGAGTCTGAATGGAATGCTTTCAAATGAAAAGAATTCTATCAAAGCTATTTATCAAATCTGACATCAAGTCATTAACATATTCAACTGGGTTTTTTCCTACAGAAAATGTCAACCTGCCTTACAATAAGTTTATAACATCACCACCTCTGTGGACTCAGAGAAATGTAATTATTCCATCCAAAGGTATCATAATAGCAGTAAGTTTTTTTGGAGAACACTTTGCCAGAATTGCCATGCTGTGATTCAGGTTTCACTGCAGACTATCATTAGGTCTCCAATGTAAGGGTTCACTTTCATCAGGGATATATAACCACTGTGTGGCCTCAAAAATGGTAGTGCACATTTTTCTTTAATAGGAACTTCCTAAGGATCTTTCCTGGGCTTCATGATGATAGAAAACTCATTTTTTTTTTGTAGATTCCTACAGAGCTATTGTAGCACAGGTGGCAAGAGAAAAGAATGATTTTTCAAGATCAGGAGAACATTCGTTATTATCAGTTTTAACCATTGAAAAGGAACTGAGTGTTTGGATGTCCTGGGAGGAAAGCACTTGCATTAGAAAAGCATCCAAAACTACCCAGAGATAATATGGTCTGTAGAAGAAAAAGGAGTTCCCAGGGCTAATAAACCGGTGTTTAAAAAAACCCACACAAATCTATTAAATTATTTCTGGCCTGCATTTGTTTGTCTTCAGTTTGAATCACTGGCCTTTCTTATTAATTTTATCAAGTTTGCTCTTGGCATTTCTACTCCTTGTTTTACCACATGTAGTTATGTAATAACTAGCTTTTCAAAATGTCTCTCCACAAGTTGTTTTTTTTAAAATCATCTTTTCAAATTTACTAATCACTGTTTGGCCCTACCCTGAACTCCTTCCATTTCGATTAATCCTCAGCATCCTCCTGATACCAGATCTCTCACCTCAATAACTATCACACCAGGTCCCCAGCGTGGCAGCAGCAGAAAATGTCTCTAGTAAATACCTTGTACATCCAGAGGTCACATCAGGCCCAGGGGACCACAGTGGCTCACCATAAGATCACTTCATGGTCATTGCCTGCCAAGTGCTGGCCCCCATTGGGAGTCACACAGTTCCCTTGGGAGTCAGACAGTTCCCTGTGTCAGGGAACTGTGGTCAGGGGTGATGACTGCAATCCTCACCCTGGTATCCTGGGGAGCTTCCTGGTGGGAGCAGTCAGGGAACTACATCTGATATGGACACAGAGACATTTCTAAGTAAGATTATGAGATGGGTTTGTCTGCAATAGCAGGAACCTCATCGACTTAAGTATTAGTCCCATCAATTCTTTTACTAGCAATTTCACTTTCCCTGTAAACTGGAATGCTTTCTTACAGGCAGAGAAGCTTTCTCTCTGTTTTGGGGTCCTGAATGAACTGATAAAATAGTGTTAAATGGTTCCAAATTATAATTTGTTTCTATTTAAACACTCACTCTTTGCTAATTGATTTACAACAGAACCAACCTTGCAGAAGTTTTAGGTTCTTTCAGTGCACCACAAGCTGCATGTGAATTTGTGTTACTTTGTTTTAGTAACACATCCAACAGAATTAGCTGTAACTAAACCTGCATTCATTTTTGGTTCCAGGAACATCTCTTCTTCAGTTGTCCAAATGAGGTCCAATTTCTTTGGACTTGGGACACAACACTTTTTTTGAGCTATAGGCCTTAATAATTTTGTTTTATAGATTTTAACAAGTTTCTTAGGATTGATGGCACGAGACACCAAGCATGTGCTACCCAGATAATACTCTGTTATTAACAAGACTATTTTGTTTTAGGTTTTTTTTGTTTTTTTTTTAAAAAAAAGACACATTAGGAGTCAGACAGCTTTTTCGTTAACAATTTGGTGACATAGGGATGTCAACAGAATGTGTAAGGCATATTCAGAGATGTGATGTAAATACTTAGGTGTTTCAGTGTAAGCCTGTGATGAAGTTGGAACACTATATATTTTCTGTATGCAGAGCAACAGAACCTGACACACCAGGAGACCAAAGGGAATAAATGAGAACTGGTATTTTGCACTGGGGAGACATAAACTAGAGCCCTAGCTCAAGTCCACTGACTAGGACGGCTCTGAAAGAAGAGCAGGCAGGGGATATCAGGAAACAGCATGAGCTTCTCAGAGCCCTTAGCAGATGGCAGAAATACAAAACCTACACTTCATGACCACTGAAGTGCCCACTTGTGCTGCAGCTGGGAGGATACACCCACTTCTGCACAGGACATCACTCTCAGATTTGGTTCACCATCTCCCCAGTGTAAGAGCCAGTGCTGCTTGCTTTCATGCAATGGTCCCCTTCAAGTAATTTAAATCCTGATTTTCCCTGTGGTTAGGACTGATCTGGTCTGCACTCACCCAGCACTTATAACACACCCCTGTCTTCCTCTCCTTTGCAGAAAGCAAGATCTTCAGCAGCGGCCACAACTGGGCATTCCTCAGGTGCTGAGGGTGGAGGGTAAGAAATGTTTCATCTGGTGTTCAGCATCAGGTGGGTTTTTTACAGGTCAGGGAAGGTTTCAGTATTTTTCTCTAATTAGTCAAGTGTGCTGCAAGACATTTTGAAGGCCCCTGGTATTTGAAACCAACAGGTTTAAGAAATGCCTGGGCAACTTGCCTTGCACATTTCCCTCTTATTATGTCATGCTACTCATATTTTGGATACTGTCTCGTGATAACTATTTGAGATGTCTTTTGTATGCCTTCAGGATTACACCTGCCTTTGGCCCAAGGCCAGGGCATGGAGTGCAGGTCAGTAGCCATGGGTGTGGAATTTGTCACTGGAAACAAGTCCTTAAAGCTTAATTTCCAAGGTCATTTGTATTATTACTGGGAGAAAGCAAAAATTATCATGACAAAGATGCTTGAGGGGCTGGAGCACCTCTCCTGTGATGACAGGCTGGGAGAGCTGGGGTTGTTCATCCTGGAGGAGAGAAGGCTCTGAGGAGACCTTCCAGTACCTGAAGAGGTTACAGGACAGCTGGTGAAGGACTTTTTACAAGGGCACGGAGTGATAGAAAAAGGGGGAATGGTTTCAAGCTGAGAGAGGGGAGATTTAGATTAGGTATTAGGAAGCAATCCTTTAGTGGGAGGGTGGTGAGATACAGGAACAGGCTGAAGTAGAAGACAAGTTGCAGCTGCTCCATCCCTGGAAGTGTTGAAGGCCAGGTTGAATGGGACTCTGAGAAACCTGGTCTAGTGGGAAATGTCCCTGCCCATGGCAGGTCCCTTCCAGCCCAAATTGTTCTATAATTCTATGAAGCTCAACACTGGTGTAAAGTAGCAACCACTAAGCTGTCCAGAACACAGGATTATGCGTCTGCAACACCAGAGTTTCTTCATTACTATTCTTTCACCAGACCAGCACCATAAAAGGTGTGTAAACTCAGAGTCAATATGGTGTTGCCTTTTCCAAAGAAGTATTCCTATATACCATGATGACCTATGGTCATTGAATCAGCAAAACCTGTGTGAAGGGTCATGATCTTAAAGGTCATAGTCTTCACCTCTCTGCTTTGCCCCAAAACATGCCCAGAAAACCAGCTTCCAGGACATTAATATCCTTCTAGGAGTCGATGTTGGCTTTAAAACTGTATTTTAATGTAGGTATCAGCTACCATGCACAGAAGGCGGAAACAAAAGCCAGTAGCAAGATTTAGCAGAAGTCACTACTGTAAATCTCATGCTGTCTGCGAAACAGCCCAGAAGATTCCAAGTATCATTTAAGGTAGAGGGGTTGTTTGTAACAACAGTTTGAACCCCAGCATGAAAAAACAAATAAATAAATTGGAGAATGCTTATTTCAGAACCTTAAACAACTTTTTCCTCTTATTCACTATACACCTGGACTGGAGTCTGTTAAAGCTGAAGTACCCTCAAGGAGAGCTATGGCTTTTGTCCTGCAGGTCCCTCACCAACACTGAAAAGCTCCTTATTTCAAATCAACAACTCAAGAAAACTCTGACATAGCAACACTTCTTTTGCTGCTGTGGCCAGAAGGTCCTCAGGACATTTGGTTCACAGATCCCACTATGCTGGGAGTGCCTCAGCTGTGTCCCATTGGACACGGGGATCCTGTGGCTCGCATAGAAGTGAAGATGCTGCATCCCTCTCTGGGAAATTCAGAGGACAGTGAATAATCAGAAATGTACAAACTGCCTCTTTTTACCCTTTAAGGAGTTTGTGAACTTTGCTAGTACTTGTAATATTTAAAAAAAATAATTATTTTGCTATTAATTCTTTTCTTTCTGCAAGTCCTTTTAAAGAGGAAGTTGTCAGCTCTTTTTTTGTCTCACTCTATTTGAAGATGGGTATTGGTTACCCTATATTTCACACCAGACAGCACATGTGCTTGTAGCCAAGGAGGGGAGGAAGGTACAAGGGTTACAGTGACATTTCTAGAAATAGAATTAGATTAAATATTTGGACATGTCATGGGTGGTATTAATTGCCACACCATGTGATCCTAGGCGACATTTTAGAGGAATGGCAGAGTCACAGCTAAAGTTCACACAGGCTCACAGACACAGAGAAATCCATACACAGGTCTCCAACTGCTAAGCCATTTAGCTAACCCTATCACTGCAGTGAGCTGAACTTTCACGTGGTGGAAGGAGAAGGAGGCTGGTCTTTTATATTTGAGAAGTAATTCCTTTGAGTCACCCTTAGCTTGATCTAAAGCCTATAGACGCCAGTGGAAAGTTTTCTCTGCCCCTCTATGGAAGTTGCTGGCACCTTAGAAACATCTGCAATAAATGTCACAAGTGACTGTGTGCATAAGAGACCATTTTTAGAAAACAGTTTAAATTGCCCTTGGTTTGCTGTATCACTCTACAAGCTCAGAGGACAAGCTATAAACTATTAAATTTCCTAGGAGAATGTTGGTGATTTTTCCAGTTTCTCATAGCCCACCCTGAGCAACACTTGAACCCTGTTGACTATTCTGGGTTTAAAATAGCCTCTAGAGTGCGGAAACAATGCCAGTGCAGACACCATTCTAACTGTGCCCTAATCACAGCATGGAATATCTCTAGGAACAATTAACTTAATTTAAGTTTCTCCTTGTAATGCCAGAGGTTAGTGAATGGTTATAAAAATATAATAATTAAAAAAAAAACCCAAAACTAAAAGCCTCCAAACTTTGAATCTATGAATTTATTCATATGACTAGAGAACACACAGAAAAGTCTATGACTCTTCATAGACCAGATAACTAACCCTTAGCAACTAGCCCTTAGTAAAAACATTATTTTTGGTTTCTATCAGCTGGAAGTCTGTCCAGTCAGACTTGACATGGTCAGAGTCTGGAGCCCAAATTCTCCTACTGAAACCCAACCAAGGTGCAGGGAGTTCTTCCCCTTCCAAGCCAATTTGACAATTTATTACAGTATAAAACCCTCAAGTCCATAGTGCACAGAGCTACAAACAATTTTAAAAACCAAACTAAATTAGAGAGTTTTTTCTGAAAAAAAAGAGTTTTTTCTAACAAGTTTTTTCTAAACTTATTATGCGTATGCCAAGAGACTTATTTTTCCCTTCCTTAAACTTACAAGTTTCTTGCTACAAGGGTCAGCATCCTCAGCTGTATGGTAGGTTGACACATTTTTTCCTCCACCAAACAGATAAGCGAATCAAAAAATTATAACCAAATTACACCACATCCTATGGTGCTTCTATTTAATTTTTTAACAATCCTTGTATCTGCAACACTACCATTCCAGGATAGAAAAGCAACATAAGGAGCCCAACTGACCTTGGAGCTGAAGGTAGAGACGTCCTACTGCCTGCGGCGAGCCCACAGTGTAAAGGGAGTAAGAAGTTGGTGTGCTGAAGAGTAGACCAAGTAATATGAGAAGGGAAAAAGGAGGTGAGAGAAACAAAAATAATTGCAGAAGTGACCAATCCTATTGCACAGGGTTACACGAGTGACATTTGCTCACACAAGGATGCCCTTGAGGACGTGAGCAGGATGTGGCAGGAGGGGGGGCATGGAGCAGTTGGGTGACAGCAACATCATCTTTCCAACACTTCTGAAGGGGAAAGCGTTCACGTCAGCAAATGTTTGGCCAGATTCCTAACTGCAATGAGATGCACCTCTGCTGGTTCACCCCCAAAGGCCCAATTAAGTAACAGCCAAAAGAGAAAGGTCAAGAGCAGCTTCTGTGCTGCCTAAGAAACTCCTGAGAGACACTGAGAGCAGGGTAAATCCACCTGCACAGATTCCAGATGCAAATGGGTCAGATCAAGGAACAGGACCCAGAACGAGCTGAAATCACAGTGGTCTTTTTTTATTTTTTTTCCACTCCCCACTCCCCCACTCTCTCCCTTCTTGTCTTTTCAATTCAGTGTTAGTTCTTGACTCTTTCTGAAGCAGAGGGTTCCAGAAACATGTAATATAAAAGGAGGATACCTGAAACCTCCCACTTCTTAGAATTACAATAGTGACATAGTGGTAAAGTACTGGAAGAAATAACATGCGACGTTTTGGAAAGTAAAAAAGCATTATCAATTTCGTTCACCTAGCTCTGCTCTCACTGAAGCTGAACATTTATTGAGGCTGACAGAGGAACACAGAGGCAGTACTCTGCACCTTTAAAATGTTTTTTTCCTGTGTACATTCCTTCAATTATACATAGCAATCTCCTAAACCCCAGTCTCAGATTTTGGAAAGTTTACAAAGCTTAGAAATATCTCCCTCCAAATGTCATGACTTGTTTGGATTATTGAGAGCCATGCATTCCCACCATCATTAAAAACAAAAGAGACACACCAGAACAATGTGTCTGGATGACCAATATTTAAAATACCCTCTCTTTACCTCACCTGCTTTTTATCAACCCAACATTATATTTCTGGTATTGATAGAAAAAAAAAAATCCAATTGATGTTTTTCTGAGGTAAAGTGAGTACAGAAATATGAGCACAATGAATCCACCCCTGTGCAGGAACGGGCAAAGAAAACAGAAACTTTTCATGCTCAACAGAAACTCCTTTGTGGCTATGTCACATCTTTTGATGATGCTGTGAGCCCTCCATTTAAAGCAGAGATTTGTGTGCTAACACTCCTGCCACAGCCACTGCCATCCCCTGTTCAGCAATGCAGTCACCACCCTGCAGCTCAGCAGCTCACAACTAAGGTTCATACCTCATTTTAACTTTTTTTTCATAAGACCCCTGAAAACACAAAGACCTTCACCTCGAAGTAGGTGGCATCATGAACTGAATGCCTTGCTGGCTCACGCAGATGTTCAAGTTATTTGTCAGAAGATGTAAACAAGATTTGTCTGCTAGGTAACATTGCAAACACCTGGCAAACAGGGTTAGCAAGTTCCCTTATGGTTTCTGAAGAAAATATCATTAATACTTAAAATTAGGTTGGTCTTACTACTGTTCTTTGATCTATCTTGTGAGAGTTACAGAAACAATTGAGATACTGAGTACCATCCATAAATAATGCCTATTTTAATCTCTAGCTAACCTAAATATTTATGGGAAATCTCCCAATTAAAATGCTGTCTTGGTTTCATTGCTTGTGCTGGGGAGTCAGCAGTAGCTGAGTGTTAATTCAACTGGTGTTCATATTAATGCCATCTGTCCCTGCACAGGGAGTTCAGCTGAAATTCAGCAATAATTTGTGTCCCATTGGAATTTCTTGTGGAAGCTGCTGAACAGAGAAGTTACCTATACAGATCAGGCAAAGGTAATTTTGTTTTATGGGAAGGCCTTTCTGATTAGCATTTATTTCAAAGGAAATGTCTCTAGAGTCAAATTTCCATATGTGGGAAATAATTTATTAGTTTTCAAAGGAATCAGGACAGAAATTACAAACCTAGTTATTCTATACATACTTAGTGTATGTAGCAAATTAGGAATCAGAGGATGCTTGTTCTGAAGACCTTGCAGGAACAGTAATCACCATCTTTCCTGCTGTTGGAGGCAGAGCTCATAAAACAGGATCACAGCATAGTTTTGGTTGGAAAAGACCTTTAATATTATTGAGTCCAACCATTAACCCAACCCCCCTGAGTCCACTACTAAGCCATGTCCCTAGGCACTACATCTGCACATCTTTTAACACCCCCAGGGATGCTGATTCTAACACCTCCCTGGGCAGCCTGTTCCAGTGAGGAACACTGTTCCCTTTCAGTGAAGAAGTTTGTTCTGAAATCCAATCTAAACCTCTTCTGTTGCAACTTGAGGCTATTTCCTATCATATGATCAATAATAGCCCAGCTACTGTACAGCTGCAAAAGCCACTACACAAAATATCCTTACAAGCTTGCCCCCAGTGTGATGGCAATCACAGGTTTTCTACTTCAATGGGCCTTTAATTCCTCATATTCCTCAGGCTGACTTTGAATATTGCAGTGAGATGCATCATGGCAATAAATATTGGATACAAGAACTCTCACTGAGATTTCACTCCACCCGTGGATGTTCAACATCCATTTACACAAAGCATATGCAGTCACTGACATCTCAAACTGGAAAAACAAAAAAAAAAAAATCGATTTTGAGGTGGCATTCAACCACTCAGATCTCATTTGTCAGAACTTAAGCAAGTACTTCATGCTAAACATGAGCAAGAATTCATCACAACCAAATGCAGAAGTAGACATGGAACAGTCCTCCTGCAGTTATTACTCCAAAGAAAGGCACTTCAAGGTGCTAATTCATCTCTACTAAATAAAGAGCTCAACTAGGTCCAAACAAACTGTTAAAAATAACCCCAGTTATTTTAAGTTACTGAACTTGCTCTTTGCAGAACATCCACCACATACTATAGGAAAGGTTCTCTATAATTAGCAACATGTTTTCTGGGCAAAGGGAGGGTAAAAATTTTCCCAAAAATGGAGTTGACCCTTTGGAAATGCAGGAATGTCCAAAATCTGTACAGCAGGACACTCTCAGTGCAATTGCTTAAGAAGTGACTGCACTTTTTTTGCCAGTGGTGCTGCAGACTGCATTGCACAGTATCACAATACATGTAATTTTAAGTAGAGCAGCAAGACTGAAGGTAGGAATTACTTAGTGTAAATCATGCATGTGAAAGGGGTGACAGTTTAGTCCCAAACAACTGGAAGTGACATTTTGGCAAAGCTTTTTTCTCAGTTAAAAGAAAAAGAAAGAGAGTACTTGTATCTCATGGAAATGTTATTTTCCCTCAAGGGCATATTTGAGAACATGATTAGAAGCAAACATTACTGCTTTACATGAGGTGACTTTGATACCATCAGCTCTCCATCCTAGCAGAGGAAATTCATTGTTTTTCACAGAGGGTGCAGGAGAGCCCCGGGTGCTGATGGGGGCTCACAGTGCAGGGACCATTGCTTTCTCCTCAAAACACATAGATCTGCAACTCCAACACTGATCTTTCCATAGGTGGGACTCATCCCCCTCATAAAACAGTTCTGCAAACACAGCAGATAATTGAAGACTATCAAAAGGTGAAATTAGTTAGTTCTGAGATTGTCATTGTTGGGGAATTCGAAGGAGTAATTACTACAGAAATACAGCCAAGATGTTCAAGAAACATATATGGGCATGTTGAACTCTGGGCACCTCCCCTCCTTTCACCATGCTGATATAGCATTTTTTGCCATGAGAACTCCAGCAGGCATGGCTGGAAGAGGAAAAAGGTACTCTTTTTTAGGTGGCTTTCCTATTGGAGATTAAAATCATTGCCTTCTGCCTAAAGCAATATTCTGTTGAAATGGAAAGACCTTAAACATCTTGTGAAATGATATTTAACCTCCACTTGCTTGTACTTTTCTATAAAGGGATGAAAGGTGTGGGAGAGGTTCTTTGCAGCTGAAGAATGAGTTGTGCAGCTGGTTCAGTTTCATCTGTTAAATGTCTTGTTTAGTTACTTATGCTGTACACCCCAGAGCAAATTTGCATTTCTAGTTGTGCATGAAGTAGGCTTAATCTCTGTTCCAAGTTAAAACGACTATTATTCCCAGTGATGCCTACAGCAGCTGCAATGCAGCATGAGCAAACAAAGAATAAAATGCAGTAAACCAAACCATTCCTTCCCAGTAAAGAGACACAGAATTTTCTCTGATTTTTGCCCCTCTTACTAGGAGCTTGTCACTCCCCCTCCCATATTTCTGTAAAAAATTTGTTAATTCAGGAGTAGATTTAATTATTCACCACTGTGGGGTAAAAAATTTAACAAACAGCAGTAAGGACTCTTGAAATTCACGAATAAAGAATGTTTAATTAGCATATAGGCACAACACACTGCCTGATATGCACCACTAACAATACAAAGCAACAACCACAGGTCAAAAGTTACAACAAAAGTTACAACACATGCAAAAAACATCTGGATTTTGCACTAAGTAACAAGTTAGATATAGGTACATCACTCAAATCAACACACATCTATTCTAAATAACAAAACTTCAGAGACTATTTTAAAACTACAGGTACAACGAAACAACCACAGTTGAGCAGCATATTGGACACAAAGCATTCTACACAGAGACATTTAACCTTTGGAGGCAAAAAACTGTTACAGGCAAATAGCTGAGAGCCAGATCCCCAATTTTTAACTTATGTAGGGCTCTCAGTGAAGCCTAAGGTATCATCAGAATGAGGTCTGAAGGATTTCGCTCTTCGTGAATAACAATTGTGAGTGAGTAAAAATGTCTCTACCAATGAGAATTTTAAATCATGTCTAAGTCTAATGGTGCTGATACGATTGTAAGGAGGAAAGACTGAACATCCATACAAATAAAACAGTGTTTTTGTAAAACCCTTAAAATAAATAATGATTGTGAAGTTTGGGATAATGAACGTGTCGGGAAATCAAAATCAATGTGGTTAAAGTTAGTAAATACCTTAAACAGTTGGGTTTTTTTCCTACAGAACTATAATTGGTGTTAAGAACCAGGAAAGCAGGAAGGGGACAGACACCTCTTCCTTAGTTTTACGTGAGGGTGATCATTCCCAGTATCTTCTCTCATCACTAAGCTACGTGTGTTACAGGGCTATCCGAAGGACAGTGACAGAATATACATTTACTGCCACTGTAAATTCAGAGGACCTGTGCCTTCTCCCACGTGATGAGTGATCACGGGCTCATTCTGCTACCAAAACTGGTGAACTCAGTGGGGGGAGGGAAGGGAATGGGGGGAGTGAAGGCTGGGGTGAAGGCAACTCTAACCCCGTATCAGCGTGTGACAAGTGCTGCCTTGTCACATGGAAGGGGACGTGTCTGTGCTGCTGCCCAGCTTCCCAGATAACTACGGGCTGAATCTAGGCTGCTACTTACGCAATTAAAAAATACCCCAAGACTCCACTCAGACTTTGCTGGCAAAGGTGCCCAGTGCTGAAGCAGTGGGTGGAATATGCTATCCCCATGGCAGCTGGCCAGCCCCTACACCCGGAGGCATTTTTGTCCAGAGGGTGCTGAAGGGAGCAGCCCCTCCAATGTGAGAACTCTTGTTGCATCTGGCAGGGCTGAACAGCTGAGAAAGGCAACTAATGGGTGCTTCAGCCCTTCTCTTTCTTCCAAAACCTCAGTCAGTTCCAGCTGCAGAAAAGCAACTCTGCTCTGCTTACACAGTGTAAAAAGCCATGATGGGCAAGGCTCTAAAAGACATCAAGATCCAAATGACAAGGTTCTCTCTTAAGAGACATCCCCCCTAAAACACTGGAGGCAAACAGTGGGTGTTTAGTGACTGGGATTCCCACCTCTATACATTGTATGGCTGTGGTGGAGTGGCACAGAGAAGCTGGTAGCACAGAGCTCCAGGATCCCTGTGCACTGCACTTGCTGGTTATACGGATGTACCAGGCAAAGCCTCACATTGAGCAGGTTGCTGTTGACCATTGATTTTTGCCACCGCTGCAGCAGGACTTTAGCAGAGGCACTCAAGCCACTCAGAGGTGAAGCCCAAAACATGACTGCAGAGCAGACACACTGCTCTACACTCAGTGTGCAGGATTTCTGCAGAAATGCTGCTTCCCAGCCTTGGTGAGGCTTGCAACGCTGGCTGAGGTTTGTGGGTAACAAGGTGCATGATCACTTGACTCAGCACTTGCCTCCTGTATTTTAATGAATGCATTGTATCCCCAACCAAAAAGATTAGTAATAGTCACCAACAAATCAAATTACTGTGACCATCAATTTTTTTTTCTTCTTTTTGTTTTTTGTTGTTCTGACCAAAAATCAAGTATCTAGTTACTCTGTTGAATAATCTAAATGGTGCTACTAACCCAAGAGGTAACTTTTGGCATATAAATATTAAATGCTTTCCCAGGGTGGCTGAACGACCACATTATCTACCGATTTTAACATGTGGATGCTCAGCGCCTTTGAAAAAAGACCACTTCTAAACCTCCTCTCTGCCCATTTGCAACTGTAGCACAAGCACAGCATCAACCCTACATACTTGCAGCCATTAAAACACATTGAATGCTTTGAACTCTGAAGAACTGATATACCCATATGGAATACAAAACAACAAGTGGGGAAAGGAGTATGATGAAGAATTGTACCCTGTAACCCTAAAAATTTTTAGGAAATTTGGTAAAATGGGGTACAGGCAGATAAAGCAGCAGTTAATAGCGTACAACAGAGATGCCAATTAACACCAACAGTTAATACACATATTCTTTGTTAACAGAGAAACAATAAAACCAAGTTAGGAACCAATGTTTGGACCACCTTTCCCCAGCTTCTTCATTACTTCAAAGCGTGTTACGAAACTACTGTGTAGTAACTGCTTTTCTACAGAAGATACACAGTAAGTTCTGATCCAAATAAACCATGCTCTTTTTTTTTTTTTTTTTTTTTTTTTTTTTTTTTTTTTTTTCATATCATGCAGTCAGCTTCTTGTCAGTCATTACTGAAAGCAACAAGCACATACTTGACAATAAAAGCTTCTATAAGTAACATTTTGCAAGTTTGTTTCTATAGCATTCATTAGCCAGAACTATTTTAAGAAGGTTTGTGGAATGTCCTTTTCTCTTTCTGACTGCCTTTCCAATTGAAGAATTTTCCAGTACTTGTGGTGCTTTCTCATGCAGTTATTTACAAAGAGATGGTCCTTGTGGTGAAGAAGCTT
This sequence comes from Heliangelus exortis, assembly GCF_036169615.1. Lineage (NCBI taxonomy): Eukaryota > Metazoa > Chordata > Aves > Apodiformes > Trochilidae > Heliangelus > Heliangelus exortis. Next base: position 66,709,883 of record NC_092454.1, on the reverse strand, counting down.
AATGAAATTTACAGTTGCTAAGGTACATTTATAAATGCTAGCAATTACACTCAGACAGAACAAATGGAATTTGCTGTGCAGCTTTGGGCTGGGCCAGTGATAATTAAAGTGCAAATAAAGACAAAAAACACAAGCCAGGCAGATCTGGTTTTTGTCGCTAGTGTTGCAAAGCATCATGATAAGAAATGTCAGCTCAAATAGGCCTAGGTCACAATCTTTTTAAAACATCTGTCTCCCTGAGAGCATTTAAGGGAGGTATACAGTGATACAGCCCTGTTTCTTCAACTGGCTGAATATCATTGGAAAAGTAAGGACACTTTTCCAGCCATTTTTTTTATCAGCAGTGCTGATACCTGCATTTCATACTCTGATGCACTTGTGTGCATTTGAGTTCACTTTCCCTGCAGCTACATCAGGCCACTCTTGATCAGGAAAAATTTAAGAAGTACCAGCTAGATGTAGAAATGACATCTATCTACCCAGTATGCCACACAAGCATAGGCTCAGAAAACGTTTACAAATAACATATTTTCTTAAACATATACCCATATGCAAATGATAATTACTATCTCAGAAAAAAATATAGTTTGCATTTGCTGGCATTCAAAGCTTGCCACTGATGTGAATGATTTCAGAGCTAAGCCAGTGCCAAATGGCTGAGCAAAAACCAACCAACCAACCAAAAAACCAAAAAGCAAAAACCCCTCAAACACAAAACCAACAAACCAAAACATTTTTCAAACCACTGATTCCATGTGAAACAAAACTGCCATTCCAGTGCCTAATGTTCATTGCTAATCACTGCCCATTTCCAGACCAAATGTACTTCTCTCCACAGTGTTTCCAGAAAGTGCTCTATAGCCTGACTTATCACAGAAGCTGCAGGAGTTGCAGAAAAATAAAGTGCCTTTTACAGGGCTATGTGCAACATGATTAGCCATCCCAGTCACTATCCATCCAGATATCTTGAGTTTCAGGTATAGGAACTAGCCTCGTATTTCCCAGCTGAAGCTTGCAAGGCTGGCAAATATGTACAGCTATTTAACTAGCTCATTTGCTTTCCACACTTTATAGGTAAAGCCAGTCACCTCAGAAAAGCCTGAGAAGACATTTAAAGGAGTTAACATTTTGTAAAGGGTAGCATTAAGTGCATAGCAGGTATTTTGCACAACTGCAGAGCTGAAGATGCTGGACACTACCTTAATGCCACTCCAAGATAGCAGATGAATGTTAAGCTCTACAAAGTTAGCTTGATATGAAGACACCACTACTGTTACTGCCTCAGTGAACATGTAGTTAGTCATCAACACAGATCACATCACTGCCATCTCATTTAGCTCATTCATAGTAATATACCTGAGTATACTACCACCATTTAAATCTACCCCCTTAAAATGTCATTGTACTTTGTTAATTGTATTAAAGCTTTTTTGTAGACTCAGAGGCAAAGCTGGCTCTTCAGGCAGGGAGTCTGGGTTCAATCTTGAGGGAGAGCTCATACAAGGTATCTTCATCTATGATAAGGGTCTTGTCAAGTAAATAGTGAGTGACCTGCAATGGAGAAAACACAGATGAACAGACTGTATGTTACCTTCATAAAAACTCCTCTGCCTCCCTTTCACACTTCAGCCCATGTTGGATCCCCTCATATGTTGAGACACAAAACACCTCACTTGAATGGTGTAAAGCTACACCAGCAGTGCTCTAGGAATCAAGTACAGACTCTTAGGAAGGGGTAAATATTCAACTGAAATTACCTAAGGCCACATTGGTCTTCTGAAGTCTGAGATTAAATCTCTGAAGGCACAGAATGTCTTGGGGCAAATTTTCATCACTCCCATGAGGGACAAGGGGGAAAAAATTACAAGGTGCACAGAGCACCAGCAGATGTCTGTGCCTGTATCTTGTCCACTAACTGTGGGACTCTGGGGAACTATTCTTTCAACTGGACCAGGAGAACACATTTCCCTTTAAACCTGCTCCCTCATATCCCAGACCCCCCAAGGCTGAAATCATGAAAGAGCTTCCAGAGAGAAAAACTTAATTCTCTATACAGTGCCAAATAAAGAGTTCCTGCCAGGGTGAAGGTATTACAGGCTCTGAGGATCTGTCTGTATTTCGGTACATCCTCTTCCCTTTGTATGTGGGAGCAGAATAGCTTGATTTTAGCTTCCAGTAACAATTGAACCTTACTAATAATTGCTACCAAAGCTTTGATTTTATTAGTGGGGAACAGTGCCTAAAAAGAGCCTTACCTTCTGCTGATGTTCGATGCGGTAGAAGGTCTGCTGGAACTGGCGAATCTCCCTGATAATATGTGAGATCTTTCAAAGGAAAACATGTATATCAGTAAGTACAAGTACATTTTGACTACAGGTAAGCCATATATATATATATATATATATAGTAAAAATTTGGCACCAAATTATGTAAATTATCCTTGGAGGATGCAAAGAAAGGGTAAAGAAAGGGAAAGGGTCATCTCCCTAAATTTCACTTCCCTAAATTAACCATTTACTGTTCAGTCAGCCTCAAGTGAGGAATCTTGTCCCCCCACTCTCCATAGTGATAACCTGTCCTCCCTTTGCCTCGAGTTCCAGACTATGTAGTTCTAAGAAGTGCATTAAGCAGAGATGAGAAATTTCAGTGCTTCCTTCTGAGTCATTGTTGTTAACCATAATTACGTGGACAGAATCAGACAGAACATGTGTCAGATTGGACAGAATTGGACCGAAATCAACTTTAAAATACTTTTCTAAATAGACCCTGACACACTTGATTTCTGGTGAATCACTATATTCCTTTAATTTTGGTTACTTCAAAAAAAGCCTGGATTTGGACAGATGCTTTTTCTGTCCATCATTTCTCAGAGAATTAACTGGAGAGAATTCATCCTGTAAAAATACTCAGTTTACCAGAGGGTGGTGATATAAGACTGTGTCAAGAAATTGCTCTCAAATAGCTACCTATCTTGCATGATACCAATAGACTCGCTCATCTTAGAAGTTAAATTCAAAGGAATGAAAATAATTAAATCAATAATCAACTCACAAAAATTAAACACCTGTGAGGAAAACTATATAATGAACTGAAAATTACCATTCTCATTTTGGAAAAGTTGACAAGGCCATCGTCAGTGAAGTTTGGTGTTCCTTCTTCAATGAATGCCAGGTCCGTGAGGTACATTCCAAGGTAGGGAACAGCAGGTGGGTTACAACTGTGAAAAAAGAAATCACATTTCCTGTAGCTAAACTTGAAAACTTTTAATAACTCACACTGACTCCCTATTACTTTATGTACTTCTAAGCAATGGATTACATTAATTTCTAAGACAAAGAGCTTCTCTTTAGTTGTATTTGCAATTCTCTGTAGCAAATTCTATGATTTCTGGCCAATATTAACGGCAGATAACCTTAAGTAAAGGTGGAATAGGGAAAGGATGGAGAGGAAGGACAGGTAAAGTCTGGAACCAAAGAACACCTTCAAGCATATTTCAGTCCTGTCTGACAGATAATCTCAGAAATAGATCCTACACACAAGCTGCAAATACGCGTGGACCTGCTTCAGAGTGGTTGATATTCTGCAGTTGTGTAAGCACCCAAGGATATGCAAGCATATGTGTATGTGTGAGTGAGCATGTGTGCACCTGTGTGCAGAAAACATAGGAGATATATATGCATTCTTATACATATACTTACATATACATATATACATGCATATACAGATGAGTATGGATACATATATATGTATATACCATTCTTTCAAAATCTATTCAGGCCTCCTCAACAGTGAGCACATAATAAAGAGAGATAGAGGGGCAGCAAAGATGGACTAAAAAACTGGGAAGAGAAACACTAGAATACCAGGATTTGATTTTATTGGAGACAGGAGGACTGGGATAAAGATTGCTTCCCTACTGCAATAATCACTGCTTTGCACTGACTGATTCTTGCCCAGCAGAAATAGCAGCACACTTGGTTTTCTGGAGCTCTGGCATAAGGAGGATGTAATGTGATAGCTGTACTCTTAATTGAGGCAGACTGCTGACAACAATTAGCAGTGCACTTAATTCTATGTATTTTTTATGTTAGATGGGTGATGGCTGTACACAGAAAAGCAGCATAGCAACCTAAAATACCTGGTCATACACAGTGAGAACTTTTTTTTAATTAAAAGGTATTAAGTCCCAACTGTATTGTAAAAGTAAAAATCCACTAACTTGAACCACACATACTTTGAAACATTCTAGTAACTATTTTAGTAATTCAGTTCTTTGCTTGTCTCAAGATGATTCAAAGTAGTTGTAGCACTCAGTCCTGGAAAGTCTATTTCTGATTCCAGAACCTTAAAAACCACAGGGTCTGCATTCATGCATCTGGTGTTGATACAAAAATGGTAGAATCCTGGATACAGGATATTTTGGATACCAGCACTGCATTAGATCCAGCACATTCTGGCACATCAATTTAAGAAAAAAATACTCAAGGACTACTGTGCAAAAAAGCCAGGTTGTTCTGCAGGGTGGCAAACTACAGGGGTCTGGGAGGCTAAAGGAGAGGAAATAGCCTTGTGCATTTGTTTTGTTATGTTCCTCTCATCAGCCACTGGCCACTGTCAGAAACAAGATCAAGGTTCTTTGATCTGACCCAAGCTTAGTCCTAAACTTTAACTTCTTATCTGGAACAAGGACTCTGGAATCCAGGTTTTGAATAAGAAGTTTTAGTTTTAACCTGGCTTTATGGTTATTGAAAAAGTTTATCAGTGTAAGAAAAACCCCAGGAGGAGACATTCACACAGAATAATACTGTAATTTGTTTCAGCAGTTCTCTGGAGATACTGAATTTATCTGTCAGGGGTACTGATTAGCAGGGTACTCAGCAGAACAACAATAACAAATATAACAAAGCTAGGATTTAAAAGGTTATTGGGTTAAAATATTATTAAAGATTATTAAAGATAATAATCTTTAATTTTACATTTAAGATTTAACATACAAATTTAACATACATTTTACACTCCTTATAACAAAATATAATTGTATACTGTAGGGAAGCATACTTTTTGAGTGTTTCTCTAAGGTTTTTAAATCTTCCTTCAGATGATACAGTCTTCTGAAGCTTGTCCATGAGAGCTTTTGTCTAGAAAGAAAATGCATTAGAAATGTCATAGCTGTTGCACAAAAATGGCAGGGATTAGATTTTACAAAAGGTGAAATTCACTTAGCATCTGCACCCCGTTTTCAAAAGTAGCAACAGGCATTAGCAATTTAGCTTTATTGTAGCTCCTAGTTTATTTCTGAAAATGGAGATGAAGCAGCATTAAGGATGTTCCTTCAAGTGATACACAGAACCTGTATCTATGCTAATAATATTAGCCTGCAAACTCAGGAAAAAATACAAGTTCATTAACTTAATGGTCAGCAATTCAGTTTACTGTGCATAGAAGAGCATCAGGGAGAGGATCTTACATCCTGCTAAGGACCCTCAGCTCCATTTGCTGAAATTAAGGACAATAAAGGATGTTTACAGTCTGGCAGTTTACACTAAGGTGGTTTTACCTTATCTTTCTGGTAAAAGCTGAATATGTATTTGACTATATATTGCTGTTTACAAAGATTACTTTCAGCAAGCACTATCGGAGTCTGGTTACATCAAAATAAATATTCTTTGTAGTTTATTTATACAGACAGTACAGAGAATCATGAGAAATTTGTCATTTTTGAAACTGAATTTGCAATTAAGAAAAAGCTGTAGGCAGAAACAGACAATTTTTTTTTTTTTTCTCAATAGTAAACTCAGATTGTGTTTCCAGTAAGTACTGGAGAATTGTGCAACAACATGAATCCATTGTTGTTTTTCGTTTGGTTCTTATTGAGAAGTTAAAAAATCTAACAAATTGCAAACATAAAACTTTCTATAGGTAAGGTCTTAAATAACAGTCTACATTGAAAGGATTTTATACATATTTCAGAGTAAAACAATGCAGCACCATCTACAAAGCAGCTGAAAGTCCCTTCCTACCTATGATTCTATGATTCTATGATAAAAGCTGACTTGAGAAGGCAGTACAGTCAGAATGTATATTAAGTGGATTTCATTGCTTGGGTTACTCTAGTGATTTGCAAAAGCTGCAGAAACACACAGAGAGGGAAATGCTATGACAAAAGCCCATCGTTTGCATGTTAGTTATCCAGATCTAAAATGGGCAACCTGAAATCTTCCAAGTAGCTTAAGCACACTATTTATCCGAATGCTCCCTAAGTTATAAATGACTGTCTGACTACAAGTCTGTCCTACTTACCTCCTTGCTGTGCTATTCCATGTGCTAAACCACTTACTTTTCTTTCAAATATCAGAAAGTTGAGATTTAAATTATTCAACCAGTTTTGCCAAACCACTTAAAACAGAGAACATGAAAGACTGGATACTTCTCAAGCTGGCTCGTCTCTTTGTCCATCTCATTTCTTTTACTGATAAGTCTTTCTCACAGCCTTAGTCATGCTGCTCACAGCCTCAGCAGCAAGGCAAGAGCTTAACTTGGGCCTCTAAATGCAAAAGAAGATTGGTTGTCTCTTACAGTGTAGCAAAACACTTGACACCTTGAGAAGAAATGCTGGCACCTCTACTGGTTTCCTGAAGACAGGGAAAGATGGCTCCTATTTCAGGCAGCTGACCTGACTGTACTTACAACTAGAAACCAACTAGATGTGCATATCTGAAAGCATCCAAATCTAATCTTCTCAAAGATTTCAATATTTCAGGCTCAAGTTGTAGTCTCAGGCACCTGCTAATTCCATTGAAATCCAGTTTGTTCTGACAGATATTTAATTAATGACACTTTAAAAAGGAAAAATTAAATAAAGATTACCTTGATATGGAATACTGGTACCACTCAGTGCTCGCAGCAAATAGAGTATTGTAAAAGCCTCAACACTTACAGGGCAAATCACCTCTCAGCCTGTTGTTCTCTGAACAATAAACCCACAAAATTTAGAAACCCAACTTGCTATTGAATATTTCTTACCTGTTTGGATACTTTACTCCAGGTTTTTTTAAGTCGGTAGATCGCACTTCTGTTCAAGGCTGATGTAATTTCTAACACACCATTATAATTGTGCATACATCGACAAATGTCAGCTACTGCTACCCACTTCTCAATCGAGTTAGCCCGAGAGCTGACATCAGCATAATTCATGATTTGGGAGGCAACAAGGTTACTCATCTGGCCAAAGAAAGTGGAAGAATTTTAGGACATTTAAATACAATTCTTTTCAGCCTATAATTATTTAATGAACAAGGCAGAAAAAACCTAAAGCACAGCAGAATTATGGCTCTTAATAAAGCCAGGGAAAGTGTATTGAGAACAGCGTGGTAGGGGGAACTGGGACAGGGGAATGATGAAAGGAAAGAAGTAATAAACCTAACTGGAAGGTCACTCAGTAAAATCCAAGAAAAATGAGAAAGAGCAAAGATGTGTCTGTGGGTTAAAAAAAAAAAAAATCATTACATAAATTTGGTGTTGTATTTTCCCTCTCTGGAGAAAATTTTGTTTCTTCTGTAAGCAATAAGGCATTGTAGTAGTTTAATGTGTTCTACTCTATTGCCATTGGAATGCGATAGGTGCAGGTTCCTGACAATGAGAATCTTCATGTGCTTTGATTTAAAAGTTTAATCACAAAAAACTTTAACATTCAGCCACTACTAGATAAGAAGTTGCATCACATTGTAAAGAAAACAGATATTTCTGTCCCAGAGGTCATAGACAGTGCCAATACAGTCCCTAGAAAGCAATTTATCCTGAAGAGTACTTACATCGTTAAAATGCTGACTGGTTTTCATAATATTGGGTGTTCTCTCGTTTTTATCCACTTTCATCCAGCCCTGCCCTAGAAACTCTCTACAAATTGAGGGGAGAGAAACAAACAAAAATGCTTTTAATAAACACAGTATGGCCTCTGTCTCTAACCATAACCAAAGTGGATTTCAAGTCTACCTCATTTTGTTAGAACCTAATAACACAGCTTTACACTAGTTCCAGCATTTCACTCTACAAATTGTAATGTCTTCTGAAGCACTAAATATTATAAAGAAGACGTATTTTTCTTTTAATCCCCTCCCCTGGCCACCCATCCAAATTTCAACATTGTGACTCTATTTGAAACTGGTCTTGTCAGCTTACATGGGTATATCCATGCTAAATTGCTGTATGAAAGAAGCTGATTTGACACTCCCTCCCTAGAGGCTCAGCACTTCTATTCTCTGTTCACCCCCAGAGCCTTAGACCACAGTTTGTTTGTTTTTTTTTTCTTTCTTAGCAAAGACCTCAGTCTTTCAAAACATGATCAGATTAAAGGGGAGTGAGAAGCAATGCGAAAAACAGCCAGAGGACATCATCCTGTTATATATGCAAACCTTTTTGTCACTATCATGAATTAGTGTAGTGCCTAAGTCAGTAACTCATCCACCACACTCACTTCAGTCACTCGTAGGAGAACACTTACTCATAGGGTATGCTTCGGAAAACTACGTGATCTAAAAGGGTTATTTGCTCTGCAAGCTCCATGGCTGACAAAGTCTCAAAACACTCTGGTTTTGGACAATCGGACTGCAAAAATAAGGAGAACACTTAATGATCTCTTTTTGCATCAAAGGACATTTCAAAGCACAGGGCATTAGGAACTTCCTATCAACTTTCAACACAGAGCTGTCAATAACTTCTTTGCTACAAAGAAATAAGAAGGAAAAAAATTTTCTAGCAACATAAGGGTAAACACCAGGCTGGAAATTCACAGGAAAACAGGCACATTGCAAGTTGTAAGTATGTTTAGAGGCTTGAGTCTGTGCTCAGTGTCTGAATTACTTTCCACATTATCACTCTGCACCTAGTTCATTGACCACACTCTTCTTCAGACCAATGCAATGCACTATGCAGTGCCAGTGACTACAGTTTGGAGGATGGGCACTGTTGGTCAAGGTCAGCTATGGTTCTGATGGCAGCTGAGATAGCAAATGCTTATTACTTCATGTATATTAATATATTTCCCCCTTTTCTATCCTTTTTTTGAAATCCAAACTGTAAAGTTTTGGCCTGTTATCTTTGATATGAGCTCCAAATTCTTACTCTCACTAAAATTAATGTACATTCCTGATGTAAAAGAACAATATTTCTGTTCAGATGTAAAGCTGCAGCTGTGCTACATTTTAATGACTTAAAGCATGACATTTCTATAGGAGAATTTATGTTTAAATTACAGGATGAACTTACCATCTGAATTATATCCTCTATTTTTAAGTGGGTATCTTCTTGATCTTCCTGAGAAAGAGTTCTGAAAAATTAAGTAGCAGAACATAATTTGTAAATTAAATGGCCATTGGTTATGGAAAAAACATATCACAAATAGTCAATATGTTTATCTAAAATAAATCTTAATAGTGGTACCTAAAATCTCATGTCTTGTTTTAAGTAAAAGTGTACAAAACAGTAGAACACCAGTCATGTAAGATAAAATGAGGCTCATGAAGGCTTAAAATCTCTGTGTTAAGAACCCCATATACTGTAGAATTGTCATGTACAATAACTACTGTACTTACTTGAATAATAATAATATGAAACTATACAATATAAAATATCATTATTGTTATTGTTGTTGCTTGTTGTTCTTATTATTAACCAGGTGCCTTCAATTGTGAATAATCCCAGAAAACCAAATGGTGGAAAATTACATCTCAAGCCTTTTCTCAGATTCTTAAATTACTGTGCTAAATGGTACTTTGGAGAAATGTTTCGAAAATCAACATTTTAGAAGTGAAGGAAAGACAGCAAAAGGAAGGACAGCAAAAGTAAAGGGATGCATAAAGGGAGTAGCTCACTGTGAAGTGTTCTTGTTTATGGGCACTACACTGTCCAGTTCAGTGTCCCACAAAACCAGCTGTGAGTGTGGAAATAGACAACAGATTGCTAGCAGATTCTACTTGTAGAAAGTACATGATTTGCTTTCATAGTACAGGTGTTAACTGAGGCTTCCAATCCTGCTATAGAAATCCCATGACTATTAGGGCAGCTCACAGAGTAATGCACCAAAAATAAACCAGTAGAAGTAAAAAGTACTCATCAAAGTCCATCTACCTTGATGTATTATCTTGGCATGTAATTCTAAGATCTTATTCCTTTGTGTGGAAAATACAGACTCAAATAAACCTTGAATAGACTGCATTTGTATAATATAGAAAATAGAAGATTCGGGGAGACAGAACAGTATGTTGGCATGTAAAAGACTGCTTATAAAGACATTAATGACATGGCAAGAAGTCACTGGGGCTGATTCACATCAGAGGAGATTCAGTTTCAATATTTGGTTCTATTTTCCAACTGCAATTCTGGGTGAGCAATGACACAGGCTTTCTGCAGAAGGTGTAGAATTACTCATAAGCTGAACCTTCAAGGAAAGGTTAGATGACCAGTTTCAAAGAAGATTCAGCCCTACTGATCATTCTGCAAAGTGCAGTAACTGGAACTTTCTCACAGTCCCTTCTTTATTTTTGCACTCTGTAGTAACAGACAAAAGGAAAAGGGAAAGGGTTAAAAAAAAAAAAAAAAAAAAAAAAAAAAAGACTATATTGCCTGGAGACTTTAGATATGAGTATAAGATAATGGCATTTGTACTATGTGGGTGGGGAGGAAGTGTTAATGCTTAGTACACGAGGTTCTTCTGTTGTGGATTGCTGTTGTTTCCTTTTGGTTTGCCAAATTGGAGGAGTAAGTTGAAATCAAATGCAGACACAGAGAGAAAGGATCTAAGAAACATCCCTGCCTTCATTTTCAGCCTGTCAAGTCCACACAAATGACCTTATCTGAAAAGCAGAGGGAAATACCTTACATTTGCTGGGCAAGCCGTGCAAAATCTTGAATGTCTAATTCTTCAGGAGAACCCTAAGATTCTTCTCCAGATAATAACTGTGCAGCCTCAGAAACTGTAAACAAACTGGAAATCTGTCTTTCCTGAGGAGCTTATTTTGTGCTGTACCTCAGGACTCATTGTCTGCAGAAAGGAATTGTTCATCATATGACACAAGCATGTGCTTCCTGGCAATAAAAAGGAAGAGGGCTTGCCCTTCTGCCCCAGGTATTCTCAGTGATCTTGTGAAATCATCACTTATGTTCCTGACATATAACTTTATATTGCTGGAGTTCTTATCTTTGATGCAGAAAATATTTTATTTGCATAATTAAAAACAAAATCACAATCATGAAATTCTTAAGAAGATGAAAGTATTTAACTTTTCCTTATCTTTGCTTCCTGACACTCTCTAACATGGCATCTTACAATGTATGTAGACTTAATAATCCCTCATTCTGAAGAGATGACTGGTTCTTTTTTTTTTTTTTTTCTAACACAGTGGTCTCATAAAACAAATTCTCCTTTTATCCATAAGTGTTTAAATCTGCAGAGGACAACACATCTCTAGATTAGATAAAGCTACTTTTTGATAGCATCCATGGAAGCTTCCACTTCAGTCTGCCCTATTGTCAGCTTTAGGATGCCTAGTTTCAGCAAAGTCTAGGAAGGTACATTGAGCTGATCAGTTCTACTTGGGCAGTTCCCATTCCACTCCTTGGACAGCCTCTTGGAAACTGTATAAAAAGTCCATGTGAATAGAGTTATGAGAGAAAGCAAAGCAGAGATTCTGCTGGAGTGTTTAACAGTACCCTCTCTGGGAGGACTGAATTGGGTGACACATTTGTTGTTATTCTTACAAATATTAAAGTGATTTTCTTGTGGAAAATATTAAAATTTGTCTCCTCATCCCTTTATGATACATAAAACATTTTAAAATACTTTAGATCTGGTGTAAGTTTGTAGGAATTGCATTGCCTTGTGAGATCATCCAAGGCATAAAGTTGGTTATCCATCAAATTTTGACCTCTGAATATCACTGGATTTAATTTGCATTTATTCTCAGGAAGAAGTAGGAGGAACTGTTTCTTGAATCACCCATTTTGTTTTCACATAGGTCTGTTTATCAAAGTCACTCACCGGTGTTCTTCATACCTACCTGCTTCGCCATCAATACAAATTTACTCAGATTTCAGGAGTTAGCAAGTAAGGCTGATAAAATCTCAAGCAAAACATAATTCAGTAAATTTGCTGGGCTTTCAGAATGAATATTGAATAACAAGAAAAAAACCCAAGCTTTTTTACCCATCAGAGAAACCCTGCCTGTCCATTCAGCAAAAAATCTCATCCCACAAGAAATAGCAGCTGTTCTGTTCGATGACTCAGGAAGGCATGAGGCAGCTCAATATCTCTCATAAACACTTTCCTTGCCATTCATATTCTATCCAGAGCTTTCCCAGAGCTGATCATAACATCTCCACAACACAAACCAACATTTCCTGCTCCTCCAGTCTCTGCTAACAAAGGCACTGATTCTGAAGAAATTTGTGTACATTTCCACAGATACACTCAAAGCCTGTGTCAGTCTGTAAAAATAGATATTTGTACCCAATATCCTTCAAGGACACAGTCCTTGGAATACACCTGTACTTCATCTCAGAAAGCATGAACTTTCCTTCACAAGTGTTTGAACTTTGGTAATTTATGGTAAAAAAAATGGAATTTATGGTAAGAAATTGGAATTTATTGTAAGAAATTATTGTTAAACTCTGAATTCCTCTGCTTCTCAGAGTTGAGAGAGGACAGTGAATACAGAAATGTGGGGAAGTCAAGACCTACAGGGTGAGAAGACAAAATTCTGATAGACTAAGTATTTTGATAAGGCCATTTACATATAAAAACCAGCAACAAGCACCTCTTCACAACCACTAAAAATTCAATTTTTGAACACTTAGCTAGCAATTAAGTGAATTGCTATTTTCATGAGGGGAATATCAACAAGCTCATCCCTCCTTCCCATTTTCATCCTGTCCCAGGGAAGCCCTTTGAATGATAGTTTAATCAAGACTTCCAATTATGAAAAATCTGTGCTTTCACATACATGCTGTGAAAATTCCTCAAACAAATTTATATCTAATAACAGTAAAAATATCCCTTCAGTTCCAGGTGCATAATTTAAATTCTTCCTCTACTAGCATTAGTATTAGATGAAATCCCTACCTCTAGAGGAGAACCAAGAAGATAACAAAGAGATACTGAAGAATGTGGTGGTGATGTTCTGAGCAGCATTTCACTGAACCAGGCACTGGTAGGTGAACCAAAAAAGGAACACCATACCTGGGAGAACCTCTACATGTTTCTATAAGAAAGACTCTTGACACATTTAGGACATCCAGGGTGGGTTTTAGACCCTCCACAAGTCATTGCCTCTATTCTGTCTCCTGTGATCTCTGGAGCAGAAGTCATCTTGCCTCACTTTAGTCAGTACTGGTGGGCAGATCTCCTTTTTGACAGACAGATAATCTGAAAGGGGTACTTTGTCAGCTGCCTACAGATTGTTTCATGGTCAGGTGCTTCATCTAGACCCACTGGGTCCCACCATAGAATTTTTTCTAACTCCAGGCAGAGAGGTGTCATTATAACCTAGGGAGAGTTCAAGAAACACCAGAAATTTTTTTTTTTCCATTATAGGCCTTTTCTTAATACTCAGCTTACTTACTGTAATCTGCCATGTTGGCAAATGACAGAAAGTTTGCAAAATAAACCAATCATATTGGAGATACACTGGTATAGAACTTGGTTGTAGAACTGCACAACATCTCAGTGCATCATGTGAGCTTTTTGCTTCAAGTATATGAGCTCTGGGTCTAGAGGAACATAGTCCTGGTTATCCCTACTAAAGTAAGTAGTAATCTTCAGATACATCTTTGAGGGAGACTTGACAATGGAATAAAAAGCTCTTGATTTGATTACTCCTTCCTTTTGCATCTTCTCCTTCCTGTTCCTCAGTTTAAAAAAAAATAACTTTTTTAAATTCTCATTTTTTACAGAATTCTTTTTTTTCATGAAAAATCATACCATGGTAAAAAATTCAATCTTAATTTAAAATATTTAATGGTAGTATCTGAGTAATTGTATCAGTAGCATATATAGCATGTTTAGATAATAAAGTAGAAAGCTCTAGAAGGAAGGAGAGGGCAAGCAATATCTCTCATTTCATAGATTAGCAGTGGAATGATGCAAGTAAGGGCAACTCAAAGTTTGCACATAATTACCTAGGTCTCCATTTTTTAATGCAGCATCTAATGGAAACTGGCTAATTGGAAACTGGATACAGGAAATTGATTACAAACTTGTGTGTTAAAGACCTGTAAGTGGATTACATTACTCTGCCAAGAGCAGCCAATGCAGGTTTAGTTTCTTCCAAGGAAATACCTGAAGCAAACTTGCTATTTTTACTTCAGGTAACAGCAGACGGAGTATAATTAAAAAGGAGGATTATTTTTATTTATGTAAAAATTAAGTAGGATCACACTGACATGAATTACTTTTATTAAGAACTTATCTTTGTTTGCTATCCTTTGTTTGACTTTTCTTTCTTGCAGATGAAAAACCTTTCCCTCAGTTTTCTGACATTCTTTTTCATGTAATCATCTAATGGGGAAACCTGTCTAATGGTTCAGACACACTGCATTGATTGCAGCCTTCCTGCCTTTCCAGCAGAACACTTAAAAAAATACCAACAAAGCAGGCCACAAATTTATCTGTGTTTTTAATTTGTATCTTATTTTAACAACTGCCAAGTCTTTAAATGTTTACTGCTCCTTTGTAATGTAAAAGAACTTACCTAAAAATCACTGTATCACATTCAAATTTAACAGGCAAACATGTTTGCACTGATAAATATTTATAAACAGTTGCCTCCTTGGCATGACTAGATACACTCAACTATGCAATACCAACCCTAAGAAACAAAATAAGGTGCTATGACCCTAATTTAAATAGTTAGAGTTATGAAGCAGCTTAAAGGTTCTTTATTTCCCAGGACTAATTAAGCAAAAATTCTTCCCTGTAAGCTACCCAAGGAATTTTAGACATGGTTTTGACACAAAGGAGAG